>NW_020799108.1:2409784-2423690 GCF_003259725.1 Athene cunicularia
TTGGTTGATTGATAGTTTGAAATTGTTCAAGTTTAAAAAAAAAAAAAAAGCCTTCAACTAAAGGACTTGAGGTAGTAGATCACCCTTTTTTTTCTTAAGAAAACAAACTAATATAGTTTGAGGCATTTTTTTTGCAATGTTTGTTTGCTAATGATTGTTTACTGTTTGCTTCCATATGAACATGTTCCAGTGTAGAGATGAACCCATCTTTATGAAAGCCATCATTAGACAAATTACAAATAACAGTTAAATGACTCAATTTGCCTCTTGCCATGTAGTTCTCATTGCTTTCTGTTTAATTTCCCCTTACAAGAGACTGAGCTGATACTTAATTTTTTTGTCTCTTTACTTCAAAGTGCCACTTCAGATTTTGATTGTGTCTCACAACAGATATCTAGAATCTTAGCCAAGTAAAATGGAGAGTTGTGTGTATACTACTCCTGAACAAAGTTGGCAGAAGATGCACCTCCCTCCCAATATGTTGCACAATTTTCCCAACACTAGCTGTTGATTTATGTTTTGCTTTCTTCATGACTCATTACTTACATTAGAGGGAAGTCTGTTTACTATAGACATTAAATAAAAGGAGGATGTAGTATGTTCACTAGAAAGATGAATCCTGCAGGGTGTTTTGGTCAACTCTTCTTAACTCTCCCACAGAAAGGGACAGATGACTCTCTGAGTGCTTTTTTAACTTTCCCACAGAAATAGTCATCATCATTTTAAATATTAAGACGGATTCATAGGGAATGTTTATTCACTTTCCCTACCATGTAAAAACTCTATCAAACAAAACTATTGTTCAGTAGATTACAAAGCAAAACAACCCTAAACTTTTTTATGAAAGCATTCAACTAAATTGTGTAATTCAGTGTTACAGGCCAAAAATCTCTTTGAGCTATAATAGAATTAGACAAATTCACGGGAGGTGGCTTATCAGTGACTGTTAAAATGTTGTGGTCTAGATAGCACTCTGATTTGGAAATCTTTCAAACCTTATTTTTTGCAAGCTGGTAGGATAGAACACTTTGCTCCAAAATGACCCTTAAAAAACATGAAATGTTTGAAACTGCTCTAATCCTGTGTCTGAAGCTGGAAGTTGGAGGATGTGCATCAGTCAGTGGGTGTACAGTGTTAGTGTGATTCACAAACATGTTTTCAGCTGGACAAGAATAAGAGAAAGCCTGGCCTGTAGTGGATAGTGCTGATTCTTGGTGGTAATAGCCAATGTGTTCTCACAAAGCTCCTAATCAGTCTGCCCAGCAAGAGTAAGAGTTGCATATCTTGCTAGAGCTCGGGTTGGGAAAAACCCCACAACTCCCTGTTGTTAGTGAGGTGATGAATCCTTGTGCCAGGAGGATTCTGCCACAGCTCCTTCCCCTCTGCTTGGTCCCTTCCATATAGTACCTGTAGACCCTTTGGAGTAGAGCCATTGTGTTCCCAGCACTCCAGTACCTCTGCGTGCTCCCTGTCTGTCTCACAAGTAGCTGAAAATAGGACCACTGTGTTGACAGAGGTGAGAAGATCCTGAAATTACTCTAGATCTGGTGTGTATTATGCCCTTAAATGTAAGAAATGATGCCTGGTTAAGATCCGAACTTGAAGTCCTGTCCTTCAGCTGGAAACTTTCTTGAGAGAGGTTTTGAGACAGGAATAAAGTAACAGCATTACTTGTACATCTTCTGTAGATACTTACATATCCTAGTGCCGCCAGATGAAAAGTAGTTAACTTCTTTTCACGTGGATGTGGATTTTGATCCCGAAAATGGGATCTAGATTATCTTTATTACTGAAATAATGTACGTAGAAATTCTTACATGCCCGTCTGAAACTCTAAAAGCTGCAAATGTAAACATTCCATAGTTGTTTGATTTGCACCATTTCTGACAGTGACAACACCAAAGAAATTTCATTCTGGTCATAACAGCTGTGAGAAGACTTTTTGTACTTCATAACTGAAATCTGACAGTATGTTACAGCACATGCAACCAAAGAAAAGAATTCTTTTGAAATTTATGGCACCAAAGGCCATCACCCCAAAACAATCTCTGTTTAAAGCCTTTACTGGGTTTTACCTGTAGGCAATTGCTTTTATTTTTCTTTGTAAGAAAAATTACGCCCCATTTAGAGTGATAAGGAAATACTTTGTTCTGCACTGGATTAATATGTAAAAGAGATTGTTGGAAATGGATTTTCATCTGTTTATAGATTTAAGTCAATTGTCTTAACTGTTACATCATCCCAGTTCATTAATATAATCTTGTATCCATGGGAATTAAAAAAGTACAGTATGCAATTTGGAAAGAACAGATAACTGTAGATCTGAAATTGTATTGATAGGTGCTATTATGAGCAATTTGAGTTAGCTTTAAACATAAAAGTCACACTGTTGGAGCATTGCATATCTAAAACAGAAAAAAAGTGATACAGCTCTACCACAAGGTAGAATGTACAAAGTGATGTCAGCTACATTTTAAGTACATGGCAGAAGCATTACATGATGCCTCAGGTGGTGGTAAGCAATAAATCTGAGGGTGACCAAATTTACCCACACTGATTGCTTAGTGCTCGCAAAAAGCGCTGACTGGCAGAACTGTCTGTATGCCTGTTGATGTGAAATTCACTGATAAAAAGAAGAAAAATAGGTGTATATTAATGACCTTTCCTATATTTAAATATAAATTAATATCCTGATTGTAATATTTTGTTTCCAGTGCCTGATCTGTTTGATGACAAGACCAGTTTAAAAGTAATTCCGTCTCCCTGGTTTAAATGGTGGCTGGTTTTGTTGTATCTGTTCAGAGATCCACCAGTCAAGAATTGTCTATGCTGAAGTGCAATTTCACATTTGTGTGTGTGCATGCAGGCAGTATTTATGGTGGGTTTTTTTTTCAACTCTGAGTTGAAATTTTGTTGTGATTTGCCCAGAAGGAGCTCTGAAAAATATTTAGGGGCACATGCAGGTGAGAAAATAATTTGTCTGTCTGTCCAGGCAAGTGTAATCTGGAAGCAGGCAGCAGGCTAATTGTCATTGGTATGGCCTTTAACAGTTGACAGTTTGATACACACTTGATGGATGGCTTTTTCCCCATCATAGTCAGCATTTTTATATGCAGGTGCAGAATTTTAAATTACGATGTTAACTGTGTAGGTGATTTATTGTAAATCTCTTTCTACACGCTTCTGGTGTTATGTCCGAATGCATCTTTCATTATCCTCTAAAATAGTTCTTCCCAGTTACTTGGAAAAACAAACAAACAGAAAAACCTCATAATATGTTAGTTGCCAGTGGTGCAGTAGCAACAGATGTGCTTACATTTCCTATGTTCCTTGAACTGTCAGCCAAAAAGTCATCTGAGAGTGTTTGCACCCAAAGCATGCTAAAATCAATTTTTAGTACATAATTTGACTGCACAGCTTATTGGAAATGCTCATGGGTGATAAACTGTGGTTGTCTTCGGCACTTTTCTGAATTTGGCCCTGTAACAGCTACCTGCAATATAAATCCCAAAGAAGAAAAGGATTTCAGCCTGGAGGTGAATTGTGATTTCCTGAGCAAGGAGACTTAACAGAAAAAGAGTGAAATTAAGGAAGGGTTAGAATAAGCGCTTTTTTTGTGATAGTGGTTACTCTGAGCAATACTCAGCTGTCTAAATTTAGGCATCAAATTTGATGCCAGCACTTGGAGCCTAGAGACCCTGAAGAGTTTTGGGGGGGACCCCAGGAGGGACAGCTGGAGCTCGAAGTTCCACTGACCATGTTTGGATCCTGAACTCCAAACCTTACATTATTAACATGAGGTTGCAGGTCACTTCTGGTTAGGCAGACCCCTCCTAACCTCCAATGCTGATTTTTGATCCAGCAAAGGTCTTAAGTGAGGCAGAGTGCACTCCTTTTCAGGGTATGTGTTAATGTCTGTACAGTTTTTTGATGAAATTTTAAAAAAACCCAACCTAACACAGCAAAAACCTACCACAAAATAAGAAAATAGGATTACATCTGGCATGGAGATGTTTCTTTTGCCATTGTGTTGATGCAAGTTTTCAGTTTTTAATTGTGCACAAATGGCAGAACTTATCTTCTGGGGTTTTTTTTCTAATGTAACCAATTTAAATCTAAGTGTGGTTTCTACCATATGCTTGTTTTAACCATATTTGCAGTTAAAAAAAAAAATATTTCCAAAACATAAGAGTTCAGGGAAAATACACTACTAACCATGAATCTGTGTAGCTACTAATTTTTGAGGGTGATGCTAGCAAAAGGAAAAGATTGATCTACATGGCTTGAAACAAAATGATACAGAGTTTACTTCAAGGAAAGAAAACTGCAGGACTCTTTTCTCATCAGTTTTGTCAAAGATGTATTGTGAGTAAGGCTGAGACATCCACGTGTGCTTAGAAGGTGCTGTGGTGCCATAATAGAAGGCACTCTGCAAATTTTTGAAAGACGAGGAGATACACCCTGAAGTGATTGACATTAAAAGCTGTCATCACAAGAAAAAAATTTAGTCTTGGGCATGTGTTTGAATTTTTGTTGTCTGTAAATTAGTGATGCAATGCAGCAAGATGAGGGTAACTAGTTTTTTTAACTGAGTTCCTAAGTTTAAAATAGAAAGTGCTGCTCTGGCAGAGAACAGTAGTGCTTGTAAATAATGTGTTTGTATGATCAACTTGGTATGCGGAAAGGAGTTTTCCTGTGTCTCATCATTCAGGGAAAAGATGAATTTTCTGTTTGAGCTTACACTGGTTGTTATAAATGTTCGGCACAAATGCAAGAGCGTGAGTAGAATAACGTGGAAACACAGCAAGACAAAGGGAAAGCAGTAAGGAAAAAGGCAACATTCTGCTTCCTGACAGAGGAAAACAGAGGACGGAATCTCTTAAGTAAATGTATAATTGTGTATAGTATGTCTGTAATAAATGGGTATCAGTGATGGTTTTTCATTACATTTTATCCATGCCTAAGGAAGATGGTGATGAGCAGGTTCAAAGTATCTGCATATAATGGACATGATCTGACTCCTGAGTCAGGTTGAGTCCTGGGCAATGGGATTTGGAGAGGTTTCCTCTTCCTGAGTGCCAGGGAACATCCTTGGCTGTCCAGAGCCTTGGCAGGGAGGGGCTGCAAAAGGAAAGGAGCCTGTGGGAGAAGCATGGGCTGGGAGACACCGAGTGGCGAGGAGGGTGTTATGCCAGGGTGCAGCCTGAGCCACAGAGGAGATGAGGGGACATGGGGGAGAGTTGGTTAGCTCCGGGAGCTGCTGAGAATTGCTGTCTCATGAAAGGGAGTAAGGGATTCTCCCCGGAAAGAATCAGAAAGAAGAGTATCACTTCTTCTCAAGTCTTTCATCTAATCTTCCTGCTTGCTATTTGTTTTCTTCTATTAGAGAGGGCATTTTGGTACAATTTACTTTTGCCTAATAAAAGGTTGTTTTCATGCTCCGGTGTCTTTGGTGTATGCATGTAAAACAATAAAGACCAGAGGGACTGTTCTACATAACTTTAGCTAAAGACTGCAGTTGACATGGTTCACAGAGATGTTACAATTTGTCATATCTCTGTACAAAAAATTATGTTATGTGTCAGCAAATATATTTTAAAATTTGATATTAGGACACCAGAAACACTTCAGTTGTACATGAAAAAAAAATTATCCGAAGGAATAAATATTTATCTTAAAGAAAGGAATGACTTAAAAATCCAACACTTTTTAGCTTAGGTTTTATATACCTTCTTAGCAGATATGCTTAGAGGGAAAAAAAAAATTCAACACCACGTGAAGAACAGGAATATTTCAGTGGAGAAATTTGGTTCCTTTTGACCTACTGACACCTTTGGAAAATAACACAAAATGGATGCATTTGGTCATCAGTCACTTTTTTCAGAATTTCCCTGTAAAAGCATGTGTAGCTTTTGATACCAAGATGAGGATCACTTGGAACAAAAAACAATGTTCACCTTTTTGAACATTCCCTCAATACCAGGACACAAATTCAAGTCTTACTTTTGCTTTTCTTAATGATTTCCTGCTTAGGCAGACATAGAAGGGATTACCTGCATATAAAACGTGCTGCTCACTATGAGGAAGGGTAACAAACAGCATTAGATTCTCTACTTGTTCCAGAGCATCAGGTGCTGGTATTTATTCCGGCTATAATTACAAAGTTGCCCTGAGAGTGACTGTGGTACAGGCATTCCAGCTTTGTTAGCATCTCTCTAATGAGGAAACTGTTGCATGTTCAAACTTCAGTTATAGATCTAGTAATTATGGCTGCCATCAGTCCCAGCCACTATAATTAATATTATAACTGACAGTTACAATCTTATTTTCACTCACTTGCAACATCTGAAAAATTATTTTCTTAGACCAAAGTTCTCTTCAATTTTTTTGTTTGCCTGTGGATAAATTCTTTTGGAAAGACTTGGGAGGAAAAAGTATTTTTTGGTTTAATTTCATTTTGGATGGTGTGAGAAATTTCTTACTCATATTACTAAAGATGTTTTCCCTCTCACCCCACCTGAAAGTTTTGCAAGGAGCGTCGCATAGTGTATTCTGCTAACTGGATGCCTGTGTTGCTAGAAGCTGCTTACTGGTCTTTGAGGTTATTTCCAGGCAGCATGTGAATAGACATGAATAGTTGGTGAATCTGATCGGAGATGCCTGCAAGAGGAAGCTGTTTAGTCTACAGCTTCTCTGAAACAACTGCAACTGCCTACGTCTGTTCCCTGGGAATCCTGGTAGTCAGTAGTGGGTGGCAGATCTGCTGTGAATAAAGTCTCTTCCCCCTCTTCTTATATTCTTATTTAGGCTGTCTCTGCAGAGCCAGCCCGAGGCGAGTTAGATACTAAATTAAGTTACTGTAGGGAGTTACCCATTTACCCTTTAGCTACCTCTGTACCCCAAATCCTGTGCCTGATCTGTCATTTACGTGCCTCAGGTTGGGACAACACAGAAGTGGTGGTCATGGACTGTTGCATCTTGTGATCTTATGGAAATAAGATTTATGACTGTATACATATGGTCGTGCCATCATATTCAGAGCGACCTTACACGGGGGTTAAATGTGGGTTCTTATGATTGGTGTGGGAGGCACAAGCAGTTCCTCAGATGGCTTTTGGATGCATACCAGGAGAAAGTAAGGAACAGTTGAAATTGAGATTGTGAGATCCCTGTTTGGTGGGTTAATGCGGAACAGCACAGTGAGAGCTGTCCTTAGCGTGGAGTGAAAGGCTTTATATCATGTCTTCGTTTAGTTTAGTAGTCGCTACCAGTTGTAGGAACTAACAATAGCAGTCCGATTCTTTCTGTGTTCACAGTTATTCGTTAGACCAAGCATGTGATTGCCCTGTCAGAACTCGATGGAACATGTGGTCACAGATACATGCAACTACTTGTTTATTTTTCTGAGAAGGTGTCTTTTTCTCCTGTTTGTGAGCAGTTTTCATTTAATTTAGCAGCTCATGGATGAAAGTCTGTATAACAGAGCTTAAAATGTTCTTGTTAACTTAGTAAATAACAAACGGCACAACCCCATCTTATATTTAACCGTTGTGCACATCTCTTAGTTAAACCACATGAAGCTTTACCTTGTGTTCCTGTAGCACCCTTGAACCGTTGCTCTTTATTTTGTCTCTTAGGCACACCGCTTCTAGTGCGAAGGAGCAGTGATCCAGCTTTGGGCCCACCTGCTGACTTCCACCCAAGTGCTTCTCATCCCAGTGACCACAGTCTCAAGCACGTTGTGGCAGTAGGTGTCATGTAACTCACCTTTTTCTTAAGGGCAAAAACTGTTCTCACCTGTTGGTCTATAGCAGTTTTATAAACTATAAACATATTTGAATCTAAGACAAAGTGCCTCATACTCATTTTCTGTAAAGGAGAGAATTTCTTCTGGATTAGATGGTTATTTTAGATTATACAGTCAATTAACTGTGGCTCTATTTTTAAAAAATAAGATATTTCCATAAAGCTCAGTGGTGATGTAAGGCACTGGAATATGAACTGAACTTTTAGCAATTATTTATTTGTTCAGTATCATATTGTCCAGTTTACCATTGCTTACTGGAAATAAATATACTTTCCTTTTAATATGCTTTATTGGTCTTGCACCCTTTTCACTTTCCTTGTTTTCTCATGACATTTCTGTCTTCCTTTGGCACCCTGCTATTATCCTGCAGGATCTTTCTTTCACCTTTCTGTTTTGCAACCTGATTCTTCCCTTTTGAAGATAAATTTGTTTTCAGCATAGTTATTTCTAAATATTGGTGCAAGGACACGTTTAGTGAGGATGCCATAACTCTTATTAGATCTTATTGCAGGCCATCTTCAGTCTTTTAAAAGTGATACTGTCTTGGTCACACTCGGGCCACAGTTTTTGCTTCACAGTTTTAAGGCCTGAAGCTTTCTGTTTGTGTGAGGGGAAGACATTCCTATATTCCTATAAAAAGATGAATGTCAGCTGAGATACAGAAGTGTATCAAAGCTTTTTCTTAGACTTGATGTTTGCCTAGAAAGCTCAGGTGGATCTGCTTCTGCACTACTTTATGCCAAATGAATGCTGGCTTAAATGATAGGGCAGTTGCACCTACTTTTATTTGCCTGTGAAATTTATGGCTTTCCCCTTTAGCTTCCCTAGAAGTGTTGCAATTCACTCCCTGTCCCCAGTCGTGTAAGCCAATCTATCGCTGTTTTGTTTCAAAACAAAAACCACTCAGAAACCCCCAACCTTTTCGTTTGATGTGAGGGGGATGTTTCAGCCTAGATCACAACTAGGCTGATTCCACAAATGCCCGTTTTCGCACAGTAGGGAGCAGGAGGAAAGAACTGGGATTTGTTCTACAACACATGCTGGAGTTGGGAAGTGTTGGAACTCCACATGTTGGAGTTTTCAGCTGAAGATGTTGTATTTAAGACCATACTTTCAATTAAGTTCACATGAATAAAGTAAGTAAATAGCAAGTCAGATGGCTCGTGTATAAATTACGTTCTATGGGTCTCAATCTGTAATTCTGAAGGCCAGCACAGGATTTTAGTTGACTGTTCATTGTTTCTCTTTGCGTGGCCAAATGTATGTGCATCTAAATATTTCGTGTGCATCTTGTGTTATTTACTAACCGGTGCAATATTAAAAGTGCTAGTGACTCTCCAAGTACATTATGGTGTTATACGGGGCTGAACTTTGTGAAACTCCGGTGTCATTTGTCAGACCTGTTTGAGCTGAGAGGTTTTTCTTGATGTTTGCTGCAAGCACTTACATATTAATGAAATACTGACTTAGCCTGATAAATGAAAGTACAAAAAGAACTCTTGGCTAACATGCAGGTCTTACTCTCTTTGCAAAGTTGAGAAATGTGTACAGTGAGTATGTCAGTATGTAATGCTGACCTCTGGTATTTTATAACCATGAAAATTGAAAAAAAGAAGTGGAAAATTCGGTGAAATCTGTTGCATTCCAGGACATGTTTTGAATGCTTTATTTTGACCATCAAGGAGAGAAAGATAGGCTTTTGGTTTTTTAAAAAATATTGTATTAACGGTGTAAGTGCATCAGTACACAAGAATCCTCTAGGCCTAAAGGAATTTTGTGTGCCTAATATACAGAGCATCCCCTTGTCAGCTATAGGGATAACAGTCAGAGCTTGGATAGATAAAAACAGTGGAGAAGGCTCTCAGATTTTTTTAAATGTCATGTAAGGGGCAGGGGGAAAAGGCCCAGCAGGCTGAAAGTTTTTATTGTTAAAGTGAAAATCTGCTACAGCAAAATACGTTACACCAGCTCTTATTTTTGCAACGGTACCGTTTCTAAAACTCTCATTGTCAATCATACTGAAATATGCTTTGGTGTAACGGTTAAGCACAGAAAGCTTAAATAACGTAGTTTAAATTAGTTACGTATTGTTTTAAAACATGGGGAAGAATCAATATCTGACAAATGAAAAAGCATTTCAACTGAAACTTCACAAACAACTGAACACTGCCTTTTGAATATAGCTATGCTCTTTCATGCGTTAAAGCAGTATTTAGAGAAAATTCATTTGTTCTGTATATTGCTGCTGAAAATTTAAAAGTAATACTGCATTTCCTTTGACACAAACGTATTTTTCTCACATTAAACTGCTTCCTTGCCATCACGTGCAAGTTATAAAAACCAAATCTGTTGGTAAGCGAAACAATTTTCAGTTGCAAGTAGTAAAAATTAGGTCTCTGCATTTATGCCACACTTACCTTAGCAATCATTTTGTAATTGAAACCGACTTCCCTAATTACCTTAATTGTTTTGGCACTTCTGACATTTTGGTGTTTGGCACATGTAGAACTGACAGTTCAGTTCTATGTGGAAATATTCATAGTTAGACTTTATGCTGTCTGCTATGGTATGTACTGATACACCATTAGTTGATCAGATTTTTGAGAGGTGATTATCATACGAGTCTCTGAAGACAATCACTGATTGCACTAGGAGAGCGCAGGAAAGATGTACAATAAGTAATGCATAAAATAAACCAGCAAACATACAGCAACGTAAGAAAAGATCATTGCTGTCCAGTTCAGGTGATCTGGATGAACCATTTGAACTGTTTACAGTATTTATGGAATCCACACAGAGCATATATTCTGGTTTTTAGGTATTGTCCTGTTCATTCAAAGGAATTTTTTTTTTCATGCCATATGATGATTACCAAAATTATAAAAATCTTTCCTGAGTGACTAGGTAGTTTGAGAAGAATTTAAGCTATTCTTTCATATTTTCTCTGACACTTATTTTGTCTTAGCCCCAATTAACACAATACTTCTAGATCAATCAAAAACTGATGGTGAAGTCCAGCATCTGTTCTTTCAGACTGGAAGTCATTTAGCAGATGGTATGAAATTCGAGTTTCTTTTTTCATCCAAACTTCTCCTTCCTTATCGTGATAGATGCCACTGAAAAATTTAGAGATTATAATCAGGGAAAAATAGGGACAGCAAACATCTGAATTTGTTGTTGAAGAAAAGGTATTTGTTAGTGAATTTGTTAATTTATGAAGGCAGCTGTTTAGCTCTTCTGCCTAGTTACAGTCATAGAGCCCTGGCCAGACTCAGAACTGGGACCTTCTCTCCCTAGGTTTCCAGAGAGGACTTCAGGGAAGCATCATTAGTTTAATGCATTTCTCTGAAAAATTTTGTGGCCATAGCTTTGCTACTGCAGTAGCCACATGCTGGTTTTCGTCTGTGAAGGGCCTGGCTTCAGAAAGTGGAGTTAGCAGTGTAGTCTTCCGCTGGGGACCTCTCCTGGAGCGAGGCCATGCTGTGTGACTGAGAGGGTGGAGCCCTTGCTCAACACCCATCCCCAGCTTGCTGAGAGGAGCAGATGCAGTTTCAGGTTCTCTGAGCCACCTCGGAAGTTCCGAGGTGGATTCCTCATCCCAGGCTCCACTCTGATAAAGATGAGATGCAGCAAGGTAGGAAGTCTGAATTGCGAGGTTCCTTTGGTTTGTTTTGGAAGCAGAATACATTTTGCTGCTTTTGCTCAGTCCCATTCATCCAGGTAGTAGTTGCGAAGGTATATTTAAAGCATCCAAACTTTCCTTTCTGGGGCTTTTACTTCTGTTTATCTGTCTTTTTGCCCAGGGACAGACTTCCCTACAATCTTAAGACTTGATCTGTCATGAGTTTGAGATGGGGGATTGGAGTCCTATTTAAAGTTGATGGGAGTTTCGCATTAATTCTGCTGGGACTAAGGTTACACCCCCTCTTGGTAACTTGCTGATTATTATGGGGATGCTATGTTCTGCATGACTTTCTTTTCTCTTATAGTTGCATGTTTCCTGCATAAATGCTTAGGTTAACTTGGGAGTTAATCAATGGGAATGGATGATTAAATTGCATTTATCCATATTTAAAGGTACAATGAGATGCTGGATCAATTGAAGAGCTGCTCTGGTGGCTCAATACAGTTTCAATTTTTACCTAGATGTGACTTGAAATTGACTGTATTTTATGCATTGTGGACATATAATTTGCAGTTTTGGATAAGGTTCATATATAATCAGAACATTTTTATGTTTTGAGCCCTTGTTAAAAAGGGTCAAAACCTCCTCTGGTTCTTCTGGCCATTAATTGTGTTTGTAATGTATTAGCCTTCCTGATTAAGTGTCTGCAGATTAGCATAATGTGAGCATATGTAAGGATGCAGCTCCACGATTTGTTACTTTTACATACTATTTTACGTACATATGTAAACATAAAGATATGCTACAATCAGAGCTTGGCTTTGAGACAAAGATTATGAGTAGAACTTTCAAAAATGTGTGGGTATTTTATGATAAGAAAAAGGCAGAAATATTGCTTCATCTAATCAGGCAATTTAAAACCTGGGCAGGGCAGAAATGGTCTTTTTTGACACACTGATGGAATAATGCTGTAGAGTCTATAACTTGGCTTGATCCAGCAGGTTTCTGCTAGGTCTCAAGCTAAGAGACTGCACTGCCATGAGGGTTGTATTGTCTGTCTGAATTTAGAAGGTAAAACTTTTGTCCAGTTTACTCACCCAGACTAGGTCGGGTAGTTTTAATTTCTGGTCCCTTTGCATGTGTTAGAATTTCAGTATGAAATTATCCCTTAGTTATGTGATAGAATCATAGACTAGGTTGGGTTGGAAGGGACCTTTAAAGGTCATCTAGTTCAACCTCCTGCAGTGAGCAAGGACATCTTCAGCTACATCAGGTTGCTCAGAGCCTCGCCCAAACCGACCTTTAATGTTTCCAGGGATGGAGCATCTACCACCTCTCTGGGCAACCTTTTCCAGTGTCTCACCACCCTCCCTGGAAAAAATGTCTTCCTGATATCTAGCCTGTCCCTAGTTATTTCTTCCTAATATCTAGTCTAAATGTGCCCTAAATCTACCTTTATTTTTAAACCATTGCCCCTTGTCCTATTGCAACAGGCCCTACTGTCTGTCCCCATCTTTCTTATAAGCCCCCTTTTAAGTATTCCTGGAGGTGGGCTGTGAGAAGGAAACCAGATATTGGGAGAAATGCAGTAATTCTTCAGGAACTCGCAGTACTGGAAGGATGGTGCAGTGCTTGTTGATGTATAATAATAATTAGAAAACAAATAAAGCAGAGATGGAAACACATCTTAGGTATTACAATGCATGTTGCAGAGTAGAAGCTTCCCTGAGGTGGTGTGGTCTCAGACTGTCATTCATAATAACAAGGTTTTTAAATTCTGGAAGGCATTTATTTTTCTTCTGGTAAAAGTTTTCTGATTAATAATTTAAGTCCTGCTCTTGAGATACTGCTGTGTGGAACTGAACAGAAGATCTGGGGAGATTTAAAAGAATTTTCTGTCATTCAGCTGGGGAGTTCCAAACAGTTTTGAGTTTTTAAAAAGGGAATTCTGATGTGGGTGAATCCATTTTTAAAGCAACTACTGTGTGTCTGTTTACGTTGTGGAACATATATAGAACACTCCTAATCAGCACAGGAGCTTGTCAGTGTATTGCTTTTGATGTCTGATTAGATGATCACAGGGACATCTGCAGTGAGTTAGTTTTGAAGTTGTTGGTGTGAGGCACTGCAAGAAACAGAGCTGTGTGGCACTCTTACACCATGAAAAACTGCTGCTCTTGAAGAACCTTTTATAAATCCAACTATGCAGCTAGCTGAGGGCTGTCAAATTAACAAAAGCCATTCCTTCTTGATTCTTTCTGTTGCTTTTCAACCCTGCACTGCTTTTCTTTTCCCCTTCCTTGTGCTGTGTGCTCTGGCATTCTGTGTCAAAAAGAAATTACTTTATATTGGAGAGGAAAAACTAAGAAATGTAAATTAAATATTTGTAATACTTCAGAATACTGAATAGATGATCTGAAAAAGGACAGAAGTGCCCTGTGGTAATTTCCTCTTTTGAGAGTGCAAAGGGGGGG
>NW_020799108.1:2423740-2428658 GCF_003259725.1 Athene cunicularia
GGGGGGGGGGGGGGGAAAGTCCTCTTTGTGTTCTTTGCACAGCCTACGTTTCAGAAAAGAAAAAAGTATATTGTTTTACCTGTATTGTTTAAGATGAGCAGTGGGTGTAATTTACATATTTTTATTTGAGAAGGATAAGTAGACTTTTTGTGATTTCTTTTAATAAGCGCTAATCATGACTGTTCCATGATGTTAATACAGTATATAAATTATCAGTAAAAGTGGTACAATCAGTAAAAGCAGTTATTCATTGTTAATGTGTTCCTTTCTAAAGCGTGTTTCCAATGAGAGGAGTGCAGGGTTCTTACTATTTATGAAAGAAAGTATCTATTATGAAAACCATCAAAGTTCTCCATAGTTCTGGAATTTATGTTAGGTGGGGGGGGTGGGTTTTGTTTCCTCTTTAAAGTAAATTTTGGGCCTTGGCTGTCATTTTGAAGATACCTGATTGTTTATAAACCTTCCTCTTTTGTCCTCAGCCTTGTGTAGTCAGGTAGATGTGATTGCAGTGATGGAAGATGGCGGAGAGACTTAAACTCCTTCTTTTTCCCACGTGGCCTATCATATAAAGAATGTGGAAAAAGTATAGGATGGAAATAAGAACTGAAAAAAAAAAAAAAAAAAAAAAGGAAAAAGGTCACGTTTTCAATGCTGTTGACACATATTAATCTCTATAGCTACATCTTTGGGGTCCTACAAAATACTGTCATTCCATCTGGAACAGCTTTTAGCAGGCAGCTTATGCAACAGGCTCATGGCGCTGAAATTGGAATGAAACATTAGCAAGTTACTCGTATGTCTGACAGTCAAATTAAAAGTGGAAGATGACAGTCAACATGGCTCATGCATATCATTTACTGTCAAGCTCTAGAAACATTTAGCTAAAATAAAATAGGTTCTCAGTCAGTGTCCTACTGAAATGCCTGCTACTAAATAAATAACATTTTCCATAAACATAGCAATCCAGTGGACAACTGGGAATAATGACAGAGCTCTTTGATATTTACTTAGAACCTGAATGTTGCTGTGACATTAGGAAAAAACTAATTTTGGATTTTTAAATACATCATCTTGCAGTCTACTGATGTATGAGACTCCACTCTTGTTGTGGATAATATTTCTGTCTCTGTGAAAGTGAGATCTGTGGCTTTTTTTCTCTTACAGGATTGACAGTTATTCACACTCAAAGGGCGAGCAAGATTTTTCTTTTTTTTTTTAGGAGAGGCACCTTCGACACTAAATGACCCATCCTATTGGAGAAACCTTATCTGGGGGTTTTTTCTTCTCCTGTGTAGTTGGTGTCTCGGCTAATCTGGATTTACAGGTTTTCAAGTTGTGATAATAACATAGTGCTCTTTGAAACTTGCATGTTCTTTTTTTTTTTTTTTTTTATGGCAGCAGGTCCTGATTTACCCCATACCTATGAAGCAATTTCTTACACTGACTGTAATGAAGGGAGGAATATTTTAGTGCTTCTGTGTACTGTGTGATTTTGGTGTTGCAGATGTTTGACATGTTGGATTTGGGAATAATAAACTGAAACCACTGTGAATATAGACTAAAATGGTAAGGGTGATTCAGTGAGATTCAGGATTTTGAACAAACATCTCAACTTTTATTTTTGTCAGTATTTGCAATGGTTTCTTCTGGCATGTAAGTCTAATATGACCTTTTTCCATAACCCAGGCAGTAGAGCTTCTCTGAAATAACTTTAAGTAAATAAAACCTAATAAATAAGCAATTTGGTAAATAAATAAATCTTCAGTTAAAAAGGAAGTGATTAGACTCTAGAATAACTGAGCTGATGCAAAAGCAAATTGTTGTCACTGTTCCTCTGTACTGTGAGGGACAGTAATTACCTGTTTGCGAGGCACCCTGGTCTTCTGGACCTGAGCACCCAATGGTGGACATACCTGCTGTCTGACCTGGCATAGTTGTTCTTAGGACATATTTCAGATCCTAAAGAAGCATATTTGCCAGTTCAAGGTTTTACACATTCCAAACAGTATCATAAAAAAGAAAAAAAAAAAAACACACAAACTTTGACCCCCAAGAAAGATCTTAGAAAGTTGCTCTTGTAAGTTTTTTGCTATTTGTTTTTTCTTGACATCAGGTTGAGTAGTGGCTTGTGCTTTTTAAAATGTATTTTTCTATTTTTAAAGTACTAGGAACAGTAAATTTTGCCTTTAATTCATCTTGGTTTAAGCCTTCATTTAACATAGGCTTCGGTTAGAACATACAGGTTTTCAAACTCCTCTCTAAAATTAAAGTAATACAGCTTTCTTCTTTGCATCAGTCCCAAGGGATGCTCAGAGTACCATATTTACTGTATTTGAACTGCACCGTGTAACCTGACTGGGCTGAGAACATATCATGTTATCTTAGAGTTAGCAGAACTGTTCTCCATTTTGGTGTTCAACACCTGTGGAGGTGTATTTGCCTCCTACTTTTCATTTCTCCTGCTTTTTTTGGAATTATCAAGTACAATCAATTTCATGGTCTGTCTGTCAGCTTTACAGAAACATTAGGAAACCCCTTCTTTTCAGCTGGCCTCATGTCATTCTAAGAAATATGGTGAAGGTTCCTCCAATTTGGAGTTTGCTTTCACCCCCACACCTCTCATTCTTTGATGATATGCATAAATCTTTCTGTTCTTCAAGCAGCAGAATGGAAATCAAACAAATCTATAGGTTTGGGGTAAAGTTGTGTGAGCAGCACTACTGAGCAAGGGCCAGTTACTCTTCATTGTCTCATCTATTGACACTTTACATAAGAGCCCAAATGATTTCTGTTTCTGATGCAGAAGAGGCATATTCAAAGGGGAATTTTATAAAAAAAAAACTTCTATGAGAAGTTGCAAGCATGTTAAAAGGAGGAGAGGCCAGGGAACAAAACCCCATAGATTAAATGGATTTTAAGTCACAAAGAAGAAAAAATTCTATTATCAGCAAGAAGAAAGATATATCCTTCAGGTTGGTTTCAAAAGACTTAGCCAAAGTATGGACATTTAATCTTAAAAATAAATAAATGAAGTCTGTGAAATGCTGCAGTTTTTAGTGACAAATCTGTTTGTTTCTCAGAAGTTCCTGTAGTGATACTCTCTTTAGGCAAAGAATTAGTGTCTTAACCATATTTTTGGTTTAAAAGAACATAGGAACATTTTTCCTCAGATGTGTGAGGCATCTGCCATAGCTGCCTCTAGGCATCAGATGTTTCTGTGTGCTTCTGTAAAGATGTATTTTTTCCTAATTTTCCTACTGGTGAAAAATCTGTGGCGCAGCAACCAGCTACAAGACCAGTGTGGCTAGCATATGCCACATGGATAAATTTATCTTAATGTCCTTCATGCATAGTATGTGCTGCCTTGAATGCTCTCAGATTTCCTTTTGAGAGAGTCAGTTCAGTAATGTTGTATATCTGAGGGAAGAACAGTCTGTAAAAGATACCCAGAAAACACTGATGGCTGAAATTCTTTGCGGTGTAATGGTAAGAACAGCTAGAATCAGAAAGTTTTGTTCCTTGGGGGAAAAATGCAGAAGAACTACTAGGCTTATATTACAAATCCTCCTCGAGTTCCTGCCAGGAAAGCTCAGAAGAGCAGAGTCAGCATGGGCTGAAAAAGTTTTTACACAATGTTTTTATTATTTAGAAGATACCCTGTAAACGTCTAAATAGCAGAATTAACTTTTGGGATATATCTATCTATCTATCTATATATATATTTTATACATATAAATATACATATACACATACATATACATATATATAAAAATACATATATATTATACATATACATAAATATATATAATATATAAATATATTATTATACATATATATTTGTATACATTATATATAATATATCATTATATATATATTTATATATATATTTATATATATATTTATATATATTATGTATATCTTGGGATAAAAGAAGTCAGTTCCTCTTCAGTCCATCCTGTCCACCCTTGATTCCCTGCTCCATCCAGTCATGCAGAAGAGAAGGGAAATTGTCTGGATCACTGTTCAGAGATAGAGCCAAACGTTGCTAGCCAGGATGTTTTGAGATGGGTACTGTCTTATGGTCAAATTGATAGTCTGGTCAATACACAAAAGAGAATCTCTGGTGTGTGTTTTTCTCTTTAAAGCACCTCAGAACATAGCAAGAAATTGTCAACAGTAAGAAACACTTTTAGATTAGGGATTACCATGTTAATAATAACGAAGCTATCATGGGTTTACAAAACACTGAACCAAATGATTGCTTAATGCCCGGCTGTGATTTTCTGCCTTTTTACCTTTCAATGTCTAGTTTATGTGTAGTTGTCATTTTCAAATGACTGTTTTGAGAGGCACGTTGATGATACTATTGTGTTAATGTCATCAGTCATACAAACACTGATATTACCAGGTAAAGTTATTTCATTAGAACCAGATGCATGCACTCGTAAATAAAATTATTATTTTTTTAAAAGTATGCCACTGTGTCAACAGATTATAACACTTTGGGGAAATTAATTTGCTGCCAATTATATGTATTTAGAATACTATACAAGTATATAAAACATCAAATTATTGATATTAGATCTGTTAAAATTACTTTTATGTAGTGTCTGATGCCCGTTCCCAATTAAGCACAGGTCTAACATGCAGATTCTAGGTTTATAGTGATTTAATTTTTGTTAAAATTAATTTTATTTAATTCATTACATACGATTATGTATTCATATGATTATGATGATGACGACCACAGAAATAGTTCTTTATTTAATCAGTAAGATTACTTCAGGTCTCGCTTTCTGTTCTGCTGCTGCTAGTATTTCATTCTGTAACAATGAAACATGCACATTTAGGGTTGATTGGCAACTCTGTTTAGTTTGCATTGCAAAAATCAAATGAGAAAATATTCTTTGATTTGACA
>NW_020799108.1:2428708-2489992 GCF_003259725.1 Athene cunicularia
AGAAAAAAAAAAAATTAAAGCAGAAGACAGAAAATGTCTCTACTTTGAGCCTACCAGAAGCTCTTTTTAGCAGTAAAAGATGTCTTTGGAAAACAATATAAAGTAATGCTACCCACTTGTATGTTCATGTGGTGCCCTCTGTTAACAATGTATTTTAAGAGAATTGAGATGGTGCCTCAGATACATAGTTGTGAAAAGAACAGGAACTAGATAAATATATTACAGTTCACAGATAATGAAAGGATGTCTGTGCAGAGGAATCTGAGAATACAACTCGCTAGAGAGTAAAATCTGTTTTCCGGCAATATTGAAATCTGAGAAGGGCTCAGCTACGTAGGCACCTACCCCTGGTTTTTACTGATACTGTTGGGATCAGACCCTTAACGCTCTCTGTGCTCCCTTTTAAATAGGACCATATTTAGTTTAACGTGCCACAAGGTTTGGGTTTTTTTGAACTGGGGAAGGGGGAGCCAGTTTTGTAGGCTTGGAGTTCCTCCTGGGCAAGCCTCCTTGCCCCTGCGCCCTGCCCTGTTCCTGCAGCGGACCAAGGGTTACTGAAGACAAGCTGGCCTTGCCACTTGGGGCCCTTCCAACAGCCTCACGTCTTCGCTCCCCAGGACTGTGCCTCCTGGGTCGTGGTGGGGCAGGTGGCTCAGAGTGCCCAGAGCCTGGCCGAGGTCACCCCACAGCGCTCCTGCTGCTGCCGTGCCTTCCTTCCTCCCTTCTGTCCTTCCTGCCTGCCCAGCAGACTCAGCTTTATTCTGTGCTGGTTTTTCTTTTTTTTAATTTGGACTTTAAGCAGCTTCAAGTCAAATAAGAAATACTAGCCAACAGATATCGATAACTTTCCCTTGCTTTTGGAGCCAGACTTGACTGTACACTGCAATTGGGGAACAGGAGGCTCCCATTGAGGAAGACAAATTGTGTCAGAGGCGTTCAGCCTCCAGTCTAATATGTTTTTCCTACTGCAGATAGCACTTCTGGGTTCATTATAGCTTGCTCTCATAAGTCGTCATTTCTGTCTCAAGGCTGTTGTGCTTTCCAGTGTAAAGCTGATTGATGCTGGCACATTTTTTCCATTTTAATTTTACAAAGTTGTCACACTGAAACTGTGCCTCATATTAGGAGTGCTTTGAAGTGAAGAGATAAACAAAGAGCTAAAATAAAATTAAAAAGAAGCATGAACAACATTTCATCCTGGTTTGTCTTTTTTTAAAAATCAGCTGAATGGATGTAGTACCCTTGTGCCACTGTAGTAAGTCTGCAAACATTAGCCGATCAATCTAAATTGAGTTAGTGTATATGCAGTAAGCAGAAACAGGTGAAAATTAGATTATCTGTGCCCAACTTTTTCTATTTGCTATGAACAGCGAGATATAAACTAGTTTTTAGACCTGATTAGTTTTGTTTATTTTCAGAGAGGGACAGAGGCAGAACATGTGCTATATCTACCATAGTTATTAAACCAAGAAACTTCATAAAGTCACTAGCTCAGTTGTGACATTTGCAGATAAAGGTAGAAAGCCCTGCTATAAATAAATCTGAAGTGAATTCATGAGGAAAACCAGCAGCAATCCTTGGTACGTTTCAGTTTTATCTCTATGAAAACAAAAAACCTGAGAATTTTCTGTCCTTTCACTAACAAAAAAAAGGAGAAGTCATTGTCTCTGCCAGTGTCAGAAATGCCAACCAGTTTATAATCTGACATATGGTTTATAACTCCACTTTTTTTGGTTTGTGGACTCCCAGAAATTTTCCAACAAAGACAGTAAACTAGATCTGCACAGTTACTTTTTGTGAAGTTCTAAAAGGTAGTCAGGTAGTTTAGAGATCTGTTGACCACATATTGAAGCCATTGCCTGCAGCAATAAAATACAAAATATCAGTGATAAATATGCTCCCACTGGTATAATTCTTGGGTGCACAGTTACTATTAACCTTTGATTTAAAGGGGAATGACAAGACTTTGTCCCTAGCCCAGCTTTGTAAACATGTGACATGTAACAGCTTTTGCACCCTATAGAAGCCTTTAATGCACATTTATGCACCCCTCTCCTTACTGGTGAGGAGCAGCAGTTTCCGAAAACCCCATGATTTCTCCTAAGTGGCAGGGTGAGGTCCATTTCTGAGATCACAGTCTTACCTGTGCGGTAGTGGCTTGTATTCACCTTTCCCAGCAGAAAAGTAATTGCCTTTTTCCTGCACCAAGAAGTATCACCATCACTGCAGAATATAAGTAAAAACCCAGGAGACCCAGCTGTGGGCTTCCAGTCCAGTTGTTAATCCAACTTGAAACTACTTACTGCTAGAACCCAGTACCTAACCTCTGTCCTGAATTGTGTTGAAGGGATCTAAAAATGCAGCCAAACGCAGACTGGAAATTCAGTGTTGTCCTTTCCACTAGTTGAACAGGCTCATGAGCAGTAGTCTTGATGTACTGATATCTTAAAATGTCTATGCCCGTTCAACCTGTGCACTAAAGAATCAGAGAAACCTCTTCCTAGAGACAGCCTATGTTTTCTTTGACAGAGGTTCTCTGTCACTCATGTTTACCAGAGAATTATTTTAAAAATAAAAGTTAATTAGTTGACAAAGTATTAACAACTTCTGCCCTCTCTGCGACTGAGAACCTGACAAGAATCCTTCCCCAGTGCCATTTGCCAGAGCACTGAATCCCTCTGAACCCAACTGCTGATGGCCTTTGCCTTTTCCCTAGAGGAGAGGTTTGTGGAAAGAGCATCTTGCTGTTAGGTTTTCTGGCTTTTAGCATTATCGGTGATCAAATGTGCCTGTTCTGCCTTCAAGAAGGTTGTGAGGATAAATGAAATATACTCTGAAGCGGTTCAGGTTCTTTCCATCAGACCAAACTTCAAGGTCTACTACTGTTTCTGTGTCATCTCTCACTTCAAAGATTCCTGCCCTTTGGCTTTTAAGTTGAGCTGTTATTGGTGGGGGCCCCTTTGGGCTGCCTGAGGCTATCAGATGTCCAAATAGCCATAACAACAGAAATAATATTTGCTTTCATATGGTAAACAGTTCCTATTTGATTGTTACAAAGATGTAAGGGAGTTCAGGCTAGAGGAAAAAAGAAACCCAACAACCCCACAGAAAACTGTTCAAACTTTATTTCAGTTTGCATTCAGCTCTGTGGATCCTTGCATTTGTGTTTTTCAGACTTGGTGGTGCTTGTAGCTGTTGGAATTAGCTACAGCCATGGGGATTCTTGCACAAAGGAAACAAACAAATTTTCGGTCCAGATCAAGTGTAATTATCCCTGAAGTTGTTCTGGTTAGGTTTCCATTTAAGTTCCAGTGGAGGTTTGCTAATTGAACTTAGCACTACTGAAATTTATAACCACTTAAACAGGAAAGGGTTATTTGCTGGGAGAGCATATAGCAGATGGAAAGCCTCATCTGTTCTTCTTTGAACATGGACTCCTTCAGTGCTTGCAGCACTGTGCTGTAGGCAGTTCACACTTGAGCGAAACTGTTCAGACTGGTTTTTGAGTTGGAGTTCAGCTCCCCAGGCTCCTGTATTTGTGATCTCCAGGCTTGATCGCTGCATTACCGTTGTACAGGAGTGAATGTGTGTTGGGGAAGCTCTGAGCAGCTTAAAATACAGAAGTGCCTTGGTTTAGCAACACAATCAGTATGGTCCTGTTATTCCACTGATTTGTTTCATGTATCCAGTATTTCCTATTAAAATATTAAGCCCAATTCACTGTGCTTTCTTGTTGAAATTTAAAGCCCTGCATGAGATTGCACACAGATACTTGAAAAAATGCCATTCTCTCCATGATCTTCTTTTCTACCGGGAGCTACTTTTGTCTAGGATGTATTGCTTGTGCCTGCAGGATGTACCATGTTTCAGAGGTCCTAGACTATTAAGCTCATTTTCAGAACAAAGCAGTGAATGCTTCCTTCAGTTGCTTTTGAATTTGCTGAAGTTCATCTCTGAATGAGAGGCCTTTCTTTAGGAAGTCTACCTCCTTCTTTCCTTCACAAACATATTGGAGCTATTTCTTCCCCCCTTTTCTTTCTAGAAGAAAAGAATAACGTCTTTACTTTTGGGTACCTAGAACACATTGCAGTGATATGAAGCCACTAAATATGCAGATGAGTAGTGCTCAATACAAGAAAGATGCAAACAAAGTCTAGCAGTCTGCAGTGCTTTGGATTTTTATAATGCAATTATAAAGTCTTCAGAAAAAGCTTTGCTTTTCTATGTGATAGCATAAGAAACTTTACTGTTAAAAATATTTATAAATTTGCTTTTCTAAATAATAAATATCAGCAAATTTGGCATGGGTAATCTTGTTTTCTTAAAGAGTCAGACAAATGAAAAAAACGTACAAAAAAACAACCCACCCCCTTACCCCTAGCATCTTGTCAGTCTTCCAGCACTTATGGTTGTGGAGTATTTCTGTGTAATCAGACCTGGATAATTCATGTTGGGTTTGTTAATAAGTAATAATATTTGAAATATTTAACTGGTAAATAAAACTGCACTGTGCTTTGTATCTAAGCATATTGTACTGAAGTTTTAAAGCTTAAATAATTCACGTACATAAAAAGTTAGTTAACTTACTGTTAAGGTCGCTCAAATTTTATGTCAACGCATTTCTTAAAATCAAGGAGATTGTACCTTAAGGAAATACTAGTGTTTAAATCATTCTCACTTCACCCGCCTTAGCTCAGAAGCATCAAGTACTCAGATGTACTGAACCTTGTAACTCCTTCGTGCATCTGTCACGTTCCTCACTGTCACAAGCATGGTCTTAACTGACCTCGGCCCTCCCAGGTAGCCATAAAAAAATGACAATTATAAAAATGAGGAAGTCTGAAGAAGGTGGTTTGCAGTTTGGGAGGGATGAACTGCAGGAGAGATTTATCCTTGAAGTCAGGGGAGAGGTTTGGATGGTCTTGTAACTCGAAGTTGGGGTTTGTGTGGGGGTTTTTTTGCTGTGTGATTTTTGTGTTTTGTTTTAAATAGGCTACTTTGGCTTTATGTGTAAAACAGATCTGTCAGCTGTGTTATTTCCAAGAGCACCTTCACCATGTTACCTCAGGGTCTGCTCATGAAGCAACTTTTCACTGTAGTTTGCTTTACCACCTTCTGTTTTGTACTGCTGTCTGAGATGAACTGCCACAAATAGGCAACAATGAGCAAACAGAGCCGTCCAAGACAGTTACGGAGTTACAGTGCTAATTGGATACTTTCATTTAGTGAACCATAACGAAATGGCAGTCCTGGAGATAGCAGCGCAGCTGAAACTAGAAGTTTGTAAAGCAAAGCTTTCAGTTTTTCAGTCTTGCTGAACACGATCAAACATTTTCTGAATATTAAAAGACTGCATAAATTTTGACTTCCTTAGCCTAAAAAGAAAACATTGCCTTTTATATCTAAAAATTTTCAGAATTGAATAGGATACCAAAATGAAAGCTACATATCTGCAAACATGAGCAACATCGTTGTGTCTCACTGGGTTACTTATTGTTCAGAGTAGTTTGACTTGTTGGAGTGCTCATGTGATTTGCTTTGGTCGAGACCTAACTGTGAAAGGAAGTTTAGAAAGTAGCTAGGTATTGAGTTGATGTGAACTAAAAGTAGTTTGGTGCTTGATTTACTTTGCTATTTGGTGCCATACTTTTGGTTTGTGAGTTCTGGGGAACTGGAAACAAGGGAGCTATTTTGTCCCAGCACGTAGTTTCTCTGTGTATCTGAAACCAGCTTGAGCATCTTCTGTGGAGAGGTTAGGAAACAATGGAGTGATGGAGTAAAGGCATGCAAGGAGACAAATTAGCTATTTCCTTCTGCTTTGTGGCAAACACATATAGTAAAAATGCCTCTGGGATATTTTGTTTGTAGGAAATCATTGATATAAGTGAGAATGTTTGTTTATTTTAAAACAAGAATAAGCAAAAAAAAAATGGGGAATTTTGGCTGGAAGACCTTTTTATTACCAACACTTCTGATGGCACACTTTTCTCCTATTTTTTTCAAAAGTGAAGAAACAGGCATTGAATTGAATCAGGCAGGTTTGTCCAGGAACACGTGCAAGAAATAAGGGAATTGAGAACTCACGCTGTTTTCTGTCTTTCAGAAAATTACTCATTTGTTTGTGTCACCTGTCATGCTCTCCTAAGCAACAGCAGTGTGTTCTCTGACTTTTGTTCTTGCAATTAAAGATCCTGCTATTGGTAAACAACTGTAGTGAAATTAAGTCCACCTGTAACATTAAAAAAGCAATGTCTGTTGATAAATATAACTTTATTGTGTGAAAATGAAGTTATTTGCCTGATTTCCTTTGCTTATTTTCTTTAAATGATTAAAAAAACCCCTCAACATGCTTGTGAGATTTTTGTGTAAGATCATCCCCCTCATAATCTGATCAGGAGGCAGAACTTTGCTTGTTACAATATCCTGAATTTAATTAATCTATACAACTTTATTATTGCTGTTCTATTTTATTCCCAGTGAATATGCTAATACATCTGTGCTTAAGATATTTTGTTCACCCTGCTTTCTTTCAACCATGTGATAAATCCTGGTTTCTTCCACTGCAGTTTTTAGTGCTGTCAAATTATTTACTAACCAGCGCTGTAATTTCAAGATGTAGTTAATAATTAAGATGAAACCAGATTATTTTATGAAAGGTTATTTTCTGATTACTTTTAAAACTCCTAGGAGAGGTTGAAAATACCCTTATGATTCATGAGTATTTGTTGGAAATAACAGTATACTCTCAGGTGATCCGTCTCTAGTTTAAATTGCCTGCTAGGTTTAAGATAAGCCAGTGAGTAGTAATGTCTTGGCTCACAGGAGTCAACTCAGGTTTATTATTAATACCCACTCATAAATTTAGGGTAACATCATGCCTGTAGTTTCAGATCCTAAAATAAGGTTTGATATATACAGTTGCACAGAATTAAAATGCTACACAGTTGCCTTAATTTCCATTGAGAACTGGGATCGAGATCAAGGGCTTTATGTAGGGCAGTGTGTTTTCTTCCATTTGGATGCAGGAATCTCAATTCCTTGAAGAGATTCAGACAACATTTTAACCCTTATTCACTTGTTTGATGCTGTCTGGGTTAGGATGTTCTCAATGATTCCTTAAAAACATCTTCAGGACTGATGGTCTGTTTTTCCTCTGACGAGTTCTTTCTTAGAGTATGTCAACAGAGAGATTCAGGGGTGTCTCTAGTCTGGAGTTTACCTGTTAAACAGAGGCCTGACAAGACTGATTTCTGTTGGGTTGTTTTTTTGTTTTTTTTGTTTTTAATTTAGGCTATCATGATGGCTCCCTGGGCACAGTGTTGGGGAAATTTTGTTAAGAATAAAGGTTGGCAATTTGGTTTGGAGAATGCCCAGAGCCAAGGAGAGAGCAGGATTTCTAGAAGAAATAATTCCTTCCTGTACTGACTTTTGTGGTGAGACTTGCATAGTACCTTTGTGACCAGATAAAATTTTGGAAGAACTTCACTTGCAACTTTTTTTATATATACAGAGATAGATATATCTATATATACACATACATGTATTTATACATATGTAGATATATAAAAAGTTATTTTGATAATTTAGCATTTCCTGAACTACAGAGAAAATGTTTAAATATTAGATGGCTACAAGATGATGCTCAGACTGTTACCAATAAGCCACTTAGACTGAAGCAGGCTGATAAGTCTTTCATTAACTCAATGCCTGAATCTTCTGAAAAGTAAATAAATTTACAATCCAGAAAGTTAAGGGGGAACACTTAACTCTCATCAGGAATGACAGTGCCTTTAATCTAAACAGGCAATGTATTTTTTAGTACATGCATTCCAAGCTGAGGAAGCTCTACACTAATCACAAACTGGTTCCCTAGGATGATGTGGAAGTGTCTTGGGAAAACACTGGATGAGTGGGTCTCTGAGAGCATTCAGGTCCTTGTCACGCTATAGATTGGGTTTCTTGTGGGACCCTGGTCTTTGATTTATGTGAAGATTTCTGATTTCATGGGATACGGTGGATAGTTTTCTACTGTCGCTTCTTAGCGAAGCATTTCCTCTACCTTTTACATTCTTGTTCAGTCTTTATCCTTTTAAACAGAGTGCAGCAAAAGCTTTATTTCAATACCTGTTGACTGCACCATATTTTCAGTTCTTGTCTCATCTCTTGATATCCATATGCATTACTGGCTAGTATGCATACCTCCATTAGACTAAAGAAGGGGTCTTTGTTGCATTAGTGCCTAAAGGGGATCATATATTGAAACATAAGACATGTCTGGGAGTTTTGTATTCATGTTTTTTAATTGTGTATGTCCGTTCAGTGTTCAACCTTTGACAAGGGCAAGCAGTGAGAGATGTGCACCTTGGACATCTGGAGAAAAAGCTTCTAAGCTGTTTTATATGCTTCTGTTTATTTTATAGAGAGTGGGCTCTGTCGGTGTCTAATTAAAAAAGCAGCCCTTTTTTTTCATGTTCTGCTTAGCACAGCTTGTTTAATCAGTGTTTCTGTGACACCTTTTTTGACTGTTTATACTGTTGGCCGCTGTGTTGTGCAGATGTGCCTGTGCATACTGGACCATAGGAAATGATGTAGCTGTTCTACAAAGATTTAGTCAAAGCTAAAATATTCGTCTGACTGCACCATCTGTCTTGTGTTCTCTCCCCTCTACATGTTCTTCGGGCTCCAGCATGACTTGCACACACAGAGTCACATTCGGATTGTTGTCTGTCTAGTTCTGCAACGAGAACGTTCTAAATATTCATAATGTTATGTATATATCATGCTAGGTGGCTGTGTATTGTTAGAAATCCTGGGCTTTGAGCAGACTGTCATCCATTGTTCAGTAAACACAATTACGTTGCCCTATCTTTCATCTCTTCTCTAATGAATCCATGCTAATTGATTAATCAGTGCTGTTGCTTCACTACGATAATCCCATATGAGGAATAGTAGTAACATAACTAGCAATTACTAACATATGTTGTACACTGAGGAAAACATAATGTAATACCCTGTAAGTGGCAGACCCAGATGAGGAGGAAGGGAGCAGTGCCGCGGCCAGGCCTTGCACGCCGCAGCACAACCCTGTCTGCTGGGGGGAGAGGTGGGCCAGGGGGCCTGATGCTGCGTTGGCTTTGGATGTGAGAGTGATCCACTGATGACTGGCTTAGGGAATATCTCAGGTTATCACCTATCAGTGGCGTCTTACAAAAAGGCACGCCTGAGAAGGCAGCAGTGTGGTCAAGATTTTGGTGTTGGTTACCGAAGTGACTGTCTTCTTGACTTAAACATGGCTATGACAGTGACTTCTGAAGAGAGATAAAGGTCCTTCTTATACTGTTACAGCATCTTACTGATGTTACTGTTTAAGGTTCAAAGCAGCGAGTAGAGATTTCTGATCTAAGACAAAGCTTAACGTTGGCTCTCGCAGGCTGTGAGTGGTACCTAGCAGGCAGATGGACAGTAACGATTGGGTTTTCCTTGCTGTTACAGAATCAACAGAACTATGGATTCCTGTTGACCAGCCTAGTTTGTTTAAGTCATCACATTATGTGCTTTATTCATAAAGAGAATTAGCAGCAAATTACCAAATAAAATCTTAAGAGAAGTCCCTTTTTTAGCCTTGAAAACAGGTGTGTTTTTTAAATTTTGGAAACCATAGTTGTTCACTCACACTTTCATTGGTGGCGGTGATGAAGATATATAATTATTTTCATTTGGATGAAAAAGATAGCTAAAATTAATAAAGGATTTATTGCAAGGAATAAAGATGTGAGGCTAAAGTATTATGTGTACATTCAGCTTTTAGATAATACACATTCTTTATAAGCCTTTCATATAATATTGGGGGCATATTGGTGTAGCAAAAGCAGAAAGTTTTGATTTGGTAGTGCAGTTACATTTGTGAAGTTTGGGGGGTTTTCCTTTTTTCTTTTCTGTATTTTGCATTAGTGCTTGCTGGGGGTTTTTTATGTTTTGCATTTCTTTTTTGGTTTTGGTTTCTTTCGGTTTGGTGTTTTTTGGTTTGGGGTTTTTGTTTTTTGGGTTTCTTTTTACTGTTCAGAATTAGTAGTTTTATGCGGTGTGAACAAAATCCAAATTCTAGTTGTGGGGGAAATGGCACTGTGGCATTATACATACAACTGTTGAGATGAGATTTAGATGTCCACTAAGCAATACGTTCATGAAAAAATTATCCTGATGTAACACTGCCCTGGGTTCAGCTGAGACAGTTAATTTTCACAAGAAGCTGGGAGGGGGCACAGCCAGGACAGCTGACTCAAACTAGCCAAGAGGGTATTCCATACCAGGTGATGTCACGCTCAGTATATAACTGGAGGGGCTGGAGGGGACAGGCTGTGCGTTGGGTTGCGGGTAGTGAGCAACTGCATTGTGCATCACTCACTCCATATACTCTTTTATTAGCATTATTGTCATCACTATTTTTTCTCTCCTTGTGTTGTCTTGTTAAAATGTCCTTATCTCAACCCAGGAGGTTTTACCTTTTTCTTCTGATTCTCTTCCCATGCCCCCAGAGGGAGCAAGTGAGCAGCCACATGGTGCTGAGCTTGTTTCTGGGCTTAAATCATAACAAATGTATGGTGGTCTCAGAGATTTTACTTTTAGAAAGGAATAAAACCAGTTCCCCTTTGTACAAATAAGAAAAGAGTCAAAGTACGGATTTATAGCTTGCAAATCTCTTGTAAAAGGTTCTTTTAAGTAAAGACCTTGGGAGGCTTTAAAAAGTGAGTCAAGCTAGGGAAGATAATGCTGATGTTCTCTTGGTCTGAGAAAATATGGTGAATTTTCTTGTAGAAGTATTAATTTTTTTCCTGTTTTTACAGTATTAATTGCCTAATGGCAGTTTCCAACCAAGAGAAGGGATTAGTGTGCATTTGTAGAGCTAACGAGAGTGCACTTTTAAAATGAAGCTTGTTGCCATGGGATTGCTTACAAATAATTTATATAGTAGCTCAAATGTCCAAAGTTTGTGCACTTTCTTTGAACACCAATTTTTGACTCCAAGTGAACGATACAGAAGAAATCACAAGTTTTAGCTTTTAAACACCTGCTTCTTTACTGCCTTGATACTGGTAGCGCTGGCAAATGTTCTCCGTAAATAAAAGACCACCCATGGATTTCTGGACAGTAAATTTAGCAATAGTCCTTAAAATACAGTTAAAACACTAGAAGGTAAATGAAATATGAATGACAATATCCTAGCAGAATCTCAGTATCTATGTATGTGACCTTTAACACCTAGGCACAAGGCTAGCCATGTTTCAGGTCAGTCAGAATCTTTTTAAACGCTCTTAGCATGGATGAGCTCAAATTAATAACTTTGCTGAGATGCAGATAATACTAGCTCAGGCACAGTGACCTCCTAATACCGCTTTGTAGCATCTAGTTGGCTTGCAGTGCAGGCAGAGAGCTCGTAGGCAATTAAAATCAGGGCTAATAAATGTAACCTCTCTTTTAAAGGTGCCAACGGTCTTATGGCTGGGCAGTTACTCCATCCTTTCAGTAGTTATTTCAGTATTCACAACTCCTAAAAGTTGCCAACACTTACTTTACTTACAACATTACTTATGTTTCCAGTAATTTTATTGGTTGGTGTGTGGGTGGGGTGGGTGAAGTGTTTTGTTTGGGTTTTTTTATTCCCCCCTACTTGAAACATCTCTTTTTACTTCAAGAATTGATTCTTGGCCAGTGGAGGTGCTAAATCCAAATATTTATCAATATGCTATCAATGCTTTTAAAAGCAGTTTTCTACTGCTTTGGAAAATACATTGCTCACACCTCACCTTGGAAATTCTTAAAATGTTGGGCTTAAGTCCAGAGTTTTATGTGCAGGAAAGCTACTTCTGGAGACTTTTAACTAAGGCAATTTTTCCATTTTTCTTTTCCTCTGAGCCCTTCACAAAGGGAAGTTACTTAGACACTCAAGCTGTACCTCTTCCTTCCCTTCACCCCTGCAAAACAACTGCCAAGAAAGCTGTGAACTTCAGTGCTGTTACAAGTAGTGGATTTTTTTTTTTTTTTTTCTTTTCCTCAGTGTAGAGAAGTTTTTCATCTGAGGACTCTTGGAGAGTTTCATGACTGAAATGATATGTAACAATTTTGATCTTCAGGCCTAAAATAATCCTTGCTGTTAAGATAAAGAAATTGCTGTTTGTGTAGTACTTTAAGAAACAAAGCATTGCTTGTTTCCATGCAGAGAATGCTCTTCAGCTAGATTTTTGTATGGTTAAGACTGGAAACAAATTGAGAATAGATAGAGCAGGAAGGGTTAGGAAGAACATTTTGAAGGTTGGTATTGACAAGGTGTGTTTTACATGTAGAGGCTGAACATTTCCAGAAGAGCTCAGTGGGAGTGAAGAGGTGAGAAACTGGCTGGTGTAACTTCTGAAGAACTGAAGCTCCTTTGGTTTTTCTTTCTTGATGAGTCCTTGCTCCCTGGGAGCTGTGCTTGATACTAACAATATCTTGCACGTGTAGCAGGCAGGGGCTTCAAGGTGCCTACTAGCTTTGGACCAGGGGCGATGAGGAGGGTAGGAGATGTTGCCTCCCATGCTTAACCCCATGAGGTACCCTTCCCCCTGCCTTCTTGGTGTGAGAGCACCCTGTACTACTAAGAATTTGCCCTCATATTCTTTTGACAGAAGTTGTTGACCACTGAGCTAAGGCATAAGCAATAATTTTGAAAATATATGCATGTTCACAAGATGTTCCTGTCCCACTTTTCACGATGATACGGAGTACTTCAGTTGAACTGGTAAGAGTTGCTCCTAATCTGCTTCAGTGCAAAGGTGCCCAGAGTAGTCGAACCTGCCAGAGAAGGGGGTTTCAGCCAGCTTGATTACGTACACCGAACAACACAGTGTATGTAATCCAGCAGTGCAGTTCAGCTGTGATGACAACGCTCAGCAGAGAGTTGTTAGCAAACAATTTGGGGGAATAATGTCTTACTCCAGACTGATTCTCAGGAGAGTGTCTATTTATGCCCCTGGTTTAAAATACCTTTTTAAGTGCTAAGACCACAACTCACTACAATATTCAAGAGATCCATTGGTAATTGAGAGGGGGGAAATGTTGCTGTTGTGGTTCCTGAAACTGTCATGTAATTGCTAAAAGCCATACTATATTGTGGCTTTTCTTTGTGCTGTGCTAATTAAACATGAATTCACTTGCATATTATTAAAAATATCTGAAGATATACAGCTATTCTTATGTTGAAAAATATCGTTTACCAGTCCAGTAGAATACATTTCAATTGACAACACTGAAAGAAGCTGTATGATTCTTATTTTCATATTTGTCGCCTGCCTAAAGATCATCTTTAGCAAGTGATTAATTGCATTTGTAGATACTGCACAATTGCATCAATTATCCATTTCAAATGAATTTCATTCTGAATAGTTGAGACGATGATGTAGTTTAATCAGTAAGTGAAATGGAAGTATTGTAAGCTGTTTAAAAATACTTAGCACGTTTTATGAAGGCAGAATGATTTAAATCAAGCAGACCACTGGAAAAATAAGAAATACGCAGTAACAAACAGTAATATTTTTTCCTTCAGTTAACAGCATTTTATTAGTTTGCTTTGCATTGGTTTCCATCCTTGATATGTTGAGGATAGTGATACTGTGGGGATGTTAGATGGTTAGGAATTTTTAAATTGAGATAAATTAGTTGTGGTTATAAATATACTTGTTTAAATGTGACATCTTGCATGTCTGTTGCGCAGTGTCTTCTCTTTCAGACAAGCTCTGTAAGATTAAAGAGTATGCTGAGCGACTTTTCTATTGGTTACTTTAAAAAGGGTATTTGATATTTCATTATGCTTATTTAGAAGGAAAAAAAGGAAAGTTTTATGTTAAAATAACAAAATTAATCTTGAAAATTTTTTTAAGTGTTGTCATGCATGCTTTTGCAATGATAAACCATTTAAAAATAGATTTCAGGAAGTGGTTTTGGGTGTTATGTCAAGCTGGGTGGGCAAGAAGATGGTCCGGTATTAGCTTGGTAATGAAAGGTTAGCTAAGCAGATGAACTGCAGATACTGACACCAGCTTTGTTTTCATATCCAATATTCGAATGACATTGAGTTTTGTGTAACTCATTGGAAGTTGGTATGTTGTAATGTTTAACCTATCCAGAGCCCCTGATTTTAATGCTTTTCCCAGTTACCAAAGGTATTTTTTCCTGCAAAGGTGTTTTAAGAACAGATTTCTGCTGATAACTTGCTACATGTTTCAATTGCCAGAGTGTTCCCTGACATAGCCTGACTCTACACTTCATAAGTAATAAAGATAAAAATAACTGTTTTCTTAATGTAGTGTTTTAGGGCCACAGCTTTAATTAGGCCCATTGTGGACTTAAGGCCAAATGAGGGAATTCTGAATTTAAGTCTAAAACATCTTTAAAACGTGTGGTTTGCTGCTTTTTTTTTTTTTTCAATTGAAGGGTGACAGGAGTATCATAATGAAGGGCACTGGTTATTGTGGTTGAATGAAGTTTCTTTGCCTTTTCAGAAACACACATTTGCACACAATTTGGGTGTTGTCCCAACAGCCCCAAGTGAGCCATGGAGAAGCCTTCCTGAGGCACAGTCATGCGCAGTTGGCCAGAACCTGAAAACAGCAGTGTGTATAAAACTGCTGGATGTTACATCAAGATATGTGTAACTTTGGTTCAAATAAGGTTACGATATTTTAGCTTGTGCTTGACTGTATTATTGCTGAACAAAAAAGGGCCTTTATTTATGTGCCTTGACCTATCTGGTCTTGGGGATCATATTCTGTATGCAGTGTCAGCTGTTGCATTTGTTGCTGTGTACTGAAAGTAAACACCTTTACTTTGTAACATGGACTAATTGGTTTGGGAATATTTATGAAAGTGCTGGTTTTTAAAGCTAAAAATAATGCTATGGCTTTTTAAACTCATTCTGGCTGTCAGAGATGCTCATGTGATCCTGAAAGTGTGGCTAAAAATGTTTTAAATATGGTAATGAAAATTGTCTGTTGTGGGAGCAGTAGATGAGACATTTCCTGCATTTGTAAACTAAGCATCCCTTTCACCCCCAGGTTTCCTTGCATCTGACTGTTTGTTATGTTGGTAGGATCTGAACTCTCAGTGAACCTTCTTGGAAGAAAGTTTACTGTTGGCCAAGTAGGGAGAGGGAGCTCTGCAGCCTGCCACCCTGCTCCATGACCTTCTGCTTTAGGGTTTGGATGCCTTTCCTTTGTTTTAAAAAGCTGATGCCCTCAGGGAATACAATACCGTAAACTGGAACTTCAGACACACATTTTCACTTTTAACTTTATCATTAAAAGAAAGCTTCAGATAAAGATACTTTCCCTTGGGTATAGCAGCCTGCTTCAGTCCTAATTTGAGTAGATACTATGGGTATTTCTTCTATTAATAGTTGTTATTTATTTCCTTCAAGTTTATTTTTAGTGTTTGATGACCATTTTATACTCCAAGTATACCCTGCACTCAGAATTTTCTCCAGTTGTTTATGCAGACTTCCTATTCTCTAAATTTTTCTGGTTCTGAGATTTGTCTCCTGTTGGTTATTGGTCAATAAGATTTTTTTCTTTCAAGTAGAAGGGGATGGTTTTTGCTACATAGCTTTTATAGAAGTGATATATTTGCAATTTTATACTACCTGCAAAATTAGTTCCTCCCTTAAGAATAGTGTTCTGAGCCTACCAGAGGGAACTGAGGTGATTTAGGGCCCTTTTGTGCCCATTGGTGGTCCATGAAATATTTCTAAAGCGGTCTTACTGGGCTAGGTGGTCTAGTCCACGCTTGGATGAATGTCTAAATTTTGCTACAGAGCCACCTCAGCAAAAGATTTATTTTTAGCTAAAACGTCATGCAAAACTACACTATAACCAGGGTTTATCTGGAAGACGGATCTGGTGCAGTTTAAGATATGAAAATCCAGGTTTTCTGGGTTGTGATGGTAGTGAAAAATCAGAGCAGTGGGGCTGGTCAGTAGTCTGGCTGTCAGGGTAGCCGTCTGCTGTGTTAGCTTCTCAGGGCTGCACCCTTTGTTTGAAATAAAAATGGTTGTTTTGACTGTTTTCAGTCAATTCTCTCTTCTCTCTCTCTCTCCAGTAACTGATACTTTCATGTCTCTGTCCAAAAGTGCCACTATTGTTTTTTTCCCCTAGACATTTTGTATTTTTAATACAATAAGCATTTTCAAAAAATTAAAGAACAAATGGAGAATTCTCATGCTCACTAATATCAGTAAGACCTATGACTCATCCAGGCAGATTTATAGTTGGGGCTAATCTATGTCCATGCTGACTGTTGAATTGAGAAGTCTGTGCATGTTCATAGAGTAGAAAATGTTGCTCTTATGTACTCTGACACTCTTACTACTGCTACACATAGGTATATACCTAATTTGAGAGCTGTCACATAATAAATATCAGGTATTTCAAGCATTTGGGTTACTGTTGTTTGCAGAGGGCTATTATTTCCTAGGCACTGTCTCTTCTGCTTCAGTCCTAATTCGAAGAACATGCCTTTTGCAGCACTAAGAAAAATTGTCTAATTCAAATTATCTCTATGTAGATAAATTGAAAAACTTCCCCTGTTCTTAGATGCATATGCTTTCTTGGCTTTTATTTTTACCACATCATTTTAGATTTTATTCCTGTTTCCTAAGTGAAAACTGCAATGATGTTGCTGTAAATCTATTAGACTGATTAGACTGTCAGCTGAATCTGATGCAAGTTTTGTGAGTCAGTGTAATTATTTCTTCTACTACTGAAAAACTGACAATCGGTCTTTAAAATATAAACAAGAGATTGAGAATTTTTGTGTGTATTGGATCATTGTCTTCTAATAGCATCTTTACCCTGTGCATTGCTGGTTGGCTGTCATGCTGCTAGCTGAGCAGGAGATGATGATCTGTTCAGATTTACTGTGTTTCTAATGAAATGCTGAAGTATGAAAGGCATCTGTCCATTTGTAGCTACTGTTACGTGACTGGAGCTCTAATGTCATTCTCTGAGAGCTCAATTATAATTTCAGTGTTATGATTCATGGTTTTTTGATCAGTTAAGCCTCTAAATATATCTGGTTTTGTGTGTACAGACTTGAGCATGTGATGATTTGTGATATGTGTGAGCACTATATGCCTTCAAACCCAGGCAGTGGTGTGTAGGATAGGGGCTGTGACACTGATCTTCCCCCTGTGGCATTTCTGAAGTCTCTTGGCACACTTCTGCCAGCTCAGGAGAGGGTAACTTTTCTTTAGGAGCTTTTACCCTGAAATAAAAAATCCCCAAACAAACCACAAAACAGCAACAACAACAAAAATCACAAAAAAAAAACCACCCAGGAAAAAAACAGAAGCAAGCAAGCTGCAATTTTGATTACGGACTCCAAACTTCATCCTCTTAATTCCTCCTAGAGGTTTTATCTTGTGGCGTGATGAAAATGTGGAAACGTGAGAGTCAGGCACTTTCAAGACTGCACCATTATTTTCTGGCACAGGAATGAACATGCCTTGAAACTTTTGTGACGTGTTTATAAATCTGTTCTTGAAGACCTCTACTGAAGGTCTGATACCCCTAATATCTATAATAATCCTTTTATGCCGTTACAAGACACTTTTGGCTGGTCTGGTCTTCAACAGACAAGAGAGCTGTTGGTTGCTGTGTTTTTGTCAGAACCCCCCATCTCAGAGTGTAACTGTGCCCTTACCAATGTTGTGCTGTGTCACTAAACAAATGTAAGTATGAGATTAGACTTGTTGATCGAAAAAATGGTTCCTTGTGGTTTAAAACCTGAGAATCGGTCAACAGAAACACGAGATGGGCTTGTGTTCTGAACAGCAGTATTTGTCATTACAGTGAAATCTGTTTCCCAAGAAGCGGAGGTGGCAGACAAGTATGAATGTAACCTCATCACAGCAAGAACAACAGTAACCAAAAGCCCAGAAACAGAGAAATAACATAGCTTCTGCAGACTTGTGTAACCTGCAAGGGAGGCTTTAAATAGCAAAACAGTTCTGAGGCATGAGTAGCAAGTTCTGTCATGCACTGAGCAGCACTCTGTTGCAGCCAGTGTCTGGAAGAAAAGAGTCTAGCTAATTCACAACCCCAAATCTGCTTCTGGTTTGGCTGTTTTCAGCCCTCCAAAAAGAAGAGCCTTTGTAGCACCAGTGTTTTCTGTGGTTAGCTCAAGAAGGTTAGCTTTGTTTGGAGCATTATTTTTAAGAGATCTGTCCGCCTCTGGTATCTGTTGCTACCAAAGCGTAATCTTTTTTCGAGATGAAGTCAACATATGAAGGCTGTGTGTCAGATTTCTGTTGCTAATGCACTGCTACAGGTTGTTTTCCTGATTTATGAGGTTAGTATGGAATATGCTTCATATAACAAAGAATTGCTTCTTGATGTGTGATTCCACTGTGAGAAGTAATGGGAAGAGATGACACATACTCATACTCAGTACAGGTTTTTTAAAATAGTTCTTCCATTAGTGACAGAAGTTTGCTTTCAGTGAGCTATATTGGTCTTGCAGTGGAAGCCAAGTCTGTTGGCTTGTGCTCTGGTTAACACTCAAGGAGAATCGCTACCAATATTACAGGTGCGAAAGCACCGTGTGAACCAAAAGGGGATCCAGCTTGATGTGTAGTACAAGGTTTGCTTGCAAGGCTGGTCATGATTCTTTTTTAAAACACAAAGCAGCTCACTCTTGCCCCAAACTCTCTTGATACTTATAAACTGAAAATAAGTGCTACAAATCTTTGAGGGACTAAAAACACCAAACCTTGCAAGCCGTTTTTCTGAGTAGAGCCATCTTTTGAGAGAAATTGGATGTTTTAATATACAGTGTAGAACCTTTATTGAAAATTAAATTACCTATCTAGTTGGCTTTGTTCTTTGGAATTAATTTATAACATCGCTACCTTTTTCCTTGAGACAACTTGATGTGGCAAGTATATATGTTGGAAAACTGTACCACTGCAACAACAACAAAATAATTATTAACTTCAGGCTTTATCCAGTTAAGATCAAGCTCTGAATTGAATTCTTTTAGTGTGTTGACAGCTGAAGATTTATGTCTTCCAGCTATATTCCTGTTGCAGAGTTGGCAGAAGTGACCCCTCCAAAGAAGGCCTTTGTTATGGATTTTGCTCTGTTTACAGTATTGCCATAAGGGTCACAATGAAGTACAGTACATTAACGCTAATATATCACCTGCTGACAGTGGTCTTATCTCATTGGTACCTCTTTCCCTCTCCCAGTATGAAAAAAAAAATGCAAACATTAAGAGTCTAAGGATCACAGAAAGAAAGTTGAGTAATAGTTTTCAAGAGCTTTAGCATTAATGTCATGTCCCTATGTGCACTGTATTTTTGTGTCTGGCCAAATTGTTATATAATTTCTTTTTCTGTGAAGTTACCGTGAAAATATGGCTTTACCAGATAAATGCTATTAAGAGATAGAGCATAAAAAAAGCTGTTTGATTTATCCAAGGTCTGTGGAATCTATTGAGAGAAAGGAGGTTAGCTCAGGCTGGGAAGTTGGCATTCGGGTTAGACAGGCAGATAAGGAAGCAGTACCATGAGCTTCTCCAGTGGAAGCATGGTGGGACTGGTGTGAGGAGCAGCATTTTAGATACCCTCCTGGTTCTCTGAATGCTGTCACTTCTGCTACATACAGAATGGGTCTTTCAGTCCTCACTGTCAGTGAGATGTTCTTACTTACGGCTTGTTTTCCCTTCCAAATACTGGCTAAAAATATAAATATAACCATTGTTATGCATGCATAAATACGTACATAGTTTCAAAGTATGCTTTGAAATCTCTCAACAGGGTGCTTCCCAGGCATCCTTTCAGGATGGGGAGATAAACCTCGCTGGACCCACAGAACTGTTGCTGGCTCAGAGGGCCCGACTCCCTGTCAGGTAGGAACATCTTCTGTTCAGTGCTGACTCAAGCGTGGTTTATCAACATGCAAGACAAGACTGGCTTCTCATTGCAGCTGCACCTGTGAATCTGCATCTTGCTCATCATCATCAGGATCTCTTCCTCTTAGTCCCTTTCCCATCCTAAAACTCTACTCGACTGACATACTGAAGCACATTTGTGGATGACAGTCTTTTACCCTCATTGATGAATATGAATGATTTTATTGTGGTGTTTGTAATATAAGGCTAAGGGAGAAATATGCTACTGTGTATACTCTGTTTTTGCTTTCTACTCAATCCTACAAGTATTTCATGCCTTAAGATAGAGGATGTTCTTAAGTAGTATATTATATCACAATAAATAAACAGTCAGCTGAATCCTAAAATGATCTTTTTCAGTTAAAATGTCACCTCTGTTTTTGAGTGGTAAGTTTATTACTTTGCTATATCGCGTAGCAGATTTTATAACTATGTTTATACGCTATGAAAACTATAGCCAGTATTTCCAATATTTCCCTCTGCCTTGCCTCACTCGAGTAGTCAGAGGGAATGCATCCTTCTCTTCATTTATAACAAACCAGAGATGGCCAGTGCTGTTATAACTGAAGGTAGTATTGGTCACATTGATCATTTGGGAAATAACTTTACTTTGGGGTGAAATTCAGGTAAATATATAATCTACATTGGAAGCCAATACAGTAAAATTTGAGAGCTGCGTAGTTGAAATGAGAGTAAACTAGGTGTTCTCAAGAGGTTTAATAATGAACTTTGGGGTATATTACTTCTGAAATCTCAGGGAAAATTCTAAATGGCTGAAATGAAATGATTAAAATAATTTTGCAGATTACATTTGTTACACTAAAATTAAGAAGCCAGGCTGCAATGCAGTGTCACGGAGTAGGGCAGTCAGATCCTCCATTGTGGTAATAGAAGATTTGACCTGGCAAATTTAGAGCAAAATACTTCCGTGCTGCTATTCTTCTGTCCCACCATAAACTTAAATTCCAGTATTGACTGGTGGGTGATTCAGGTTCTGCTGAAGTCATCTTTTTAGTTGGCAAAAGAATTCAGTCCTTTGTCCAGTATGTAGTGTTTGTTGCAGAACTGTAATGGTATTATAGCACATTGTATAATGAAATTAAGAGGTGTTATATGGCAAACTTCCATGTGACGGCTAAAATGTCAAAAATCAATTTATTTCGATTTTGATGATAGCAAATAATAATTTGCTATAATTCTGCAGTTTATAGTTGTTTGTCAAAACAGCATAAAATCAAACCCATAAAATAAACAGTATCTGCACACGTTAATCTTAGAGCATTTATCCTCGCAAACACCAGAGAAAAAACGAGTGTTAATATTCCCATTTTACTAACGTGAGGTTCATGAAAGAGGCATGGAGTTATTTGCAAGAGCAGAGACTCTAACCAAGATGGTCTTATGGGCTACACCAGGATTTGGTAGAAGGATCACCTTTCCTTTTAGAGCATGTCAAAAATTAGTCACTTCCATGCAAGAAAGTTAATTTCTTAGTTTTCCTTGCTCTTTGAGTCATCATTTAATTTCTTTTATGGGAGATTCTTTCATTTTGGTAAGGTTGTGCTTTTCAGGTCCTCTGTCTGGAATTTTCCTCCCTTTTGGAGGCCTCCTTGTCACCTGCTTCATATGCCATTTTATAATTTCTTCTCTTGCATGCTGGTACTGATTCATATTTTTAGAATGGTCTCATCATGAAAAGGAACTGGAGTGGTGTCCTTCCAGCTTTCTCTGCAGCTGCCAGGCCTCTAAATTACACACTAGCTGATTAGTGTTCATCATGCAGGTATAGAACTTGGTCAGTTTGATTGCTAATGCTTATTTTCTCTTTATGGAATGTTGCTAAAGACTTCTACAGCTTGTTTCACCTGGGGTAATTTTACGCATCACCAAATCTATGCACTCATTTGTCTCTTGATCCATTAATTTGTAATGGGGATTAATCAAGTTCTCTGCATTCTATACTCATATTTACTGTTGTACTTACGCTTTTACTAGGGTGTTTTAGATCATCTAAGTCCTCTTAGGAATTTTCTGAGAGCTTATTATTGTTTATTGAGTTAAACAAGTCATTGCTTGCCTTTGAAATTCTTCAGAAGGAGGTCATCATACTCATTTGCTTTTAATCTTCATAGCCTGATTTCCAGGTTGGCCATTGGAAATGTTGACAATGAGAAAGACTTCTGTAAGACTTTTCAGAGATACCCAGTTTTCTGAAATGGCCAGATCTTTTCTGGCATGTCACGAAACAGTTAATAATAAACCTAGATTTCTGTAACTCTCATAGGATTTTTGCTGAATTCTGCAAACTGTCTTGACAGAGGAGTATGGAAGGAAAAGTGATAAAAGAATCTAGATTGTGGCCCACTCAATTGATGCCTGAGCATCAAAGTGTTGAACCAGACAGGGAGCAGAGAGAAAGCTGGCTAGAATAAAGTATTCCCAAGAACCTTTCTGCACTGGTTTTGTTTTGTTTTTTTTTAAATAAAATGAGTTGTCTTAATCCGGATTGAGATTCATGCATTAAGGAGGAGCATTGGCCAAAGAAAAAAACAACCTGAAAATAAAGAGAAAGTAGCAGTATTTCCTTAAATGCAGAGTAAAATAATTCTACCAAAATACACGTTGCTTGTGTTTCCTGTGTCCTGAGGAGATTTTTAAAAACACTTTTTTGCCTGCAAGTGTTGAGGTGGGTATTAAGGATTTTTTCCTCAAAATTGTGAATCATATTCAAGTATTTGTAATATATTCCAGTTTCTTCAGAGAACTTAAGAGGAAGTCAGAACACGTTATTTTGTAAAGCAAAGTCTTTTGTTATTTCTGTGAAATTCACTGGAATTTCAAAAGTCAAAGAATATAAATTTTAAGGCAATGATTTTGATTCTTGTATGGCTTTTTCCTTAAAAATGAAGAGGTTTTTTTTAAACTGTTTTTCCAGAAGTTTTTTCATTAGGAGTATTAGGTTTATAATGTAACTAGTCACTAGAGACCATCTATCTATCTTACTGATACCTTAATTTGATTGAATAGGAAAGAAGGTTTTATTAATAATATTAATTAAACCCCCCGTTTTTTCCACAGGTAGTAAAAGTAGCATCTTAATATCTGATTTAACTCCTTTTACACTGTTCTTTCTGAAAGATAGTATTATTCTGATTTGTGTAGGTATCTCTCTTCTGTATTTCAAAGATGTTAGGACCATGATACCTTAAGCCTTCATTTAAATAAGCCATGTTAAGTTAAGCAGTGTTAATAAAGCTGATATTTCAGCCTAATTGTGAGCTATTCCATGCTATGGAAAGAAGAAAACCACTATTGTCACTGCTGCTTTCACTAGAATATATTCCTTCCTGTCACTGAGTTTGGTAATCATTATGACCTATAGCACTTAAGCAAAATAGCAGCTGGTCACCTGAGAAAATTATCCGAGCCTTCTCATCAGTGCTCCAGCCTGTCTGAGGTCAGTGTCCCTTCCCTAACTACAGCCAATAATGGGTATTTCAGAGGGAAGTGGAAAAAAAAGAATACCATGATTAATATTTTATGATTATGAAGCCTGGTCAGTTGAAGTTAAAGGCTTCAGACTTGGCTTGGTTTATATTTCTCATTCAAGTAGAAAAACTGTTCCATTTGAAGCAAATCAGTTCACTGATTTAAGTAGGTAAAATTAGTTGCACGTTGGATAAAAGAAATGAGTGGCAATGTGGAGGAATTTTAGCTCCTCTATTCAGAAGCTAATAGGAAGTAAGTTTTTTTTGCTTGGATTCCCTTAAAACATTTCACTGTAAGAGTACAGGGAAGCTTTTCAGGACTGTATCCCTCAGGAGTCTGAAAATTTTAATTTGACCTTTTGAGAGTTGAACTTTGCTAGAAGAGAGACTTGAAATATTGGGTCATTGGCACGTTTTTTAATGGAATAAATAAAGACAGGACTAATGACAATCCTCTTGTAAATTCTGAAGTTGGATTTTTTAATTTATTTCCTAGTAAAGATGATGTTCAGAGTAAGGGAAGCCAAACTAGTGCCATCTGTATATAAAATTTGTTATTTTTTCCTTGCCTTCCCTTCATGTTCAGGACTAGGGCTGGTAGATTTTTAAAGTAACAGCAGGGTCTTAATACTCTACAGAAGTCGAGTGGAAATTTGTCACAACCTTTAACATTTAATCCCTTCGCATACTATACATAGAAATACTGATTTTGAAAACCTTGCTTTTCTTAGTAAAAATGACGGTGTTAAGGAGCAGTAAACACTAATCTGTTTGGAAGTGGATGTTTAGCTCAATAGCAGTGGATTAGTTGGAACTCAGAGGGTAATTTATGCATAGATAATTCGTTACATGTTTTCATTATGTTCTGTTTTGCTGTCTTCCCACTTCTTTTTAGCAGAGGTCAGGGTCAGTTCCTTGGTTTAAGCACTGTAGATACATAATTAAAGTGTAACTGCAGCGTTTTTTCCTTCTCTGTATCTTTTTTGTTTTTAACCTACTGTGTCTTTCATTAGTCTAACAATACAGAATTGGAACAACTTGACTTAAAGAAAAAAAAAACACAAAAACCTGGTGCCTTCAGGCTGTCTGGTTTCTCTCTAAACCTTTAGACATTTAATCTTGTGAGAATTTACTAATTCTAGCAGGGAAAAAAATTCTGGTTACAGTAGCATCTTTACTAGATTAACGCATTTTAGTTAGGAGAGGGTGATTTGTTACCTTTTCAGACCCGAAACTGGAAGATTCTGTCATTATTTCATAGAAAATACTTAAACTTTGTGGATAGTTTGTATAGTTTTGTGTAGAATGGAGCAGCTGAAATGTGCCTGTCTCCATCAGAAAGAGAGTGAGCAGTTTCCTTAACTGTGTCTGGAAAGCTCTTTCATGACTGCATGTTCAGTTGCTTTCTCATTTCCTTGTAGGGTGTTCTCCATCCCTATTTAGATATTGCGCAGATTTTCATCGTTTAAGCGTATTCACACTCTTTAGCTCCTCTTTCTTCTTCAGGGCTTTCATGACATTTTCATCAGAGCTTTTGAGCATCTAGTTTAAAAGAGGGAAGGAAAAATGTGGAAAAGGGGTAGGAGGTAGGTGGGAAGTGTGCTACCTGACGGGTTTAGTTGAGCTGTCTAGTCTGGAAGCTTCTCTGGAAGAATGGGTACAAATGCTTTTTATTATCATCAGCAACTGTACTGTTGTAATGTGCAAAAGTAGTACACGGACAGAGTCATCACCCTCTTTACTTGGATAAATCAGTGCATGCTTCATCTTTAAAATTCCCTTTAGTAACTTGACGTCACCTGTAAGCCTGTGCTCTCTACCAGATGTCAGCACCCCTTGTTAATGGATGCTCTCCTCCCCTGGAATGGCAGCCTTGGTTGGTGGGGCTGGAGGCACAAGTGAAGAACGAGCTATGAAGTGCAGCTTAATAACTTCACCTATGAGCTCTCTGCATCTGAGTGACATTTCCTTTGCCTTTTACTTGGCGGTGGTCAATAAAAATGCCACAAAGCATGTTCAGAATATCAGCTGTGCTTTTCTGTTTGCAAGGGAAACATTGACATCTTGCACTAAGAGATTTTTTTTCAGATACAGCAGCTTACTGTACCTTTGCTTAAAAACATATGAGGAATTCAGGGATCTATTCAAAGGTTTTTGCTTCCTCATGTGCCTGGGTTGAGGACTTATGTGCCAGTGTTGAATAAGACTAAAATGGAAAAAGAATATGCCATTGGAATGATAAATACTTGATCTGTGTTTACTCAGGCAGTAGATTCTTGTGACATCCACATGATGACAAGTTTTGCCCAATAACCCATGCAGAAAGCAGATTTTTCCAAGGTACTCTCTTCACTATGTTGCAAAACAATTAATCTCCTTTAGGCTGCTTCTGCTGCGTTCTCCAAGAGAAATCCTACCAAAATTCTGCTAGTGTTTGTAGTTGGAGAAGGTCAGAGCACCTTAGCAAACCAGGTCCTGCTGCAAAACTCCATTTATTTCTGGGGAGACGTCCCTTTTAAGCATTGGTGTGTTCAGTGGTTGAGAGTGGTTCTTCAGTATTACTGGATAGTTTGCAGAGAAGCTTTCAACTAACAGATCTTTTTCCTATTTTATAACGAGAGGGAGCTATAGTATTCGACAGCAAGGACACTGCCAATTTGAAGACCAGACTGATTCACCACTGAATATGTGCTGCTGAATGTGCAGCACTTCATTTAAATTTTGCTTTCCATGTTACAAATGGACTGCTGTGCATGCTCACTGCACACGTGTACATCTCTCTCTCTTTGCTAAACTGTACTCATCAACATTTTTAATAATATGCATGGCAAGCCTTCCTGACAAATGTGATAGACTGTAAAGAATCTGGCAGAAATCAATAAATATCAAGCAATGAAGAATTTAAATAGTAAAATGATGACAGCTCATTCAGGTTAAAAATCAATAGTACAGTGTTGAATGTGGTCTTGGATACCGCAGTCAGATCATGCTAGGCAGGTGTTCTCCCTTCGCTGAGACCTCTGAGACACCTTTAGTGCAGCAGGGAGAAGGGAGATGCCAGCATGCACTTGGAGAAGCCTGAGTGCTGTGTTACTAGCTGGGGTGGACCCTGCAGTTCTGATAAATGTCACCGAGATAAATGTTTTTCAAAGTTTTCATTTATTTTGATTGCTGTGACAATATATATGTATGTATTCCATCAAAATTGGGTTGCAAACTTAGCAAGGACAGTATTTTCTGAGGTAGGAGTTCTGTCTGCTCCTTGAAGAACGCGCAGGAGGTACTAGCAGTGTAGCACACGGAGGTACCTTCTGTGCATTGCTCAGCAATGCTCCAGCCTCCCACCCCCAGCTAGCAATTAGACTCCAGGTCTTTTATGCTGACTTTGATAGGCCAGACTTGTTTTTTCTTTTACTGCAAAATGCATTTAAGATGTACAGGGGAGATTTGAGATAGGATTAGGTGACTAATAGATACTAACTTCTGGAATTTAATTTTTTCCTATTTTGGGGGTTAGTTTGTTTTTTAAATGTGTGGAATATTGCAGAAAATCCATAAATTTCCCTCTCTGTTGTCAATATTACAGCTATCAACCAGCAGAGGAAAGCCATTCTGCATTCTCCCTCTTCTTTCAGTTTTTAAACTTAACTTTATCAAACTGAGGAGCCCCAGCCCCTTGGTGTCCCTTGTGCCTGTGTAGTTTAGTAATTAGTATTCTTAAAGTTCATCCTGTCCAGGATCCCATTCAACCATGCTCTATTCCGGAATACTCTCTCCAGTGTAGTGTAAACTGTAAGCCAGTGTGGAACAGTAAGTACACTGCTGGAATTCAGCTGTTCTTATGAGCAGATTAAACCTGCTGAAAGATGGACAGCATGAGTGAATGATGTCAAATTTTTCTGAAGTCTCTAATCTTTGAGGTTCCTTAAACAAACAAACCCCCCCCCCCCCCCCCCCCCCCCTCAAATCCCAGATATACTGCTTTTTAATTTTTTTTACTGTCAGGCTTTCATAAGTATAATATAACAATAATATGTCCTCAAAGATCTATTAGAATTGTTGTGAAGAGCTCTTATTTTGGATATTTAGTGCTTTAGTACATCCATAACTGTTAGGATGTGCCACAATGTTTTTAAAAATAATACACAATGTAAGTGTGAGCTAACTTGTTTTCAGAAAGAAACCGATTTTCCTTAGTGTGTAGATTTCATGTTAGATTTAAAAATAAACTTCTTTGTTTTCTTTGGCTTTGAGCCTACTTATAACTGTAAGTGCATTGATTTAATATGACAGCTAACCTGTCTATCGTGATAGCACTCAAAAAAATTCCTGCTCTATTTTACAGTTGCTTAGGAAGACAGCTCTTCCCTGGAGTACTTAAGCAGCACAGGGTTATCTGGGGACAGCTGTAACTTACTTAAATTTTCCCTGTACAAATGAAAGCCCATTCACTACTACTGATCATTTTCTGGATCTGTAGGACTTGGTTACTTAATTTGCTTGTAAGTTTTGATTCTGTAAGCTTCTTTTGTTAGCTCAAAAGACAATAAAAGTAGCCCTTTAATTTTTTTTTTTTCCTGACTCTTAGAGAATTGGAGGAAGTAAAAGATGGAACTGAAAGAAGAGTTAATTTCCTGTGCATGCATTTTTGAGTTTTTGGTAACCACCCTGATTAGCTTCTCTCACCAGTTTCACTAGAAAAAAGTGATTAAAAAAAAAAAATAGAGGAAGATTTTGTCAGGATTTCCCTGTTTGATTCATGAAGAGAGGGGAATACGGGAAATAAAAAATCAGGAAATATAAATGCCCATTCATTTTGCCTGTCTCATAAATATAGTAACATGAAAATCTGTTACACTGAGATCAGGGGTGGTTTGTTGTTCAGGGTCTGTTGTTTCATTTCAGGGTTTGTTGTTCCATTTCATTTTCATGGAATAGAAATTCATTCTAGTGTCAGCCTTTTTGGAAGAACAATATCCAGAAAAACCCTCCTCAAAAATCCCAACAAACCAACCCTCTCCCCCCTGCCCCAACTCCAAAACCAAAAGAAAGATATATAAACATTTTTGAGTGTTATTCCATATTTAGCTGACCAAGCCAAGAACTGTATCTGGGGCAAGTTGCTTCCAATTAATCATTATGTAACTGGATATAGGTTCATAACCAAAAAAACCCCAAAACCTCTTACATTATTAGGAAGCAACGCCAGAATTTGTCTAAGATCATTTGCAGTAACTGTCCTTGTGAGCTAGTTTAGCTGTGATGTGGTTTTATGTTGTGTCTAATCTGGTGTAACCGTGTTGCCGCTTCAAGGGTAGTCACAGATTCCTCCCTTACACCTGCGCATTTCTGATGATTCTTGCATCAAATCGAAGGATCATAAGACCATGGCTCAGTGAGGTCAGTCATCTGATCCCAGAGGAAGTTGTTGTGCAAGGAAAAAATCATTTGGGGTGGGGGAGTGGGGTGGTGTGGAAGACTTGGCTTGGTCATCTTTCTCATCTTGCAAACATGCACTCTCTAGATCTGTTGCATGCTTTTTGGAGAATGGTCAGAAGGTTTTTTTTCTCAACAGCAGCCTTCACTTGCATCAGTTAGACCGAGTCTTTAACTCATGGCAATATACAAACTGGCCATTTGGTTCAGTTTTACATGTTGGATAGGACTGACACGCAAGTGTAGAGCTTCTTATAGCTTGAATGCATTGGGGTGTTCTAATGTAAATGGAAATCCCCAGTAGTTGTCCACTGGCCACTAATCCTGAGTGCTGATAATGTTCAGTACAATTTCAGGGGAGGGAGCGTTACAGAAGATGTAAGCTAGTATAGAAAAGAAGGAGTGTGATCTGCTAGAATACAGACCGTACTCATTTCCCTCTCTTTTTTTTTCTTTTTTTTTTTTTTTTTTAAAAAAAAAAACCCAACCCACCACATTCTAGCCAATTCAAGTACCTTCCTTTTCAAATTATGATCACCCAGAATAGAGTTAAGGTCACTGTAAGGCTGCTAGCATAAAATAGTCAATAGGAAATGAAATGGTACATAGCCATGAAACAGCAAAAATCTGTCAGAGATAATGTAGAGGGTTTTGATAATGGTGTTTGAGGAAGGAAACTTCCTAATAAAATGAGCTGGGTTGCACTTTTGATTACAATTTGTGTTGTTCTTTGTTTGTCGGTGAGGTGGTATGCAACTGAGGGCAGAAATCAAGATATTTAAACATTATTTTACTGATTTCCTTATTGGCTTGATGTTTTTAATGTGTTAAATTCATGTTTATAATGTGTCCACATAGGGAAATTGACTAAAGCAGCTCATGTGGAGTTTAGATTAAGAGCACGTAGAATAAGATTTTTTATATACTTTTTTTTTTTTTTAATGAAGTCTCTCCTGATTTAAAAGCTTATTCTTTAATATTCTGGTTAATTTACTTAAGGGTTGACTTAGGAAAATGTCTCGTGCTTGGTGTCTTTCCCTTTCAAAGTACACAAATGCTAATCTAAAAAACCTAAAGAATTCGATAGTTATTTTGCATTTTGTTGTATTTTTATATATTAGTGAGCTCTGAGTTGAATATTTTTTCTATCCTTTCTGCTCTCTGATCAATCAGGAATTTGTTTTTAACATAGAGAATTCTGTGAGGAAGCATATGAGATGTGTTTCCCTGTGCTCTTTTCTAGTGAAATGACGAAAACAGTGGAGATTTCTGGGGAAGGTGGACCCTTGGGAATACATGTAGTGCCCTTTTTTTCATCTTTGAGTGGAAGGTAAGATATTTCCTGCTTTGCCCAAGAAGTATCTTAATGAAAGGATTTCAGTTGTGGTTCTCTTACAATACCTATTATTTAACCATAGGGAAAAGAAACGCTTAAAAGAAAATTGGTCTATGACACTGTTTTCCGTTACCAAAATATTTACTAGTCTAAGTTACCTATGAGACAATACCAACCCTTTTGTTCATATATGTCCTTTTAATTACCTCTGTTTTTATCCTCTGAATGGTGAACTAGATTTTCTGTAGAATAATATAATACTGAAGGTATAGGGTCTAGGGGATTCTTTTTTTTGTGGTTTTGGGCTGGTTTTGTGGTGGTTGTTGTTGTTGCGGGGAGAGTGTGCGGTGTGTGTTTGGGTTTATTGTTTTGGTTTGGTTCTTGGTTTGGGTTTTTTTTCCCCGTTGGGTTTCTCTGCATAGAGACCCTTCCTTAGTGACATATCAGACAAGAAAAGTCAAAAAAATTGCTTGCCTGGTCATGCCTCATATTTTTCAAGCCACCTTTCAGATTTGGTTGTATAGCATTTATAAAATGTGCACTATACCATGAACTTTTCTTTGTCACAATACAATTACTTTAATTATAAATGATTTAACATAGTCTCTTGAGATCACAAAAGCCTATTATACCAGTGTGCTCATATTGATGTACTGTAGTTAAGACTGTGTCAGCATTTTCATTATAACTGTTTTCCAAGCTATGTAACTCAGATGTAAAAAAATTTTTTTTAAAAATTCTAGGCTGATATTTGACATACAGAGGCTTAGCCAGAGAGTTAATTTGACACTGGCAGCCCTGAATAAGAGATGAGAAATCGCCAGTACCATAAGTGACACTACAGTAAAATGTCTGCCTGTAACACAAAGACAATTACTGCAAAAGTAAATATTGTCTAATTCTTAAGTGTTTCTTGTCATCTTTCATGTAGGGCAGAGAATGTGAAGGGTTAAATTGCCTTGTAAAGGTCTGTGTGTGGAAGTGTTTTCTTGGCAAGATCTGAGTTTGTAAGTGGGCCCAAATTCATCCAGACAGTTTTATTTGCCAAATGGGGAAATAGCTGTCCACCTGCTGCCTGGAGAAATGTTGCCACTGTCTCAAGAAGAAAGCTGGTCTTCGATGGGAACTGCAGGAGGTTTGAATTGTGTCCTTGGCTTTGCAGGCTGTCTGTTTGTCTTGAGAAAGACGCTTGTGTTTGCTACCCCCTCATGAAATGCGGACAGTAGTTCTTTGTTATAGGCATGCCATAAATGTTGTGGTGTGTACACTGTATTTCCGGATCATTAGGTAAAAAATGCAATGAAATTGCAAGCTATTAAAATCAGTAATTATTGTGACTGTAATACAGTTCTGTGCTGAAGTATCACTGTTGGGTGCAGCTTTTAAAGACCTCCATGAAGAAATAGTTCCTTCGTCTACACAGAATACATGTTTTTATGTCCTTATTTACAAATGCTTTTGGGGATCCCTTGGAGCAAAGGGGCTTTTGACAGATGGACTACTTGTTTAGACAGTTGTCTTGAAATTTTAATGACCCTTGGCAGAACTATACTGTTATCTTCGTAAAAGCACTAGAATGACTCAAATCATTTGCCCCTCTTATTTAATCAAGCTTGAGACTACTGTATACATTTTAACTTACCATAACATGAGAAGGTACAGAAGAGCGTCTTTTATTTCTGTTAAGGACAAGGTACAATTTATGGGGGCACCCTGGCCATGACTTGGTCTGGTATTTCAGTTATAAAGTTATCTTCTAATAAGGTAATGCTGCCTTTAGCCTAGTGTTGCTGTAGAGCAAAATTTTTCTAGAGGTAGTTAAAACGTTGTATTAATTTAGAAAATCTTATAAAAAAATACAAGAACTACAAAACTAATGGAAATAATTTTTCCCTTTTCTTTTGCACTTAGATATCATTAAAAAAGGAAATTAAAATTTAATAGTGCATTAAAATAATGGTAGAATTGAGGCTGTGGTAAAAAGTAATGGAGCAATGAATTCAAGCTGACACAACATACGTAACTCAAGCCACTCAGGTACTACAATACACATAAGAAGTTTCAGACAAGTGGGCAATCCTGTTGCATTATATGGATGAAGCATCTAAGCACAACAGGATTAGTGAGCAACCAACTTAATTTGTAATTCCTTTTATTTCTCTACTTCTATTGATTTGTATCTTAATTATATTTCATTAGTTCTTAGGGTTTAGGTTTTTGGTTGCCACTAGTTGAGTGTTTGTCATCAACAGGGCTGCAGCTCCTCAACTCCACTGGCCCTTTGGATCCTTCAGTGAAGGGCAACACAGGTTGCAAGAGAATCTTTATGCAATAGATTAATTTTTTTTTTTTTTTCTGTTACATGTTTTGAAGAAGTAATATTTGGTAGGAACCAAGTTTTCACTTAAAGTACATTGATATGACATTTTTAAAATGTTATACAGTAAATCTAAAGTTGGAAGCATGGTGAATATGTTATTATTATTTGAAATAGTTAATGATGTGCTGTGTATCTGGTGAATGGACTTAAATACGAGGGGCAGTCATGAAGCCGAGAAGGAATACAAGACTTCTGTTTTGTGATTGGAGTGCTGGCACATTGGAAATTACATATTAATATTTTATGGAGTATAACCAATCGAAAATGGTCTCTAAAGGTCATCTGTCTTTGCTGCTGATGTGGTATGGAAATTTAGCAGATAAAACTAGATTATAAAAGATCTTCACAAACATGCAATTGTCGGGTTTTTTGGACATTATACTGGTATCATTGGGTATATCTATGTTGAGTTGTAGTCTGCAGTACAAAGATGCTCCAGGTGGGTCAGAAATACCTTAGCACTCCAGAAGAGCTAGCCACACTGGAATTTTGCAGCGTGCACACTTGTTCGCTTAACGCCTTATCAGAAGTTTCTGTGCTGCACCTCAGTTTTCAATTTGCACATAATCTGGTAACAGACAATTTAGGTTTTGATGTTCTGATGCTCTCCTGCTGCATGAATAAATAATATTGCTGTCATGTACGAAAACAAGGGGCTCTGGCAACTGAAATTTCAGAGACTTCAGATGTAGAAATAGTGGCTACTTTTTATCTTATTCTAATGCCTGTTTAATTTATTATAGTCAAGTTAGAAAATTACTTTTAATCTATTTGTGCTTTTCTTTGGAGCAAGGTGTTCTTACTTAGTGGCAGAAAAATATTGCATAAGCTACATTCAAACTTTCAATTGGATGAGGAGATCTAGGTCTTTTGCTGTTTCTCCAAGTATGATTTACTTAAGGACTTAAATGCTTCCTGAAGTTCCAACAAGTGGTATAGTCCAGCAGTTTTTCGTGATGTTTCATGCAATCCCCTTTTTTTTTAATTAAAAAATGAGCTGGAAATTCTTTTGCTATGTTAAGTATTTCGTAATGGTCTACTCTAACTCATCTTATACACAGTAGAGATTAATACCTATTTTTAGTTGCTATAAATTTATACCAGCAGAATAAGGATAGTTTTCGGGGGGTTTTTTGCCTTTTAGGATGCTGGGACTCTTCATCCGTGGTATTGAAGAAAATAGCAGATCTAGGCGTGATGGGCTTTTCCATGAAAATGAATGCATTGTGAAGATTAACCACGTGGACCTTACAGATAAAACCTTTGCACAGTAAGTGCTGGTTTACTGATTCTTTTAACTAGCCAGGATTTTATTCAAGGCTGTGTTTATAAAGTGATTCATACAAAGACATTAATATTTATTTCAGATAAAATGCCTGTAAAATTGATACCTGGCAGAAACTTTGTAATTTTCTTTCTGAAACCTCCAAATCAGGTGAAAATTGAGGATCAAATTCATAGTCTTAGTGAAATTATTGTCCTTACTTAATTTAAATAACATAAAGAATTTTGATAGCTATCTTTACTTTCTAATTCTTCTGGGTTTTTTTCATATTTTCTTTGTAGTTTTTCCTCATAAGACCTTCAGAATGAATCAGCATCACAGCATGTTTTTTAGGGTTCTTTCACAAATGAAGTAAGATTTTTGTGCTGCAGCATTTTAAACATTTAATTTTTTTGAAAAATACTAGTGCTGTCAAACTATGATTAGTTTAGCTAAATGGTCTCACCTCTTACGACTTTTATTAAAAAATTGTTGACATTTATTATCTATCTCAAATCACTTTAAGTAACAGGTTGCTTTGATCAGCTATGAATTAATGTGACATCGTTGCACAAAAGAATAGCCTCTCAAATTTCACAGATATTTTCTGTAGTAATTAAATAGTAATTTGGTTTTACTTTTAATCCATATGTTTAGACAGCTGACTGTTTATAATATAACAAAAATCTATTGAGATCTCAAGGGAGTTGAGGCTTAACTTTCTAAACAGTAAGCCAAATGTTCAAGGTTTCTAGGCTGAAATCAAATACATAATTTCATTGTTAGGGACAAATAAGTTTTCATCAAACCAGTGTAGTTCTGTAGGGTAGATAGTACCTTGTTTCTGAGGCTGTTTTTTTTGCCTCCTGATAGATGTCATGTTACTGCTTTCTGTGTATTTGGTGGTAAATGTGTTCTGTTGTGATGTAGTTCATGTTGTTCTCTTACACCTATGAAAAATTCCTTCATAAGATATCAACTTCATCAGTACATAAGTGTTGGTATCATATTAAAATGTTAATTGCCTCACCTGTGAAATTTTGCAATTAATCTCAAATGAGATTTTGCCTGAATCGAAACCTCTCTTTTCAAAATTCTATGTGATATTTTCTTTACAAATTTCTTGTCTCTTTTGTGTTCTCTTCAGAATGTAACTAGAGCACCAGAGGCTTTAACCCATGAGATGTATGTGGAGTGGAGGACTCCGCATACTTTTCTATAAGGTTACGAGGTTTTGGGACAGTTAGAAATATTAAACTTTCCAGTTTTCTGTCAGGCTTTTCTTCAAAATCAGAAATGCAGAACATATCACTTCAAGTTTGAGTAAAGGTTTGGGATTTGGAAGGGATATTTACAAAGACAATTGTTAGTTTGGAGAGGACAGTTTTGTTAGATGATATCTCTGTCATTGGCAGAGTGAGAGAAGTGACTAAAAGGGTGTTTAAGTGCAGAGCCTAATTTAGTTGGTCTAAGTCACCTTAAGTTAAAATAGCAAGTAGTGTGGTTGCAGTGGCATTGGATCTGAGGAGGAAAACTGTGGGCAGTGAGGCCTCAACATCCATCTGAGGACTGGGGAGAGTATTTTGGACAAGCTCTAGCTGGTCCCTTATCCTGTTACGTTGTTCTGGTGAATTGCTTTCCAGAATACCCTTCTGTATCATCTCTCTTCCCTGGCTGTTGAGAATGGCTAAAGAAAACCTCTTTCCAGGTTGAAACTAATCTCCGTGGATATGCCTTTTAGTTTTCATCGGGTATGACATAACTGTACCAACCTGACGGAAGTCCAAGTTACAGAATGCAGTAATTGTAATGGATGTGATGAAGTATTGTCCCAATGACTATTGACCCACAAACAGTCATCAGATTCTCTTCTGAGAGGAAAATCTGTTTGCTAGTTTCAAATTGACATTTCTTCATAACCCTTGTAAAAACTGTTTTAACACTTAGCAGAGACTGTTACATACTGTCTCTTTCTGTTTTCAGCAGAGACTTTCTAGTATTGCTCCTGATGATTGCTGCTTGTGCAGCTGTAATAGCAGCCTACTTTCTGTATTCCCATGTTTATAATAGTTTTATATATTGGGACTGTTGGTCTGCTTTTTCATTTGCTGTTAATCTATTCAATTACGCTCTGTTGTGTCGCAGTTTCTAGCACCTCTTTTAATTGACTCCCTTATTTCTTTAAAGTATGCATTTGGGGTCTCAAGAAATGTAAATTTCTCCATCCATTATTTTTTCTCTTTGAAGTACAGCCAGTTATTTTGCCCCTGAAGACAGCATTTAGGCTTTCCCATGGGATGTCTTGCATTATTTTCACTGGTTTTTTGTTTGAAAGAGATCTTATATTTTCTCTTTCATATATTTAAAATATTCATCTCCCCAAACTGAGTTAGTAAATTACCTTGTAACGTATGATGAAGTGACTACTTGCAAGGATGAAGACAGAGTGTAAAAAAAAACCTGGTTAAGACATTGCATCCTTATGCTGGGAGCATGCCATAGTTTCTATGATCAGGGTAAGGTCTGCCCTGGAAAACCTTCACAGGCTACATATAGGTGAGCAAGTAATCTCAACCCCTGCAGACACAGTGGAACAGTCCTGTTACAGTTCTGAAACCTAACCCTTGAGGGTGATGCTGGAAGAATCTCTTCCTACAACACTCTTATTGCTACCTTTCTTTCCCAAGTTTGTGGTGTCTTTTCTGGCAGTGTCTCCTGTCAGTGAACATGGTTATTCTGACTCTCAGTGCACATACACTCAGTGTAGCCAAGATGGTTCTTTCCCACAGAACTATCCATTGGGATTGCCCCCTGACTTCAGTGTCTTCACGCTGCAAAAAAACCCTCAGAACATCCCCTCCCTTCTACTACCTACAGCTGCAAGGTAGTGGTACTGTGCGGCTCTGTTGATCTGGGAAAGCAGTACGCGTGTGTTCAGGATGTTAACCTTTGTGGGGGCTTCCTTTCTGTATTAGTGCAAAAAACTTGTCTGTTTTCAGAAGTGCTTTCAACACTGACTCCTGTTGCGTAACTGAGTGTAAATCCAAACCCAAGACTTCAGTGAAATACTGACTTTGCCTGAAAAACATGCTGCAGAAAAGTAGCAGATATACAAATTGTTCTCAAAAGGACCCCATGATTTACTTAACAATTAATGTGGCCATTACTTCCACTCTTGACCTGATTCTGCTAAGCATAAGTTCTTCTTATTAAAATGTGCTTCAGCTACTGCTTCTGTTTGTACTTAAGTCGACTCCTTTGTTCCTTTAGAATCCAAGGTTTGTAAAATGTCTTGATGGACCAATCTACGGGTTATTCAAATCCGGGGAAGGCTTTATGAACAGTTGCTTTGGCCAACTTATCTTGATTGCCTTCCAGTGCATGGGAACCTGAATGCTGTGCTGTTACCATGTTATCAGTTCAAGGGGAGTAGTTTCCTTAAATACTCTAACACAGTTTCTGGTGTTGCAGTTGAGCACATCTATAAAGACATTGATTAAGTAAAGTCCATATATCCACCTCAGCAAGAAGCTACTGCTTGGAAAATGTGAGCAATTCTTACCTATTTATCCATTTATGTAGAAACACACAAATAATTGCACGTTTTTGGTCACCATTTGTTGGGTTTTTTTTCTGACATCTGTATATATCCCGTACCATCATCCTTTTCTGTTGCACCATTTGCAGTCATAATATTTCTTCTGAAGATGTCCATATATCCCATGCCATCGTCCTTTTACACTGCTGTGGAATCAGCCAGCAGTTGCATTAGGGATGATGAAGGTATCTGAGGGGCGGTTAATCTGTACTCGGAAAAAATGGAGTCCTGAGCTTGCTTGGAGTAGATGTGTCCACCAGAGGAATTGGTCATAAGTGCTCAGCGTGCCTCTGTGCCAACAAGAAGATATGTAACGAATACTTGAAAAAAGTAGCAAGCTGTAACTTCAGGAGTCTTTTGATGAGCTTTTGCCATCAGAACTTTCCTTCCTGATGCTCTGCATGAAGAATTGCATTCATTAGTTTATTCTGGCAGATACATTTTCATAGCAGCCTAGGAATCCTGACAGGTATGCTGTTCCTACCTGAAATGTAAGGAAATGCTGTAGTTTAGAAATCTTATTTCATGCATACTTTTTAGAAAAGGGACCCTGTAGATCTGAAGGTAAGGTTATTTCTTCATGTTTAAGAAAAATTTTTGCCTTATTCACTGTAAACAACTTCAAACTTTGCCCATTTTTTCTGGTTTATTATGTGAATTTTTGTCCCTTTCTTTTGAAGGGCTCAGGACATCTTCCGTCAGGCAATGAAACTTCAAAGTGTCATCTTGGAAGTGCTTCCTCCATATAATCGAGAACAATATGAGAAGTCTGCTATTGCTCCTCTTTGTTTTCTGGATAATGAAGAAGGAGTTCTAAAAACAAAGATTCCACCTCCTGTTCATCCAAAACCTGCTCTGAAAACAATTAACCTTTCTGGAGCAAGCAGCTTGGAGGCAGGTGTACAGGCAACACTACAGCAAGCTAAGAGCCCCAACCTCCCACATCTGGGTAGAAAGTCATCTTCTCCCTCACTGTCTCCCCTTATGGGCTTTGGCAATAAAAAAAATGCAAAGAAAATAAAGATAGATCTGAAAAAAGGTAAGTCTGTGGGGAGGATATGGTTAATTCTGTATCATATTGTCTGTAGTGATACCTTAACTTTTAACTAAACCAGTGACATTAAAAGTACAAGCAAATTATTTATGGTTTAAAAGTTCCAAAACTTCCAAAAGCTAAAGGAATGTTAACACTGACATTCTCAGCAGTCCACTTCCTTGTAATTTTTGGATGCGTGTTATCCACACTTCCCGTCCTTTAAAAACATCTCAGCCACTGATTATGTGGAAGGTGTTACATTAGCAACATGCGACAGTAAGAGAAGCTTCAGCCTTTTTGCAAGTAAAGAATAAAATTTGAACTGTCTCCTGGTGACTTTTGTTATTTTTATTCCTATCTGCTAATTGACCCCAGCACTGTTATGACATTGTTTTAAAGATATGTTTAAAAAATATGCTCCGCTCTGTTTCATGTTATCCGAGAAGCTGACCACAGATTTACCTGTCTTTCCCTGTTTTATTTTCTGCAAACCTTTGCTTTCCATCTGTATTTATTCAGCTGTCAGCAGGCCAAATTTTGTGTGTATATCTTAAATTGCTGCTCTATGCAGATGTCTGTCTTTGCATGGAGTAACAGGTTTATACACATGTAGTAAAATGTGCTTAAGCAGATCCCAATTAGCATTCATCTTTTCTGTTTTTTTCCTGTCTCTGATTTGGCTGAGAGTTAAATTTGATGCTAGAACTGGCCCTTTTTAAAAACTTTATTCTTTTAACATATAATGAATGTAATCAAGCTGTCATTTCTTAAATTTTGTTATTTCTTAACTTAAATCACTCATTTTTACTTCTGAACTCTTCAGCTTTGCATTAACAAAACCTACTTCATCATTTTCCCTATTTTAGATGCAATGCTTTTGATTCTGAAACAGTAATTTGTATTTTTAGAAATGGTAGGAATGTGATACTGACATGATATCTCTGGAAACTATCACATGGGTAGTAATCTTGCTCAGTACAAGATTTTTATGCACCCTGCTATTCCTGGGTGGCTTCGGTGGCTTATAAGCAATACCTGCTAATACTGATTTTACTCCCCAATTATTTGTTAAAACATTTATCTGTTAACACTTTTCCAAGCAGCAAACAATCTCACTAGTGAAAGCTTTGAAATACACTTTGTCCCTTCTTAACAACAGCATGTTGTCAGCGGTGCTTGCATTCAAATCATGTGACGTTTTCCACCTTTCACCAAGTTTAAGTAAAACCTGCTAAACTGTATGTATGCTCATAAATAAACTGCTCTGATTTGTTTCAAAGACTTTTGACATTAATGTGGAGGCTGACACTAAAACCACCTAGAGAAAAGGTAAATGCTTTAAAATGAGAGTTCTTGCTTGTTTTGTATTATTGTGGGCTATCCAAAAGTATTACTGTCTGTAGCTGTTGCAGGAAGAATGGGTAGAATTCTTCTCTAGACCATACAGAAAATAGGCTCATGTTTACAGCTTTTTGTTTGCTTTCTTTTTTTAAAAGCTAACCTGATTGAGTGTCTGTGATCCATCGCTGACATCGTTTACTTACTTTTAATAACCATCATTTGCTTGTTGAAATTTATGTTGGGATTTTTTTTTTTTCTGACCACCTAGGTCCAGAAGGACTTGGTTTCACTGTGGTTACCAGAGACTCTTCAGTACATGGTCCTGGTCCGATTTTTGTGAAGAATATTTTACCAAAAGGTGCAGCAGTAAAAGATGGTCGTTTGCAGTCAGGAGACCGAATCCTGGAGGTTAGGATAAACATCTATTGTATTTGCATTGCTGAGTATTGATCAGTCGTTTTGGCATAAATGTTTTATTTCCTTATACATACTACTGATACATGGAATCACAATTCTTGACCTTGTTTTTTTAAAAATGTGTCTTATGGCTTTTGTATTGTTTGTCAACAAGTATTTTACTTGTGCTTTTCCCAAGTGTCCATGGGATATTTGAACAAGGGAGACCTGATAACATCCTGGTTTGTAAAGCAGATACTTTTATCAGTTTAGAAACAAAACACACCTTGCCTCTTCAGCCATGTCCAAAAATCTCTCAGTAATAGCGAGGTGGATAAATTCTCATTTTAAGTCAATTTTGCTCAAATCGGTAGGTTTAAAATTTTCAGCTATCTTGTGACAGACACAATCTCATTGTCTAATGGGTTATTTCTGCTTACTAACCTCAAAAAGCTCTTAAGGTAAACAGTTTTAAATACTTAGGTCTTGTTTCTGTACTTTTCATCTTCAAAGTGCTTTACAAACTAATTAAGCCTCGCAAACCCCCTGCAAGGTGGGTAAGTACTACAGAGCTGCTTTAACAGATGGTGAAAATGAGGGGAAAAAAAGGTTAAGTGGTTTGTGCAGGGCCAGAGGGAGAGACAGTGTGGAAGCTACTGCTAATTCTTCTTTGCTCTCAGTTACTGAGTGACACCTGTGTTAGGTGAGGGGAGAGTGACAAAAGACACACAGATATGACATCCTCTGTTCTTTTGTGTCTGGTAGGTGAATGGATGGGACATCACTGGCAGGACCCAGGAAGAGCTTGTAGCTATGCTGAGGAGCACAAAGCAAGGGGAAACAGTCTGTCTGATTGTAGCTCGTCAGGAGGAGGCTTTTCTACCCCGAGAGCTGGTAAACTCTTTTTTTCCTCAAGAGTGATATTGAAAGAACTCCGTGTTTTAAAACTAGTCCAAGAAATAGAAGTGAACTGTTGTTGACCGAGTAAGCCAGGGTAACTGTATAAGGCTTGGTTTTGACAAATGTTTGTACTTACATCTGATTTTGAGGGATACTTGATTTCACCTACTTTAGATGCAATTCCACGCAGTCTGATTTTTCATCCCAAAAATTACATCACAAGCATAACTCGCAGGGGAATATTGTAACTTAATTTTGTAATTGTGAAGTCAAGCATGACTGAAAATGGATTATTCTCTTTCAGAAAAGCAACAAACTTTAAACCAGAAATGTAAAGTGCACATAATGAGTCCTGCAGATTATCAGTAACAAACTAGTGAGAGTTTGCACCCCCAGGAGGTGCATCTCCTAAACCAGGTGCCAAACTGCAGGAGTGGTGAGAAATAGAATTCCATTGCACTGCACACAAACTTTCGAAGCAAGCTTTTCCCTGGCTGCTAGTCTTTGACGTAACAGGCTCTTGCGTGTCTGATTTTGTTCTATCTCAAGTGCTCAATTTTTCCTTCTATTTTTTTTTTAAACACTGTCATGAAACTGTGTTCTCTTTTCTCCCACACAGACAGAGGAGGACTACATCAGTGTAACAGTGCTATCTGATACCTACTTGCTTCCCCTCAAAGAAGGTCATCTCTTTGGTCACCTCTTTCTTATCTTGACTGATGGCTATACTTGACCTTTCATTAAATTCTCAGGATAAGGGAAGGACAGCATTTCCTGCTTTTGTCTCATTTTTATCTCCTTCAGAGAACACAAACCACCTTCGTTCTTTTCTTAAGATGCTTTTCCTTTTGCTTTAGACTGTTAGTAGGATCTTCTGCAGAAATCCCCCATTATGTTTCCTCACAAAACATTGCTGACAGTTTCCCTCTTGTTTCCTTGTTACCAGTTGGATCTTGTTGAGGTAAGGGTTTCTGCTGTCTTATGGTAGGATGAGAAGCTGGAGGGGAGTTCAGATTCTCTCATGTGAGCCTTTCCTCGTGTGCTGCTGGTGCCCACTTTTTCCTGTAGTAAAGCAATTGTCAAGTGTCCTAACGAAACTATTTTTGTTTTCGTTTTCCTTTTTTATTGTGTAATCTTTGAGTATAATGGTAGAATATTTTCAGCCCTGTAATTGGGCGTTCATTGTCAGTGATTCCCAAAGCACCAGTCATTATAATGCTCTTGTTTATTAAGCCCTGAGCTGTAGAGTCAGTTGGAGGGGTATGTCTGAGTCTGAAAGTAGTCAATTATCTATTATATTTAGGATTTCTTTTCTTCCACCAACTCTTCTAAATAAGAGCTTATTTTTTGAAAAGGCTACCCATCAACAGTTTTTTCTTGTGGGTTTTTTAAATTATAAAACATATTACTTGGAAAATGTACTTTAAAAAAAAAAAAGTATCTATTGTTCTTTTCTCTCTACCGTTCCTCCAACACTGTACATGATTCTTTATTGTCATAGTACAGATTCTCTGGAAACCACTGTAGCTGCATGTGGGTATAAAAGACTGGAATAATCTAAAAGCTATTTATAATTTTTACCTGCCACAGTTGCCTGCTATTAAATGCTAGCCCCTACAGCAAGGATTAACTACCTTTCAAAAACTGACTTACTTATGACTGGCATGATTGAAATCCAGAAAGTAGCCACATTTATCCTGCTGGCTTGACCTTTGCCTAGATTGCTTTCTCTGAAAAAGAATGGTGCACAAGTGATGTCCCTCACTGTAAGGGTGATGATATGTGAATTCTAATACCGTTCTGTGTTTCTTGTTATCCCAATCAAGCACAATATTGTACAAATGCGAGTTACTGAAATACTTTAGATAATTTTATGGAACCAGGCCTTCTAAATTAAAAAGCCTTTCAGCAACATCTGCTCATGGCAGAAGTGTGGGTTACCATACCACTAAGCTACCAGATGTTGATACTAGCATGATGCCTGTTAGAATTCATCTCTGAGAATAGTCTCATCAAAGATGAAAACAAAACAAAACAAATTGGTTCGTTTTTTTGTTTCTTTTTAGCTTTAGCCATGATACTACACTGACCTAATCCTCTGCTACCTCAAAAGTTACAGTGCTATTTTGATCAAAGAGGAGAAAAAAGACAGCACTTTAAATGTTTGTTTTAGGAAGGAAAGGCAATGGATAATCCCATATTTTTCAAGGACAGCTGTAACTGAATGCTCTATGTAACATGCATGCAGTTTACCGAAATGCTTGGGGGTTTTGTTAATGCCTGGCAATAATAGGGTAATTGCTTTAAATCAGTCTTGTTCTTGATTTGAGGAGTTCTCCAGGGACTGCAATCTGAGAAGCTGTTTTCTTTAGACTCCCTGTCATGTGTGGAAAGGAAAAGATGCCTCTGGAAGTTGGACCCACTAGACACCATGCAACAAACCACTTCTGAGCATGTTGCTTCACCAGGACTGGGCTCTTACACTGATTTCTGGAGAGAATTTGGTAGCTGCATGGGCACAAAGCAAATCATATACCAAAGTAACAGCATTTGGCATTAGGTTGCCTGGCTCTGTAATATATAATTTGACTTTACCTTGCCACAAAGCGGCAGTTTGGAAAAAGCTTGGTCTCATGAATATTTTCTTTTCAGCAAGCTAGATGGAGCAGAGTTTGAGGGTTTTGTTGCTGTGATCTGTGCTGATGACTTGCTAGCAAGTAGAAAAATATATTCAGAGTAGCAAACCTCTACCATGCCAACCAAGAGAGAGATGTGATATGGGTGAGGATGAATCAGTGTTGCAAACAGGCATTATTAAATTATAGGGAACTGGGGCTTCAGTTACACTAGCCCATGCAACATCTGAGAGTTGTACAGTTGTATTGTTTGCACGTAATGAGGGAATAAAGGAGAAAACCCAATCTTTGTAGCATTGTTATTGCTTAGAAAAAAAAGAAAAGGAGGATCTAACGAGATTTTTTTTTTTTTTTTTTTTTTTGCAGATCAGTGAAGTAGAATTTGGACCAACCACAGGCTGTCCTTCTTATTATCCTGTTAGCCAAATGTTCCCAGTAATTCATGCCAGCTGTTGACAATGTAGCAGCTGAGTAAGGAGCTGATTCCAAAACTCAGGGGAAGATCTTGATTCACTTAATTACCACAGTCTACAGAGTGGCCGGTGATTAGTGCATTCTTTAAGGTGCATTTGGGTTTTAAACTGTGTAACACTGATTTTTTTCCAAAGGATGGTGAATATTACAGAGAGAAACTGACTTAACAAGTTTGGATTTTCTAGCCCTTATCGGAGTAAATGGAATACATCAAACTGTGGCTATCATTCTATTGTGTCTTCAAAATACAATGTTTTGATCATGTGTATTTGTTGCATCTTGTTTTTTCTCCAAGGAAAATGTGTGATCTGAAGGTGCCATATCTTTTAATAATGATATAAAGATCACTTACTCCCCCTTTTCTTTCTTTATCCCTGCAATGGTAAAACAAGCAAAGCTACTTGAATGAGAACAGCTCTGGTGTAACCCATGCTGTGCCATGACCCTATGCAATTCTTTATCCTTATTATTTTTCATGAGCCTTAGGATAGTGGATATTCCACACATTAGCAGAGGAATACAGCTGTTCTGCAATTGCCAGAAAGAATATTGTACAAAAAATATTTTGATGTATTTTTCTTGAAGTTAGAGGACATATATAGTGTAAGCTTTTACTGATGCTTTATGTTTTTGTTTTAAAGATAGCTTTGACTTACCAGTTTCAACTACAATCACTGTTTCTGTGGTTTCTCGACATATTTACTGAACCCTGAAGAATGGAGGAGGCAAGGGAACAAACCAGCATTTTTATAACAAAAGCTACAAGAACAACAATATAATCTTGCCGTTGATCTTTGAGTCTTTTTTTACACATGTACTATACAGGATAGAAGGAAGCAGGATGAGTGGGAAGCACAATTAAGCAGTTTTTCTGCTTACCATGTGATTAACTTCTAGGTTTCAGTCTTTCCCTAGTTAATTCCTTCCACTACCTTGAACTTCTGTGCCTGAAGGAGAACTTGTTTGCCTGAAGTGTTGTCCTTTTTGGTTTTAATATTCAGAGCTTAATTTCTATTATTTCCTTTTAATTGTTTCTTGCCTTTTTATGTGCAGGAAATAATAGGTGCAATTTCAACCTAGACAATAATTTTTGCACCTTTTTTTTGTAGGTCAACTCAATGATTCTAGTGCTCAGTTAACCACAGATTGTCAAATAATTTCAGTCAGAAAGTGATTCCAGCAAGTACCAATTCTCTGTTATGTTATCTCTATTCAAAGGAAGAATCTGATAGGGAGAAAAAAAAGTCAGTATACATATATTGGATTTTAATAACATACACAAGATTCAGTTCTTGAATTGTTCTACATAATGAATAGAATGATATTGTGATTACATAGGGCACCTTTCATCTTGACTAACTTTATAAACTATGTAGATTTTTAAAAGTCCTGTTTTCTTCCGGAGAGCTTTTCAAGGAAAGTGTTTGTTTTGGGGCCTGTAGATTCTTTTTATCTAGAATAGTTGAGAAATTAGTGTAGGTTGTGTCCACACAAATGTATCTTTTTTAGAGTGGAAACATTGTGTAGTGCAGCCCCTCGAAGATTTTCAGCTTTCATTATGTAATTCAGAAGATGGTAACTAGTTCATTATAGCTTAGAGTACTGGAAACTATGCACTGAGGTTTGTTGATTAGTTACAGGGCTTGTTATAAAAGTCAGTAAGAAGTCACTGTTTAGAAGGAACGTGACATTCTACAGTGAACAGGGGGTGTGGCAAAAAGTATTCCTTTATTTATCCTGGGTTTTGGTGGGACTCCCTAACTTGCCAAAGGGGAATAAAATGCTTAAACATTTCATGTATCTTTAAAAAATGGTTGTTTTTTAAATTATTTAAACCAGAACCAACAAATTTGCAATGGCAGAATGAGCTCTCATATGCTGTGAAGTGCCAATATAGCTACCAAGACAGCAAACATGTTTACTGTGTTTTTCCATGTGATAGTGGTAGTCAGCCTCTTCAAGGCTGCAGAGACCTTATTGCATCTGGTCTACCATTGCTTTCTCTGTCAAGACCATCAAAGTGTTATGATCCAGCAATGATTTGACTTCCAGATCCCACTCTTCCTATTTTCCAGCAAATACAAGGTGGTCTGAAAGCTCTGGTCATAGCACTTATTGCGTGCCAGAACCTTTGATGGTGCTCTGCCTGCTGGTAAAGAAAGAGTTAGAGTGGAGATAAGTAAGGAGGGAAAAGCTTAACGTTACTCATACCATGAGATATTGTATTTGCCTACAGGATTACTGCCCAAAACTCCTGTGTTGAGGAACCCTACCTCAGAGTGTTGGGAAATGAATACTTAATAGCATCAGTCTCAGCTCTGATGTTGTTCAGAATTGTTTGGCAGCCCACTTTAACCTATGAAATAAAAGTATGTGTACATCAGAATAGAGGCATGTAAAATCTAGCTCTTAACAGAAATCGCGTCTTCATGCATTTCAGGTACATTTATCTAATTTACAGTATTTGCATTTAATATTGCTGAAATACTTTGGTTTTTTTCTTAAATCTTACTGGCAACTCTAGTACCTTGCCATTTACAAGAGTCTCCTGATTTATTCCATATACCATATGAAAATATTTAAAAGTCTCTCTGCCTTAGAATCTATAAAAAAAGTTTTCCTAGGCTGACTTAATGTAAAACGTGTGCATGTGGTGTTTGAAGTAGACATAAAAGAATTATACACTGCTTATTGCTTTGGTTACCATCCCTTTAAAACAGTAACCAGTAAATCAAGTAAAGAGTTGGATTTGTACATCACAATGTTGTGACCTTTTTGCCCAGAACATATTCTGAAAGCATATAGTAACAGCCATCCTAAATTCACCCTGAAAATACCATGCAGTCTTCCACCTTCATGAGTGATAAGATTTTAGGATCTAAGTGGCGGGGTGTATTAACTGCATAAGGCTGCAGCTCAGTAGGGTGCTTAAGCACATGGCTAACCCCATACGTGGGATGAAAATGGATGTTTTCAGAGTGGGGCATACCTTGATTGAGGGCTGAACTAGTTAATTTTTCTCCCTCTATTTCCTGCAGTTATGTAACTTAAAATACTAAATGGGACTGCATTTTTGAAAGTTGAAGAGCAATGCAACACCACGTTGCAAAACTCTTGCAAGGGCAAACCATTTTATTGGGTGAAACTTGCTACGGGATCTCAAATAGCCATGTCAAGCAAACTGGAGGTTCTCCATTTTTGAAGTGTCCTGTGACATCAAATAGTAAACTGTGAAATGCAGTATATCTGCTTTGGATGAAGAGCTGAATCTAGTTTTGTCAGGTTTTGAAGCTATGATTCCAGAGAATCTACATAATTCAAAGCAGAACCATTCTATCTAATATGACACAAATTTGTAGTGTACTGTGTTAATGTAAAAAGTATTCAAATACAGTATAATCTATCTCCATGGATTTGCTATTGGCTTTTTTTGTCTTAGCAGGGTGTGCCATTAGTGACCATTTAGTTTTTATTGCAGTACGGAATACAGACTTTAAAGAAGTCAGTATGAAAGCATCTGTCAGAACTGCTGAAGATGAATACATGCAGCAGTGACTTCAGTTTACTAGATTGTGACAAGATTATAGCAGTGCATTACCTTCGAGTATTATTTTCAAGAGCGTTACTGTATATCTTTTGCAAAATACACTGTGGATTTTATAGTGAGTGAATGACTGAGCTGTCAGTAAAGTATTTCTTAATTCTGGCTAGGCTCTTGGAAGGAACATAGAGAATAGTGCAAATAAGGAGGTATCTTCTTTTCAGGCTTTTCTGCCAATAATAGTTATGTGGTGCCACAATTTAAATGCTGCTCTTTAACTTTTACAGGTTTTTGGGGTTTTTTTTCAAAAAATAATTGCAAAAGCATGTAAATGTCTTATTTCCTTCATAAGCCTTTGAAAATAACCCTCCTGGGTCTCTTGCCTTTTGCTCTCGGCTCTGAATGGCACTCCAGGGAGTTGGCATCTCTTATCAGAAATGAGCAGCCAGGCAAGGGGCAGCCAGCATATTGAGAAACCATAATAGTGTGTTGGTCAAGGGCAGCAGACAGGTACTGAAAGGTCTCTTGTTGTGTTAAACAAATGCTATTTCCTTCCTGCCTTAAGTGGGAGCTAATTTTTTTTTTGTAAGCTTCTCTTTTGGCAAAAGAACAATAGGGATAAATAAGGCTTTTTCCAGTGAGAGATATGCATTAAATTATCATAAATCCACAGATCAAAAGTGCCGTGGTCAATGAGAACAGGCATTGTAAGATTAAATAAAAGGTCTAATTCAAAGTGGTGTCCCATGGCAGACAGAGGATTGACATAATATTGAATAGATATAACCATGAACTAAGTAGAAAGGGGAAGAATAAAATGCACAGTACTTTTTTTCAAAGGTTACAGTTCTGTTTGTACTGGTGACTGAGCAGTTTTTGTGTGTTGTGGGAGTAAGAGAAATTGACTAAAAGTATATTCTATCTGTTATTTAAAATATTGAGTAGTTATTGGTGAGAATTACATGCCAGGAAAATTTTAGGTTGTTTCAAGAATTCTTTATTGTAGCCTTTTAATTAAGAAATCAGACTCCTGAGGTATAGATGTGTTTCTAAAATTTAAATAAAATCATTGGCGGAACATCAATACATCAAATGTATCCTGAGACCCTTAGATAAAGGTTTTCAATCTGCATTGCTGCATGTTATTTAGTACATATTCTTAGGGCTTTCTGCTGTCAAACCTAGCAAACTCTGGATTCTCTCACCTTCATATCAACTCTTCTGAACTCCTCTGTCTGGGTTGTAGTGATTCAGTAAATACCATCGTTGATTTTGCTGAAGTTCCATGCAGGTATCTTGGTAGATGAAAACATTCCTGCCCTGATTTCCCTCGTGAGGGATGGTATCTGTTTGGTTGTTTGCCCTGTTCTGTTTAATGGCTCAGTCTGGACAGCAGGCAGAAAGATTGATTTTTAGACTTCTTCTAACTGCTGCATTCAGGTCCAGGAGAAACCACCTGGAGAAGGAGAGGAGATTGTTGTCCTCCCCAGGCAGTTGAGAGTGCTCCAGAACTGTCTGGAGTGCTGGATGGCACAACCGGGACGGAGCTTTGCAGCAGGAGCTGAGGCTGGCAGACTCTTAGAAATAGTAGGGAACAAACATCTTCAGGCTTCAGAGGGGACCAGGAAGAGAGATGTGCATATCTAGAGGGGACTGCTCAGAGTTCCTTGTAGCTGAGGAAGCCATTAAGTGCTGACAGGCTAAGATTTAGCAAAGCTGAAAGAAGTGTCTGCCCAACAAGGACAAAGTCAGCAGTGGCAAGGACAAAGTGAGCAGTAGAGATTGATTTTTCAAGTCTTTTTTTTTTTTTTTTTTCCTAACTTTAACCTGTTTTTGGTTAAGTATGTTTTATTAATACTTAAGATTTTAAAATCCCTTTTGCTGTCTTCAGTGTACGTGTCTTAAAGGAAAAGTACAGGCCAGGCCACCTCAAAGCTCTAGCCATCTTGAGGTCTCATCACTTGGCTACCTGAACTTTGATTTATGTGAAGATTTCTTATTTATCATGGTACTATTGAGTTACTTATCTATGTCTGCAGTAGGGAATAACTTCAGTGATATACTGTCATTTAATTCCTGAAGTGTTGAGGTGTGATACATTTGTTGTGGAAAATACACGACATGATTGTTGGCTGAGTAATTTATGACATTAAACTGTAAGTTTTTCCTCGGCTAGAAACATATTTGTGTTTCATTCATTCTGTGTTTGAGTGAAATCGGATTCTAGGATGATCTTGAGGTAAGAAGTATTTCTAATAGAATTCAAGGTTTAGTGCATTGGAGAGCACTTCCTTTACTAGACCATAATTCAGCGGATGGTATTGTTGTCTTGGGATAATGTTTTAGCAATGTCAGGGAAAAAGAGGCAGTGGGAATCCAGCTCTCGAATCACTAGCAGCATTTAATAGTCATACCTGCATGTTCTAGGAACAGGGACCATCGCTCATGAAATTAGTTGCCCAAATGAAGCAGTTAATGGATGAGATGTTGACTTAAGGATGGCTGGGCTCTTTTTGGTCATCAGCGAAAAGGCTTTCCTTGGGAAGAGCACTACCATCAGGATAATAATTTGAATCTATTTAGCAAGTATAGGATGAAATCAAGCTTCTAAGTTCTATTCATCCCTTTTTTATTTCTCCTGTGGTTTTCCTCCTTTCTGCTGCTCCTCACATTTTCTCACAAAGAAAAGTTTCCAGTCTTTTATTTGCACCAAAGAGTCTTGATGATACAGACCGACTGCCAGGCATTTGTTATCAGATGTCATACAACAAGTAGCAAATGAAAATTTTAAGCAAATAAAGACAGAGTTTAGTTGATCTTAAAATTAATTCATCATTGGTTTGTGGATGTGCATCTACCCTGTTACCCATCCCTATGAAATCATTGTAATGTTAACCATGAGGAAGGGTGAATAGCAAATTTTTGATAGTAGTATTAAACAAAGTTCAGCTTTAATTTTAAATTGACTTTTGCTGGATCCTGGCTAGAGATTTTTATGGTAATTGAACTATTGTTGTACAACAAACAGTTGTGAAGGACTAAGGAACGTTAGAGAGTTCTCCAGAAGTAGGTAAAAGCAGCTGGTTTTAAAACTTAAATTAAATTTATGGAGTGTTTGTATTAAGAAATTATCTGTTTCCCAGAGTATCATAGCAAGGAAAATAGTAGTCAAATGTTATGGATTCCAAATTAGATGCTAAGCAAAGCAGAGGAAACAAAATACTGACAGAAATTTACTGTACTTGTCTGGTGTCCTGCTGAGTACATCTTAATGTCTGATAGATGCAGGCATCCAGGTATGCAGACAGTGATCTGGGACGTTACGTAACAAGAGCTAATGCACAGCAGAGTTACGTTAAAGGAAGTTGGGAAATACTATAGAACATTGAACAACTCTGTTACTTTTTTTTTTTATTGCTCTGCTTTTAGCAATTTATTTGTATGAGAAATAATACTGAAAAATTATGTAATACCTTTATCTCAGTAAGTTTATAATGGGACTGTTCTAGTGACCACCTAGTCAGCCTTTTTTCCCCAGATATCAAGGGTAAAGGTCTTCTTTGAGACTCACTGACATTTCCTTGCCTGCTATTTATTTCTTATGTCAAAAATTGCCTGCAAAGAAAAAGGGGGAAAATGCTACTGTAAAGTGTTTTGAAGACTATTATTATGTCCCCTTTTAGGCTTGCTTCCCCCCCGCCCAAGGTTAAACAAGGTTGTTAGATTGCTGTCCTCTGGAATCCCTCCAACTTGTTTCTTGAAGCCTAGAGCTGAGCACAGTGCTGCTACGGAGCCTGTGCCCCTGCTGCAGAGAAGGGGACAGCATCCTCCTCCCAACACTGCCTTGTCATTAGTGTCATGGGTGGGTCAGAGACAAAAGCAGTAGTACAAATGAGAATGGTATTGATTAGAGTGCTTGACTCAATTTCAGACAGGCTCATCTACCTAGTTTTGTTTTCATATATTGGCTTGAGGGACATGTATAGATCCTGTTGTCTTTGGCTTTTTACAAGTTTGTGTTAACAAATGCATGAAATCCTAAATCTGAAATTAATGTACCTCTTGGAGCTTAAAGTAAAACAGGTAAGATGCTCCTGAGAAAGAAGCTAACCAAAAAATACATAATTTTTTCTTGACAAAAATACTGTGCCACCTTTTTCTTGAAAGTTTGGGGTTTTTTCAGAATAATAGCCTTTGTGCCAGGGTTTACTTTCTGCCATCTCCATTAAAAATTGGTCTGGTTGGGGCCAAATTCAGCTTATATGAAGTACAAGTTCATGTTGAGGTAACATTATAAAGTAATTCGTGGCTGCTGTGGAGAAGGTAGGCATGGACACGTAACAACGCCGCTCGCTGCTTTCCTCATGGTATTGGGAAAGACAAAACCACAGTATTGACATACAGAAGGGACAAGATCTGCTGCAGGTGTCATGGGTTAAAGTGGAAGAATAGCAGCAGCACACAGGAACTGCTTGCTTAGGAGACAGGAAAGAAATACAAAATAGATTGTCCTGAAGGGCTGCAGGAGACATCACATGTCCTGGACTCTGAGACAGATTTCTTCTGTCCGAGTCTGGGCAGGATGTGCCATTCAAGTAGAGCTCTAATCTAAGAGTTCTGAATCAGCTGACAAAAATATGTGCATCTTGAAAAACAAAAGATTGGGTAGAAGAATCTTTCCTCTAAAATCCTGAGAATGTTAAATGCAAAATGCTTATTTTAGAAGGCCAATAATAGTGAGGTTTTCTCTTGCACTGATTCCTTTGAAGGAAGTCAGAGCAGGTGTGTTTACAAATTATCATTCTGGGTTGTTCACAGAAGTATGAATTTGTGGGGTTTGGGGGGATTAAGTTCAGAATGTCTATATATCCACAGCTAAGAAACAAAAGTGACAGATTCATAACTGAGAATTGTCTACTTCCAGTGAACAAAGACAAAACCACAAATGAATAGCACAGGTACTGGAGATGAGTGTTGGCATCAGGACAACTGTCAGTGTTGGTGCTGTGTCATTTTTATATTTGGCGGTTAGACAAGTTGTGTTGACTTCATGTCATGTAGTTACATTCCAGAAACAATTTGATCATGGTGCATATTGGGATTGAGGTGTGTAGTTGTAGCTCTCTGGCTCACTCAGTTCCTCTCTGGCCAGTAGCTGCTTCTCAGCCCGTGCTGAAAGGGCATCTGAAATAAATGAAACTATAATTAGTGGTTACTCTTTTGAATTTTTTGTTGTTTCAGGATATTAATTTCTGCTCTTAGTTCTGTGATCATACTTGTTGGTCAGTCAGCATAATAGATGAATATATGGGACTACTCTGGCTGCTGAGAACACATCTGTATTGCTGGCACCTTTGCTGACAATTTCTTTGATACTGCATGTACCACAGCTTAGTCTCTGGAAACAATCTTTCATTAGGTGAAAGGAGGATTGGCCCAGCTACTACATTCCTCCTTGCATGTGGCCTCTCCTTAACAATTTAACAGAAGACTTTGACACCCCGGAAAGCAGACCCCTGTCATCTTTTTCAACTTGGACTTGTTCTGTGTATTTCCTTTTCATAGGTTTGTTCCTATTAATTTTTTTAACACCACTGTTACAAAGAACAGAAAATGTCCAAATGACAAGAAACATAAACTAATTCATTGTCTTAGATTTATATGGAGAAGGAAGAGTCGAATAAAATCGGATGTGATGCATAAGGTCTTTTCCACTAATACTTTCCATTAACACTTCACTCCATAGTAGGTCGTCTTGTCCTAGTTTATTTCTGTAGAGTGCCAGTATGAATATTTCAGGCAAGAATTTGATTTTGTTTAATTTAATGATTCTAATCGGCTTTAACAAAACCAAAACAGACACACGCACACTCACCCTGACAACATAAAAGCCTACAAAACTGCAGGTACAGTATACAGTAGAAGAAAGTTCTTTCTGATCTTCCTTAGCTATGGATACTTGACTTGGCAGTCTTGTAAACGGCAGTCTAATCTAGGAAGAATCTGGGGATCAACCTATACCAGAAGGGAAAAAAACCCACAAACCTCTATGGAATAAAAGTATGTACAAAGGGAGTTAGTGCAGAAGAAGTTGCTGTGTTTTCAATTTTCACCCTTCACTTCTGTTACACCAACTTCCTGCTGTAGTCAGGTTTAAGGGAAGGATAATTTTTTAAGAATTAAACTCAATTTTCAGAGGGGAATGGGATTTAACAGTACAACTATCATTACAGTTTGTGAGCTGCATGTAAAGATGTTGAGAGTTTTATGGCTTACATTTTTAATGCAGCTGTGTTTAAAATAAATGTCTTTTTTATATTCTGCTACAACATCAGTTTTATATCATGTGGAACTAAGCTATTTTACCTTCTATTTAGGCATATTCGTAGGTATCATTAAATAACATTTTAAGCCATATCATGTGACAAACTGTCAGCTAAATGCATTGTTGGTTATACAGCTGCTTCCTCAATCTGCTTTCTGGAAAAGGGGACTATTTCTTGTCATATGAACCTATGGATACAGCTAGTTTATGCATTGTCTCTGCCCCTTTTTCACCCATATTTTCATCCTTACTTTCTCCAACAGAAAGGAGAGCCAAACTGCAGTATTCTTTCTCCAGAAACCACAGAGCAGCTGACCTTTGAGATTCCTCTGAATGATTCTGGCTCTGCTGGACTTGGTGTGAGCCTAAAAGGCAACAAATCTCGGGAGACTGGAGCTGATCTTGGGATTTTCATTAAATCCGTTATTCACGGAGGTGCTGCTTTTAAGGTATGGAAGAAACACATCAGACAGTGGCTGCATCAGAATTCTAACGTTTCTGTGTTGAGTACTGAATCTCACTTGATAAGCACTCTAGAAATAAATACCTTTCTCACTCATTCCTTGAGATGAACTGCAAATCTACAAATGTTTTGTCCCTGGTGTTGTGTGTGGTAGGGTTTGCCACAAGGAAAGTGAACTGGTGGAAACCTTGAGGGGCAGTTGGATGCTGCACAAGATGGGGAAGGGCGAGAAGGATATGGGTGCGTACCAGGACAGTGGGCAGAAGGAGAAGGCTGCCCCCCAACTTCCCCGCAGCCAACAGAAGTGCATGGGAAAGTTTGTGTGCTGCTAGGCTCAGTGACAGAAAAGTTGGATGTCTACATTCATTGTCTACCTGCACTGCCTTTGGTTCTCCCAACCTGATAGAGGCAGACCTATAAAAAACAATCAGAAGACAAACTTCTTAACAGAAATTAGAAGTTGACAGATCTGTAAGGTTAAGGATTATGTGTTTAATTTACGCTGTAAATAAAAATATAGCTCATCATTTTCTTTTTTTATTCAAAATTATTTTTACCACTGTAGTAAAAATGTGACTTGGTGGAGCCTGACATCAATTGTGCGGAAGTTACTGATTGTTCTTGAGGTGGATGGAATTGGTAATATTAAATTGGTAAATGACAGTGTTATGAATTGTTCTGCTCCCTCTAAGGACTATACAAGGACTGTTGTACATTTTTATGATTAAAAAGTGTTTGAATTATTTTCTAATCTTTAGGAAATCTGTTTACTGCATTTTTTCCCAAATAAAACTTGAAAAAAAATTTATTGAAATTAGTAAAAATCTTTCAGGGCTAGTATGTTTAACTCTTGTGGATCCATAATGTAAATCTTTTCTTTTGCGTTCTCTCAGCAATTCCTTTCAGTTCTCTTTTCTGTAAAAATACCTTTTAATTCAGTGTATGTAAATTCCTCTACTGACAGCAGCCTGCTGAGTAAGACTATTCACAGCATTAAAACTTTCATGATCATCTATTTACAGCATCTGGTAAATAGTAATAATCAAGGATTTAGCTTTGATGTGAATGTTTAATACTTTCCCTGCTTCTATTATTTCCTTGTCCCAGTCCCACAGTTATTTCAAAGCTTGGATCTTCTCAGGTATAACTGAGCCTGGCACATGCTGTTCAGAACTCTGTCCATTGTTAACTCAGGGCTAAATGACACGTGAGTAAGATCATCTACTTGGCATATATCAGAAATGAGTTAAGGCACGATTGGTGAAATTAGGGCTAGATAAACTCAATTTATGTGCATGCCTGCTACAGAGTACAACTCATTTTACTGTGAAAATGAGGCTGCCCTCATTACTTTCCTTGAGTAATTGTCCACACCAGTTGCAGTAACAGTGTGTGTTGCCACGAATAAACTCACTGGTTTGAATAGCAAAGTTTGTGGAGCCATGTTGCGGCAGCATTAGTAGGCTGGCTACCTGACTTGTGCCTATGATGTGACACAACCGTTTCTGGCTTCGTGTGTTTACTACTCTCTATTCTCCCATAGTTACTCGCTCCAGTTAATTTTGGTTTGAAGGGTCTGCAGAATAATAAAGCAGGACTTCTTGGCTCACACCTAAGTAAATGAGCTACTGGCACAGTTAGTTACCATGACTGGAAGATTATTTTTGTCTTGTGATAACCTGTGGTCCTGTGACCTATTCTCTATTCTACCTTGTTATAACCCTTTCACCAATTAGAACTGTGTAGTAATAGATCTGAGTGCAGACTCCAGAGCAAATGAGATAGTAGCTGAGGCTCTAGTTTCAGCCAGAACTGTTCAGATAATCTTTCTTATGTGTTTTATACAAGTACTCACAGAATACAGTCATTTTGGCAATGTCTTAAGAACCAGTTTACTGTTACATATTCATGGAGAACTGCTGTCTTTCTCCTGTCTAATGACCTTTGTACAGAACAAAACATAATCAGTGGGTATTAACAATTAATAAATCTTTTTGTATCAAGTTAAAAAGCATGCATATATTTGTGCATAAACATTTACAATGTCCTTATTTTATATGTCATCTTGTAGCAAGTTTTTAAATAAAAAGCCTTTCTTTCTAGCTGGTAGTCATCCAGAGCATTTTCCTGTGCTATTCATTGTAACTCTCTGAAATGGAATATTACGGATTTAGACTTGTGCATTTGCTTTTCAGTGTACAAACTTTTCTTGGGAAACTATTACAGGAGGAAATCAGAATGCTCACTGACATAAGAATTCAGTATTTCTCACTTCTGCATTTAGAGTTTAAAATTTGATCTGATTTTGTGATATCTTGCTAATTTAATTTATCCCCTTGTCTATACAGTCACCACTTGTCTTCAAAAGAAGACATGTAATACATCGAACTTCAACACATTTGCTTCACTGCTGAAGTAAATGCTCAGTCCTTCTAATGCTGTATAAAGGTTTTGATACATGAAATTTCTTTGACCAGTGTGTTTTTTAGAATGAAGTTATGTATGAGATACAGAAAAATTTGGTTGATTACTGTTTCCTCTTACTGGTCTGAACTAAAGGTCTGAAGAGAGGCCAACATTTTTTAGTGTTTTTCAAAACATTAACACGTTAATCTAGCTCTGGTGTTAGTAGCATTGCAAAGTACGATAAGGGAGTTGTTAAAAAAAAAAAAGAAAAATTGTCTTTAGTTCTATACTTTGGTGTTGGGTTTTTTTTTTGTCCTAGCTGTAGGTTTTAGAAAATATCAATTAATCTTGCATCATACATGCTACAGTAAGACTCTACCTATTTACTGCTGTTCCTATAAAACCGAAAGAAGTAAAAATGCCTTAATGTTCTTACTTGGTATTCTAACACTGTATCCTGCAGGAATAAAAACGGTTGCTTTTGCTGATTGAACCATTATGTCCTTTCTTAATCTCCTTTTGTAATTTTTGAAGTGTCTAGTTTTTATCATCCCTGAGATAAGAGGTTACTAAGAATACTTGATACTTGTAATTATGCAGAGCCTTTCACGTGAAGAAAACTAACATTAGACTTAGTTTAAATGCATCATCTTTCCCCATAACTTTAGGGATTTCAGCCTTGTTCATCTCGAGACATCTTGGCTTTTCACTTGTGATGCATTCCTGATAATCAGGTACTTGCTGTCTACTGCAACTGAAATGCAGCAGAGCCATTATTATAGAAATAACGGAGTATTTCCTACATGCGCATTTGTTCAAATCAAGCGTGGTGTAGATTGAACCTCCTTGGGGCTTCTGAGTGCTGTTGCAGTAAATGTTGCTGCTTGTCTGCAGTGGATGGGGAAATTGGATGATTCCAGTAAATGCCATCAAGGAATTCCTTCTGAGAGAAATGTCATTGATGTGATAAGGGAAATAACTAGGTGTGCTTTGATTAAAAACATAAGGCCATGAAGAACATGGCATTATATGTCTCCGCTCTACTGTAAAAAGCATGAGAGTCTTGTGACTGACTGAATATGGTAGCCACGTGGTGGTAGGTTCTATCCCCTTCTGTGAGTCTCCATAAAAACCACAACAGTTTTTGAATAAGCAAGGGAACAGTAACTTCACCCTTTATTAGAATAGCTCACTTGCAGTTTCAGAGATGGCATTTGAAAACTGTTTTGCTGAAATGCCAAATGTTGTTTTTCTACTCAGAAGCCACAAAGAAATCTACCTTTCAGAGATGAAAGAAAAAAACGTGTTAAAACAACATTTAGCTTGTTTTGAGCCAAGCAGATTGTCTTGTAGTTCAGGCTTCTAAACCAGGCCATAACACCAGTCGTGAAAATCTGTGTTTGGAAACTGTTTAGACATTGGGAGATTTTTTTTCCCCCATCTTTATAATACAAAAGGTTTTTCTGTGAACTAACTTCTACCTGAGCGTGTGTGAAAACAGTGTTCAGCTGTCTTCCAGCCTACCTTGTACAGGTGACTTAGCAAGTGTAGTTGACCAGCATTTATAAAGCATGCACATCTTTTTTCTCTGATCATGATTGAAGTGTTGAATTTAAGTTGAATTTTGCGTTTAAGTGGAGCATATAACAGAGTGGGAAGAAGAGAGATGCATCAAAAGTTCTTTAAGAACTGACATTATTAAAATATAAATAAATACAGAGTCTCATGCAAAAGTATTACAAGGCAAATTAACTATCAGGCCAATTCAGAGCATTCTGAGACTGCAGTGATTAATTTAAAAATATGCTTTCTCTTCAGGACAGTTGCACAGTCAACAGATACAGTCATGACAAGATGCATTTGACGTTGTATTTGCATATACTTTAGTAAGAAGCATTAACAGGTATTATACATGGGTGTTTATCCACAGAAAGGGAAAAAAGCAATCCAAGAACCTATGGGACTATAGGACAAGGACGTGAGAACCTGTAAAATTTTCAGTCTTGGAGAAACTCACAAAAAAATAAAACCTTATTTCCTTAAACTCCTGTTGCCATGAATGACTCCATTCATTTCAGCAAATTTTGATAGAACACAAAGGAATTGCAACATGTGCAAATAATAAAACTCCTAGTTCAACAATGTTAACTCTTCTCTCCCTAAACATTAGCATGTGTGATGGCATCAATTTGCATGTAGAGAAAGGGTGGGGTTAACCTATTGACTTTGGCTGTATGTAAGTTTATGTTGGCATGAAATATTCAGCAGAGGGGTAGGAGAGGTTTCAGTATCTTTTCCAAATGGCATCGCTGTTTTCTATCCTCCATTCCCACACCCTCCTGAGAAAAGTTTTATTTCTCTTTATTTTCCTTCATTAAGTGACTCATCTCCCAGTTCTGTCTTTCCATCTTCTTGTCCCTCCCAGTTTATTTTGGATTCTGGTATATGCCTTTCTTCTTCAGCTCTGTGGCTATCGATACTCTGCCGTGGTAGTGACAGTACCCAGTTCCAACAAAAATAACACTTAAGGAAGCTGGGGACACAGCTTCTGTAACTCACTTGAGCACGAATGACTTAGACTTGGCAGGAATAGCAGAATAGTTAATTGAACAACTTAGTGATAGAAGTAAAAAACAAAAAAGTATATATATTTTGGATTACTCAGATGCATGAAATATGTAAACAGTTCAGACAAGTGCCTTATGAAGAGGATGTAATGAGCCTATGAATGAATCAGATTAATTTTAACCAAGCAAAGTATTTCTATGAAAGGTCTTTTCCTGCTATTCTTTCTTGACTGCCCTTCTATATTGGATGTCTTCAGTTTCTTACTCTTTCTCTTCCTTCTGTTGCCAACCTGATAATTGTGAACTTGACAAGCTTTAAAAGAAACTCTTGTCTCTTAATTAAATAGACCTTATTTTCTTGTTAAAGAGAGAAAAATCCATGGCACATGTTTTTATGAAAAGAAATAAATCACAGGTAATAATGACAACAGTAATAGGACTTCTAAATCACAAAATAGCAGTGTCCACAATTTTATTACACCTGCAAATGTCAGTTAACCTTGGCAATGAAAGTGAATTACTTTTTTCAAAGCATAGACTACCTGATATGGCTCAACCCTAATTTTATTATTGGCAGCAGGTTGGGATGTTAAAATACATGGTTGGCATTAATTAAAATAAGGATGCTTAAGTCTTAATGACCATTCTGAACTGAGAACACTACACCATATGGTGGTATGGTAATTGTGACAAGATAGACACTAGTGAGATAATAAGACAAAATTTTTGGAGCTATTTCTTACCAGACCCCAATAGCAGATAGTAATGCTTGTAAAATATGTTGTGGTACTCCTTCGCAGTTGCACTGCAGATACTAACAGCTATGGTGTGGGTCCTTTTAACTAACCAGAAGCTCCTTTTCCTGTTTTCTTTATGGAGCCTTATACAAATTAGATTGCACAGGCAAGAAAAACAGCAGCATCTACTATGTTTGTAATTGCCCTATGAATTCTTCCCAAAATACAGTAAATTCTGGGGGGAAAAAAAGGTCAGTTAGTTGGACACAAAGATTTTTCTTTTTAAAGGAAAGTTTCTTGTTTCTTAAATTTTAGAAAACAATGTCTGATTGTCTGCATCTTGTGTATGTAGCACCTCTGCCTAATAATTGTTGATTGAAATTATTTTTCTTTCTTTCTTTTAGGATGGTCGTTTGCGAGTAAATGATCAGCTTGTTGCAGTAAATGGGGAGTCACTTCTGGGCAAGTCAAATCATGAGGCTATGGAAACATTGAGGCGCTCCATGTCCATGGAGGGGAACATTCGTGGGAGGATCCAGCTTGTAGTTCTCCGAAGACTAGAGGTGCAGATAGAGGTGAATCAGTAAATGCATTTATTAAGATAAATGTCTTTCCAGACCCAGTGTTTTTGCATACAGGAGATGATGTCTAAAGTCTTGGTCACAGAGAGCTCCTCCTGGCAGAATGAATTCTTGACTTCCTGGAGTCAGGATTCACACAGTGTTTCTGGTTGGTATCTTCTGGTCTTGCTGTTTTGGTTAAGACCAAGCTAAATGTTGCCTCTTAATTTAATTTGACAAGTATTAGAACAAAAGCAAATGTGGTCCCAAAAGGGTTAATTTGGGATTAATGTGTTGATGTAGTTTTGACTGTCTGCTACTTCCTCAAGGCAATAGCTGTGATAGAGACAGTTTTAATTCTTCTGATTTCATTTGTTGTCATGGTCAAAAACTTCAATATCTTAGCGTGCGTGTGCCCCCCCC
>NW_020799108.1:2490042-2493764 GCF_003259725.1 Athene cunicularia
TTTTTTTTTTTTTATTTTTTTTATTCCCACACCTTCGAGGAATTAATATTTTGCTTTACCTGGTCATATGAGGGCTCACCACTTCGGAGTGGGTTTCTGAGTTGATTAACATAAAAACTTCCTTAAGTAAGATACAATATAAGAGAAGAAAGAAATTTGAAGTTATGTTTTCTAGACCTCATATACATTGATGTTTGTCAATCACCTCTTATTTTGAAAAATTGGTTTTATCATCTCTCTTGCTCCCTCTCTTTCATGCATTCACATATGCACACGCTTTCTTCATCTTTACATAGATAATATGTATACTGGCTGTCCTTACTACTTAAGCCAGTTTTAATTTTGACCCTTGAGTAAATATTTTAATAGTTTTTCAACATCTGTACAGTTCATTAAAATAAAAATACATACAAGTGGATTTGTGGTATAAAAGGTTGTAATAAATCTCATGATAGAATTCCAAGAGATGATTTCAAGTTTCTTATTTAATAAGCATTGCTGGAACATCTTAAAATGTTAAGAACAATCATGTCTGTGGGTGTATTTGCATAAAATATCATAGGGGGAAGAGAACACAAGTATCTTTTAGTATCATTAGCTCTTAATATTTTCCTGATAATTTTCTGTTTGATTTACTACCAACACTGGTTGATTGAGAAACAGATTTAGAAGCATATTACTTTCTGAACATTATGCTCTAACTTTATTGGGAGGACACTTTTCAAAAGTGTCACTGTGACTCATGCCAGGAAAATATGAAAAATATGAATTAGCAATTCTGGAATGTTAGAGGAAGACACATTTTTTTCTTTTCTATGTGACATAATGTTAGGTGTTATAAGGAGGAATTATGAAGTACATGTTTTATTTATTGTGTAGTCTTTGGTGGTTTGTCTTGCTTATAAACTAAGCTGAGCTCTTAAATATTTCCCCATGGGGTTTATTTATAATAAGCCTTGGAAACTGAGAGAGTTGGCTGGAGGAGAGAGGGAGACCTTGTTGAGGTGTTGTGTCGGCATTTCATTCCTTTTCAGAAGCGACTGTGTTCTGGCCCAAGGAATTGGAGCAGGTCCTGGTACTGTTTTGGGAAACTGCTTCAGTGTAGTGAGCTTGCATTATTTTTGATAGGTACACAGCTCCTGTGTGCAGTTCTGTTCTTCTAATTCCCATGACTCTTCCCTCCAGAAAGTTGAAGCTTGTTTAAAGCTTTGAAATACTGGTAGAAAGGTCTCTTACAGTTTGGGATTTGTGTTTCAGAACTGTTCTGTTGTAACGGGGATATTGTAATGGTGTGCTAGAGAGATAAGCGGATACCATTGCTATTGTGAAAGCAAATCCCTCCTAAAAGATTAAACCCCGACCAGGTGTAACGCAGTTCTTGTGTGGAGGTTTGAGACATCAGCCCTTATTTTATTTAAGGCACAATTGACATGCTTGAGGAAGAGAACGTGTAAATTGCCATTAGAAATGCACACATAACCCGGTTGTGTGCCAGCTTCCTGGTTTATGCAATATGGAGCCGAACAGAAAGCTCACCCTAGCCCGACTTCAAAAGGTTGGGAAGGACACTGGCTCTGTACTGCAGCTGCGGAGCTGAAGCATAGTAGACTTCTACTGAAGGTGCCAAGTGCATGCGAGTTAGTGTCTGCTTTGTGGGGCGGAGAGGCTGGTGTGTGCGCAAGGCTGTAGGGATGGAGGTGGCCCTGTCCTTTGATATACCTGTCATACAGTAAATATCTTTTGAGAATGTGTATGAAAAGAGAACACGCCTTCGTCTTCTGGGGAGTTTAGAAGTCTCTTCTGCAAAGAAGCAGAAGGCTGCTCACCAGTCTTATGCGGAGCGGCGGAGGGAACTGGGGTTGTTCAGTCTGGAGACAGGGAGGCTGAGGGGAGGGAGACCTCATCGCGCTCTGCAGCTTCCCGAAAATGGGTTGTAGTGAGGTGGGTGTCGGTCTCTTCTCCTGAGTGACAAGTGATAGAACAAGAGGAAATGGCTTCAGATTGTGCCAGGGGAGGTTTAGAATGGATATTAGGAAAAATGTCTTTGCCAAAAGGGTTGTCAAGCATTGGAACAGGCTGCCCAGGGAAGTGGTGGAGTCACCATCCCTGGAGGTGTTTAAAAGACCTGTCGACATGGCACTTGGGGACATGGTTTAGTGTTGCACTTGGCAGTGTTAGGTTAACGGTTGGACTTGATGATCTTAAAGGTCTTTTTCAACCTAAATGATTCTATGATTCTATTCTATGACATAAGAGACGTAGCTCACCTTCAAATAAAGCTCAGTCCTGCAATTTTTCTTCAATTAACAAAATCCAGAATTTTTAAAAACAACTTCCAATCAAACATCAGATTGACAATAAAAGTATGAGGCAGCTTTTTATAGTTAAGTGTATAGTTTTGTATATTAGATATATGAATTCTAGATAGATAGATTAGATAATAGATGTATGAAAGAGGTAAATAATCTTGACTCATGCCCTGTGAAGAATGCATAATGAGCTCTTGATTGAATCAAATTCATTTTAGACAGGAATTAATTTTTATAGGGTAGTCTTTAGGTTCAATTGTAATTCCATTTGAGTCTGGAGACCATAGCAGAAATGGGTTGTTGCCCATTCTTTCCTTTCCCCAAAACAGCTTCCTGAGTACTGCATCTCAGCTTGGTAGAAGAAGAATATGTTTAGAAATGCATTACTGTTTTTATTGGTCAGGACGCTAATGGAGGTCTTCCATGACAGCTATGTTTTATAAGCTGAATACTCTAATTAGGCTGGTTACCGATCAGTTGTTGGGATATTGATTGTGTCATTTATCAAAGAGCTGGAAAAGCAGATCTGTTGTTGCTGTTAATTTAAGACTCCCTGTCCCACTGGGTACAAGTCCCCAGTGTAGTAGCAGTTTGGACGTTGCAAGGCTTAATTTAGCTAGCAGTATCTATGAGAAAGTAGTAAGTGTGGACCTCATGATATAAGGAATCTTACCTAAACTAACATATTTCTAAGGTAACAAGAAGAAACATAGTTGTCAGTGGCTTTGGCGTGTGGGTTTCTGTACTGAGGTTCAAAATAACCTTTTCAAATGACTCACGCTGCACAGGGAAGGAGAGAATGTGGCATGTACAGCCTGTCCACTGAGACTCCATTTGTAGCCATGTTGTCACATGACCATCCCACCATTGATTTGTGTTCTGGGGTGCATTTTTCGCTCTTATGGAATCATTTTTTATTGTTGTTATACTATAATTGTAATTACTAAGCTTGAGAGGCAGGTTGCAAGGTGATGTAACACATCAGTGTCCTTACACACTGGTTTGCAGGCAATCATTTGCCAACGCATTAAACTCACATCATGTTACAAAGATATCACATGGGTTAGATACGTACATTTCTTCTGTGGATGTGACTATGAAATTTAAGGAATGATGTATTTATTGTAACATTTGCTGGCATGATGAACATGCACTTTAAAAATAGAAGCCAGTTGGAGGCCCCTTCAAGAAACAGATATAAAATCACAGAAACTATAAAGGTTATTTTGAAAACTAGCCACAATATTCCCCTGTGTGGGTTTTCTGTTTTCACTGAATAACAAGTACAGAAACGTCTTTCTGGGTCTGTCCCAGTTTTAGAAACTGTGATTTTAAATTTTTTTTTCCCCCTTTTTTTCTTTTGAGCAACTGCTCAGGAGAATAAATTAGGCGATATGGCATGTATGAGGGGGG
>NW_020799108.1:2493814-2622903 GCF_003259725.1 Athene cunicularia
GGGTGGGTGGGAAATGTCTCAAAAGAAAAGCTGACTAGAGGTGTGACAGGAGTTTGTTTAGCTGCTAGCCAGAAGACCTGCATTTGGGAGTTTGGTGTAACTCCTTACTTGCAAAACTGCTCTAGTGTGTGATCATCAGAACATATGTACTCAGTCTCTGAGAGAAGGGAACCAGCTGGCTGGCAGAAAAATACCATTGGCATTGCCCGTGTTCTTGTGTTGACAATGTCACAAGCTGCCCTCCCAGATGGAGAATTTGAATGAAGCCAGTTGTGGGTCATAAAAAAAACCCAGTCCTCGTTTTTGTGTATCATTCTTAATGATTGTTATTGCTTTAGATATCATCATATTCATGGTTAGCAAAACTAGTCATTTTGACGATATCTTTCAAGTTTCTCATTTGAAAGTAAGCAATGTACAGTGAACATGTTACATTACACTGTATTTGTGTACTGTCTGTAGTGATGGCTGATCTTCTGCATTGTTGAATGTTTAATTTTTTTGTTACAATGTGTGGTTCTGTTTTTCCCTTAGGAACGCTCGGACCAGGGACTCTTCCAAAAATCAGCCTTTGATGGAAGTCATAATTTTGCAGCTGCTTACCGGCGCAATGATACTGTTCTCCAGCAATTTGTCACGTGCAGTCCTCAGGAAAGAATAAAAGGTAGTCTCTAGATATCCTTCCCTGTGCTAAAAGAAGGTGCTTTGTGATTCTGTGTTTTGAAATCCGCAGCCGCTAGAAAAGCAGTTAATTAATTAGAGTAAGTGCACACTATGTTACTTTGAGGCTTGAAGATCCAGCAAGGGTGGGAGAGCTGACTCAGAAGTTGTGAATTAGATTCCTGGCAGAAATTCCAGTTTAAGTAACAGTTTCTAGCTCGCTGCCCCAACACGTAAGGTTGGATAAAAAACAAATGATGAGTGCAAAATATATGTTGTCAAAATGTTTATTTTCTATATATCTTTAATGAGTGCAATGATTTTTGCGCTGACTATTTAGATTATGTCCCAGGTTATTATAAGCTAAATTAATTTATACAAAAGCATGATATTCATAAAGTACGCTTGCTTATTTTAGACTTAAACGTAAAACCTGTTCAAAGGTTAGAAACATTCCCTTAATTTACAAATTGGAATTACATTAATGAACTCATTAAATAAAATTAGGTAGACGTGTACATTGTACAAAGAAAACCTACGTATATGAGCATATGCAAGTCTATAAGTAAGAGATTTTAAGACCATTTAGTTTCCTGTGCTCTTTCATTTCTAATGGCATAGTGTACTATCTATCCAGTTTGCACCTGACTCAGTAAGGTACAAGTTATTTGAAAAGTTTTAAGTATTTGAGATGGTCTTGACCCCAATCCCTTTAAGTGTGCTCTTAATCTTCAAGTCGAGCACATACTTAAACACCTTCCAGTAGGAGAAAAGTATTTTCTTTGATGTAGTTGAATTATGCATGATTTTTCCCACTTCCCTAGACAACTGTGGAATCTGGGTTGCCTGCAAAAAGTAATTTCATAGGCTGCCGTGATGACTGTGTGGGGTACTTTTAACCAAAACCAGAGAGCCCGTATCTGTAAAGCTCAAGAGAAACTCCCCTATAGTTTAGGGGTAAATCATTTGTGACTTCAATATTTTGACAGTGTGACTCCAGGAAAAAATGAGATATAGACTCAAGTATTGTAAATATTCAAGGATCAGATCCTTTTGTTTAGATCTACCTTATATTTCTCTTGTATGGAATTTATACCAATTCTGTAGTTACAGGAGAAAAGGGTCATGCTCAGAGCTAGCCTGCCCTGTAGAGTTAGTCATTGCCAAAGGATCAGAAAGCAACAAATACCTTTAATCACTTCCTTAAAAAACATATAAAAACAACTGCTCTGGAACCACTCATACAGGTGAAGGGCAACAGGTAACTTTACTTTAAAGTTCAAAACAAAGAATGTGGGAGAGCTGTACTTTCAGATAAGGATTCTCCAGCTGTAATCCAAAAATCAGGATTGAGTAGTTTGCAGATCATTCATAAAACCCTTTTCAATAGACACCTCTTAAAGAATGGCGATAAGAAGGTATTATAGCCAAAAAATACGATTGCCTCAGAAGAGAGTATGTGTCAGATATGGAAAGCATGCTCTGGAGTGCTGCTGAGGGCTACTGTCAGGGAGGGTTTGGCATGGTTGGGGCTTTCCAGGCATGGACTGGGAGCAGTTTCTTTCTCTAATTTTGAGGTCGTAGTATTAATTATTATTGAGCTAATACTCCTTCTGCTTTCTGCAGGAGCTTGTTGCCAGTCGCGGGTTCAAAACATGTTTGTTGCACTGTTTGTTCTAAATTTTTGTCCTCAATCTTTCAAGGCAGCTGCAAAGGCAGAACACTACACCTATGCACAAATCGTCATTTCACTCAGTTATGAACTTTAGGTTGTATGTCTGTTTAAGGATGTGCATCACAGACAGAGTGAGCTTCTAGTGACAGTCCTTTGTACATTATTGTGGTGCACTATCCAGATCTTGCATGTAGAAGTACGATAGGTACATTTTCACAAAGAATAATAAAAGAAGAGATTTTTAACATAATATAGGATCTAAGTAAGGATTTAATGACACGAGCTGCATTACATTTAATAAAATGTCACTTTCTCAATTAATGTTTTCTAATGTTATTTCCAGTATCATTCACTGCTCCTACCAATAAAATTCTTATAAAAGCTCAGCAAAAATACACTGAAGCCTGCCCTGCTAATATTGCTCTCTGTTTTAACAGTCTTTTTTATTATACATGAGCAAGAAAAACTAATGTCTGGGGAAAAGTGGTTATAGCCAAAACATTACGTTTTGTCTTGCCTGTGGATATTTAAATGAAGGGGGAAGGGATACTGATTCAATATTGAAATGCCAGTGTTTGTTCTATTTTTGCATGAATAATACTTGCTGCCTTCAGGTCCTCACTTCTTTTGCTGCCAAGCTGTTGCACAGATTCCGTGTTTTTAAGAACAACCTCTTTGAGAATTGATACTTCAGTGCCAACAGCTTTACATTTCTGGTGCTGAAAGATTACTGGAATGTGTTTCATTAGAGGTTCTTACATATTTCTTATAACCCTACATAATAAATGGTTATAGGGGACATGCTGTCATCTCTCTGGTTAAGTAGTAGAATAATCATAAACTGCCTCTACTACTATGGACTGCCAAGTCTTCATGGTTGTACAAGGGACTCTGTTTTCATACATGTGTGGTAATGTCAAGATAAAAATTAAGAAGATAAATTTTAAATTAATGTTTAAATTTTGCTTGTAAACATTACATATATCTTATAGACAGACTCAATTATTTACTCTCCTAAACTGTTTAATATCTGAAAATTCAGTACATTTTTATTTAGTGGCTTAGCTGTTCCTCTGATCTCTCTGGATCTGTTAAGTTCATTTTCTGAGGTCTTGGACAGGGAGCCAATGACTGCCTCTTAGGTTAAATTCTCTCACTCTTTTGCTCTTGCTCCCATTTTGCTGGGACCTGTAGTCCCTTGTGATCATTTCCGATTCACTCAGGAATTCTGACATTTTTCTCTCTGTACCGTTAGTGTACTGCAAGAAAAATGCCAGTGGTAACCTCTCACCAAACAAAGCCTTTTGAAGTGACAGATCAATTACTGTGAATCAGAGTTAATATACCTGCGTGATATGCTCAATCTCTTGCTATGGCTAGCAGAGGCTGCTCAAAGAGGGTAAGGCACAGTGTAGGGTGTGGTGTGTATTATTTCTGTTGTTCTTCTTCCATTGGGCATCTGTTTCCTACTTTGTGTAGTCGGTGGTTTAGGGACTTCCTAAATCATAGGTTCTGTCTGGACCATTGTGTCATTGATAACTCTCTAACTTTTAGTCTATTTCTTAATATTTTTTTTTTTTTAATTTGGTTTCCAAAACGTCCTCATGCCAATGAGTTCCATGATTTAATTGCACAGGAAAAAATACTATTTGGTGTTTGACCTAGGCATGCTACTTGATAGTTAAACTTGGTGACTTCTAGTTACTGTGTGCAAGACGGTCAGTGAAGGCTTCCTTTTCAACTTATGCACAGCTTGTACAGTTTCACAGACTCCTCTTGTATCCTGTTTTATTGCTTCTTACTCTAAACCAAAGAATCCTAGTCCATGTTCCTTGTAGGAATGTTTCTACATGTGCCCAACTACGCTTGCCACCTTTTCGGTATGTTTCTGAATTATATTAAATCCTTTTTCAGATGGGAAGGATGAAACCTTAGATGCTAATTTAAAAACTAGGCACACCATTAACTCTGTAGATAGAGTGTTTGGACTTTTTTAAGGCTCTAAATGTCTGTTTCCTTTTGACTTCACTAAGCATATATTCAAAGAACGATCCAGCGTTCCGGAGTGGTAATCGCTAAAATAGCCACCTTTGAGTATGTTTCAAGAGTTTTCTCTACTCCTATGTGTATCACTTTGCAGTCACTGGCAGGGAATTTCACCTGCATTTCCTACTTACCTAATATCCTGCAATCTTTTTGCAGAACTTCATAGTCTGCTTATTTGTGGTAGTTCTGAGTGTTTTTACATGAGTAAATTTTTTCATTTTCTGGTTCATCTTTCAAATTATTTAGTTACATTGAACAGTATGAGTTTCCCTTTGTTCTAAGTATTTTTTACTGTACTAACTTGACATTTACCCCTCATTTATGTTTTATGTTCTTAAATTACAACCTGATCATAATGCAAGAAGCCGGTGGGCATATATGTTAGCAAGCATACCTGTTTTCTGTGTCAGACTGGCAATAAATATTTTTTAAGGTCACACTAGAACTTGTCTCCTCGTTTTCTCTACTTTACATTATTCTGATGACATTCTCACTTTTTCTGAGATACAAGGTTCAAACTATTGCTTATCTTCCTGATCTTTAGGAGACTATCCATCCAATCAGAGTTTTATAGTATTCTTGAGCTAATAGTGTGGTTTTGTTGGGGTGGGGTTTTTTGTTTGTTTGCTTTTAGGGAACTATCTCACTGCTCTTAGCTAATAAATATAATCTACTGCTGTCTACCTTGATCCCCTCTTTGTAAACCCTTTTTCTCTCAAGTTACTTTCACATAGGATTGTGCAAAAAGACTAGCAACATTCAATTGCAACAGAACAGTTCACATGAAAATGTGGTATATCAGTATTGTTAAATTGCTTACCTGCCACCGAAACCCAAGTATTATTAAATGTTCATGTTTCCTGTTAAGTTGTGGAGGGGTGAGGACATATTCTACACTCAAAAATGTAGGGACTTTTTATAAGATTAGACCTTTAGATTGAGAGGTGAATTTCCAGGACAATGATGAACTGGCCTACAGCAGGCATAGCAATCATATTAAATACTGCAGGTATGTAAGCGTTGTTGTTTAGTAAATCACTGAATGATTTAATTGAGTAGTTTGTGTTTTTCTTGGTTCAAAGTAATTTTCTGGTGTGAGCTGAACGCCTTTTGTAAAGGTAAAGAAGGAATTACCGTAATGGTAATCGCAGGAAAATGAAGACTGTAATTCAGAAATGTCTCTTTCTTTCTCTTGTTCTGGGATAACAGAAATTTTTCTTCTTCTGAACTCTTTGCTGAGAATGTAGTTCTCTTCTGTACATGAAAGGTGGGGTAAATGCTCCACATCAAAAGGAATGAAAGCATGAACCTACGATCAGTTAGGATGCAGCTATGTAGAAGTGAAAATCCATTCAAATGGAGTAAAGCAGTTCGTGTCTTGCACTCAACTTCACTATAAGCACAAAGTTTCCCTATCTTTAATTATGCATATGCAAATCTGAAAATCAGCTCTTCAGGAAATCCCAAGGGGTATATTTTCTGCTTGGTGTGATTTTAATTCTAGTTTAGTTAGTTTAGGGATTTGAATAATTTGTGACTCACTTCAGCATTGCTTGAGGCCTTCTAGTCCAGTCATTGATCAGTGAACTGGTGTAATGTACTTGTTTCTGCAGCTTATTTAATCCATTTTTAAATTTTATTTCAGAGTTGCCGGTGTCTGATCGTGGCAATGGTGAAAACGAAACCCCTCCACCTCTCCCACCGCATCCCAGTGAGGATCTGTTGAATGAGGATTATAATCATAGGTTGGACTTTGGCTATTCTTAATAGTTACAGCCCTAATTGCTCATTAGGAGTTGTGATAATAGTTGATTTTAAAATCACTTTTTATTCTGTAAAAATTTGTACCACTGTTTTTAATCACCTGGATGATCCTTTAATATAAGATGGGAATGTTATTTTAGCAATTCATTTCGGTTGTTCATAAGCTGCAGTGTGCCTACTATCCATAATATACAGATCACAATGCCCAGCGTTTGTTCCATAAACCCAAAAAAAATCCCAAAACATAATCCCAATTTTTTTTTTAAAGTTGATTTAAAGCTATATCAGTGGTGGCTATGTGTAGATGCAGAGCCTGAAGTCTTTTAAAGCTTTAAAAGTCCTAGCCAAATTCACTTTACAGGAAACTCAATCTTCTTATGCAGCACACCAGCCAAAGGCATCCTTGAGGTTACAAAATGAAGCTTCAGCAAGTTTGAACATTGAAATGTGTAATGGAGAGATTAATGGACACTTAACCAGTTGTAAATACATTGGATAGATTTTTGAGATATTTTAATATCTTTTGTAAAGGCTGGTGTGCTTGATGGCAGCTACAAGCTTTAATTTCCTTCGTACCTATGGAAGTTTGGAAGTGCAGAAGACAATGTAAACACGCTGAAGTTCATGATGGCGTATACTTTGTCTCAAGTAGCACAGGATTCAAATCAAGCATCATTTCATACTTCTGATGCTGAAAATTTCACGTTGAACACTGTTTATTTTGCGTGTATTAAGTTTTGATAGTCATGCAACTGTTTTATTGCAAGGATATGAGGAAAATATTAATTTCAGCCAAAAAACTTAGCTATACTTATGTCCTTTTGTGCATGGATGTGATTAAAAACAACCCTTTAAATGATTGGTTGCATATAGTATCGAAGAATAAATATATTTTATTATGGATACCATGAATTCTTCATACAAAGAAGAATCTTGTAACTATTTTCTTCTTGCTAGCATACAGTAATTTGGCTAGAGTGATTTAATAGTTTCTGGTCTCCTAGGCAGATATGTATGACATGGTAAATGAACAAAAATCTACACAGGCTGATGGAACTGCATTAGAGTCTCAACTGCAGTTGCTTGCTAGTATCTGTTCTGAATTTTTCAACAAGATGGGAGCAAAAACTTTCTCCTAAATGATAACGATGCATTAAAATAATGATGATGATGAATTTACAGGTGCTTTCTCCCACCCCGACTTTTTTCCAGTGTTGTATTGGTTTGGAACTTAAGTTCCGTTGAATTGCTGTGTCAAGTCACGCTGGTTTCACCGAAATTGCATTTCAGCAAAGAACTGGGGAAAGTATTTTCACACTGCAAGACCAAACCTTTTGATTGAACGTTTTGGAAATAAATGTTTTTAATTTTGGAACTGCGTTTTGATTTTTGGAGTATTTAAAAAATAATTTCTGTTGCTAATTGAAAAGAGACACGGGAAGATTTCAGGTGCATTGCAGTGAGGTGTTTTGAGTTCTCACATGTGAAAGTTACTTTGAGTTTCATTCAGGTGGAATTTTTAAATGTTTAGGTATTTGCCTAAGTTGAAGTAAAATAATTAAAAAAACAAAACACCAAAACCTAAACCATAATACCTTGGAATTCTTTAGAGTGTTGTGGCACCCTCCATAGACCTCCAGTCTCTAGCCTCTGCAGAAGTGGTGCAAGGCTGTAAAATAACTTTGTATTAGCAGATGATGCAGAATTGAGCCAAGTATGTTGGCAGTATTTTCCCAACTTTCTGTAGCATGTTATTTGGAAATACAGTGATCAAAAAGAACTAAGAATACACAAAATGACAACAAAAATAAAATCAGCAGGTACTGGTATGTGTCTCTGTTATTCTGCTAAATAAAATATTAATTGTTTAAAAGCGATTATCACTAAGCATTTACATTTATATTTGCATCCATGAGGAAAAACAAGTGGCTGGAGGTGTTAAATCTCAGAGAAGAAAGCTGAGGATCAATAACTGATATTAAAATGCATGGCTCTAAGCAACTGGAGGAAGAAACACATGTATATTTGTACATGCTTTAATTAGTTCACTTGTGTTTTGAACTGGTACCTAAATATTTTACTTTTTTTTTTTTTTTTTTTTTTTCCCCTGCAGCTCTATCATAAATTCAGCAGTGCATTTAACAGAACAGCACATCAACTTCAGATCTTTAACGCCAGCCCAGCAGTCTGAATCAATTAATCTGAAAGCCTCAAAAAGCATGGATCTGGGTAAGAAGGGGTGGGGTGACATACAGGTCAGCTTTTTAGCCTTAGGCCAGCTGCACCATCTCTGTTCCTTGCTTTTGTTTCTTAAACACAAACATCAGGGTGTAAGTTCTGCAGAGAAGCTACAATGGTGAGGACAATGGTCAGCCTCCTGTAGCATCTAATTGCAAGTACCCTTTTTATTGAAGCTGAGGAAAGATTTACTTTTTTTTTTTTTTTTTCTTAAAGGCCATTCTATCCATTGTATTGAAATCTTAGCTGAGGAAAAGAGGGAGCATTTGTAAAAACGAGCAGAAAGTATTGCTGTACAAGTTTTATATGTCTAAAAAACATAGCAAAGCAGAAATAACAGAAGTCATTTTTGTATAGAATATAAATGATTGCAAAGCTACGCTGGATGAAGGCTAACTTTCCTAAGACAAGTTGTGTATTTCTTCAGTGACAATGACAAACACAGGCAATCAAAGTGTTGCAGTAGATCTTTATAAATGCTTGAAGAGTGATAAGGTTATGGTCCTCTACCCATCAACACTATGCAGAAAATGTTGCAGGGTGGGTGAAGCAGAAAGCAAATGGTTCTTTCAATACTGGGAAAGCATTTGCAGGTGGAAGATTGAAGGGTTATTGCAGTTGAAAACCGAGTCCTGTTTTAATGAGAGTTCAAGTAAAAATTCACAAAGTTCTTAAGCCTCAAAGAAAACCAAATAAGCTTTTCTTTTTCCATTTAATTCTTCTATGTGGCACTCTTTTTTTTTGATCCGTTTTTTTCAGATTCAAGTGTTGATGGAGTAACTTTGAGACCTACCATTAGGATGTCTTTAGTTATAGGTTCATGTGTTTTATTGGATCAGATTTGTGCACCATTAATAGAAAATTATTAATTTCATATATAGCTTCAAGGTAGCATTCTGGTGGTGCTGATGTGGGTTGTTTTTTTTTTTTTTCCTGAAATGCTCTAGGTTGGTCTTTGGTTTTGATTATCATCTTAATGTAATATTTTAATGTAACATAAAATGTGTGTATTCCTCTAATGGAGTAAGGAAAGTCAAACAGTTATTAATGCAGGATAAGGATTCATTTACGGGAGTTCTTAAGGCAGAATTTTAAAGCTACTGCATGACCATATCAGAAATTCTTCCTTTTTCACTTCTGTTCCACTGTTTTGACAAAGAGTAATGCATTAGGTACTCTTCTTAAGAATGGAAATGCTCTTCAACAAAGAAGTGAGTTTACAGACTTGAGTCAAAACATATATTGTATATAGTCTACTAAGAAAAATAATGTTTGACTTTACTGAGTCTTCTTTTAGAAAGGTTTACTTATAACTCCTACAGAAGTCCCTAGAAAGAATGCTCACAAACACCGATGTAAAATTAGGCAATGGGAGTGCACTTGAGAGCATATTCAGAACTGCCAGGTAAATGGTACTTCCTTTTATCCTGTTCTCCGTTCATTTATATTGTGAGATTCAAATTCATATAAGCAGTCTGCTCTTCACACCCAGAAACAATTCTTTGAGAATGTAAGAGTCACTGATTCATAGGGGTTAAAAAAGAAAATAAAATTGGGTGCAAAAATAAAATAAAATTAAAATTTGGCGTAAAGATATCTTTAAGAGCTTTCAGAAATTGTTGCTTTAAATGGTAACTTTTGAAAATGCCTCTTGTGCTATGAAAGTTAAAAACAAAGGATAATAATCAGTCTGATTGCAGCCACTAATGTTTTATCTTTATATATGGTGGTGTGAAGGAAAATCTATTATCTCAGTCATTTAAAGAACTGTAGCGACTATGAAAGAACTGCACACATCCTGTTTTATATAAATAACAACAGATGACGTGGAATTGCTTGTGCATAGCTTGGCAAATAAAGAAACTGAGGAAGATGAAAGCTAGGACCTTTTGCAGTTGCACTGTAGCAAGCAGTGCAGCACCGTGTTCAACTTTCCACCTTTTGAAAGTTTTTTAAGCAGAAGCTTCTGGCAGGAAGGGTAAAAGGAGAAGAAACATGAAAGTCTTAAGTGAATTAACTGCAATAAAAAATACTTCTAATGCAAATAAAATCCCCATAATTTGGTATATAAAAACTGCACTTCCAAATAGAGCATTCATATAATGCACACTCCAAAATGGATTTTTTGGGAAAGTTATTTCTTTGTTTTATATTTCACTCATTACCTAACTTCAGTCATGGCCCGTAATAACTTCTCATCCCAACATGCAGCTGTGTACCCATAATTGATTTCAGTGCATTGTTCGCCACAAATTAAAAAAAAAAAAAAGAGTGAGATGGGAGGTGCTGCTGTCTTCATCTTCCAGACCCGAAGTTGAGGTGGATGTTGAAAGATTTGTTCAGCATCACAGAGGAACTATGCAGCAGATTTGGTAACGTAGAGGAGGTGTCCCCAGTCTGAAAATGCTTGTGTAACTGCTAGGCCCTCTTTTTCCAGTAGTCATGGGATGCTGACCGCTTACTGCTTTTCTTTTGTTCTCAAGTTCTGCCGGTCACTTCCAAAATAAATGAACACGATGAACAGAAAAACCACAGAATTGGAGTCCAGGAGGAGAGCTCCGACACCTTACAAAATGTGGCTTAGATGCTGTTTCTTTCCTCTTAAACCAAGTTGTCTCTGAATCAGGTGTCTAGGCAGATCTGGGAAGACAAAACCAGACTTTCGGGTTACAAGGTCCAGAAATCACCTGGTTGTCTCTAGAGCAGAATAATGTAATGAACTCAGCAGACCACAGAACTGGCGTAATACAGGGCATAAATGTGAAATCTGTACTGCTATTCCCTTATGAAACATTCTGCTTCACCTTGAAACGTGTATAAAGCATCCATGGCATAATTGTAAGATTACAAATGCATGGATTGCATAATGGCATCAACCGTCAGAAGGATCATCAAAGGCACATAACAGAAAATTTTAAACATGAGACTTGAGAATCCAGATACTGTTACAGATTGAGAACCTTATGCGAAACTAGTAAATTCATTAAATTAGGGAGCTAATGAAATTGTATAGTAAAGGTCATTTTGGCTTTGATGAGTGTTGATGTATACACAAGAAGCAAATCTGTTAAATATAAACTGGTCTGTAATTACATAGATTCACAATGGAAACCCATTTAACATTGATGTTTATCTTTTCAGTTTTATATATTTTAGGCCCAGAAACCTTTGAGTGCTAAATCTGTTTTCCAGTTATATCAATTTACAAAATAATAATAATAATTATAACTTAATACCCTCCGTGATTAATACCAGGAAATAAGGATGGATGATCAAAAAAGTGCTCAGTACAGCTAACATGTTGCATCAATTTGTCATTTTTACTCACTGGAGCAAATCTTGCAATCAAAGGGATTTGGCACATGTAGAAAAAGCGTAAGTTACATGCCAGTAGGGCAGGTATGGTTTAGTTTATTGACTCTTGGTGCATTTTTGTATTGTTGATTGGATATCTGGACAGGAGCAGAGGGCATGAACCACTACCACTGGGTTGTTTAGTCAGGGCTCTATGCCATCATGCACATGCCATGAGTCACACGAAGTGACACAAGTCTTAATTGCTCAATTCACAAATGTCATGAATCCAAAAGTAGCATTGTCTGGAGCTGGTGTATTTGAAGAACTCAAGTTGCTTGCAGGTGAGTTAGTTTTTGCTTGAATCTACTTCAAAATAAAAATCAGTGGCCTGTATGAGTTACTGAGTTACTGTTGAATAAAAAATACGAAATGGCTTTGTAGGCATGAGCAGGATCTTGCTTCGTATGTGCAGATGTCCTTGCAAAAAGTGTATGGAGGCAGGGTGACCGGTTTTCTACTTTAGCATCCATCATTTACACAGTGGTCAAAGGCTTCTCAAAGTTTAAAGCTTCATTCAGAGTAATAAGGTACAGATTAGTTCCATATCAGCTGTAAGTCCTGATGTTCTTCCCTGCTGCTGTGTTGAGATAATGAAAGCACTTTCTGGATCACTGGTAGAGTTCATATCCTGTGTCTTTTGGTATATCTTTTCTTTGCCTTGTCTACTTTTATTTTGAACTGGTGGTGATAAAAGAGCACAGCCACCCCTTTCCTTCTACTTATCCTGGCACTTGACATGTCCGCTCAGTTGCATAAGTATTTTTGTTATAGATGATGGTGTTTGGCTATGTTAGTATAAGGGGAAACTTTTCTTTGCTGTGATTTCCAGAATTAAATGCAGGGCCAAATGAAGTCTGACTTAAAGTGCATGCCTGTACTGACCGAATTTAGACTGCATGGCAAGTGTTAAAAATAAGCAAAACAAATTCAGAAATGCTGGAAATAAATGTCGTGTTGTCCTTTTCCACTTAAGTGGCACACTTTTTTTAAATTTAACGGCAGATTGAAAATGTAGAAGAAATCAATGGCTTCTATACAAGTCATTGGAAGGATGATTTTCTCTTTCCTTTAACAGCTTTCCATAGACACACATTTTCCTATACATAACCACAGTTGTCTAGAGAAGAATTTCTAAATAATAATTTATCAGAATCCATTTTTGGTAGTATTTCTTCTAACTGTATTAAAAACATAATTTTTGTGAAGAATGAATAGCAATATGGATTTTTTTTTAAATATGTTGTATTGGAAGGTGAAAATCAGTGTGCTCTAAGAAAAAGAAAGAAAAGAAGGTGTTTTATTATTTATCTTCAACACCCTTATTTTCTGTATATCTTTAAGCACGGGAGTGATTTGGGCTATGCATAAATGTACTGCAAAAACTACAGCCATGGGAATTCATGTATTCAAACACATGAAAGGGTGGCTTGTTTTAACCTGAAGCAACATGAAATTGAATCATATGAGTATATAGCAATTCTGTTGTGTATCAATTCGGGCAAAGTACTGTGTAGATTTATATTTGAGGATGTTGGTATAATAACCCATGACCACTGTCCCAAGGTACTGCTCAGCTCCCCCTTCCTTTCCCCATAAAAAGCAAACCCCATAAATCTTAACTGATTAAGCTCTACAGCCTGAAGAAATGGAAATGTCCTTTACTTGATTTTAAATGTGAGTGAAATATTATTTGCTAAAACACCATTAGACTTACTTAGAGTCCCTTAACCTCGGGGCATATTTATTAAAGAGATCAGCCAATTTATTTATGTGTTTACGAATAATTAGCAAGTAAATATGCAAGATGTAAGGTATGGAGTATTCTGCAAGGAAGCCAATATTTAACTAAATGCTAATTTCTGTGTTAGTGAAGGGGATGCGTTTTATTACAATTTACTTTTAAAACACCTCAAAACAAAGAGAAACTGGTGTTTCACATCCAGAAAGATGTGGAAAATGCATTCAAGATGCTACTAGCTATTAGCTACTTTGTGGTTTGCTCTGAACCAGATTGTTCTTTTGCTGAGTGTAATTTTGAATATTGAAATAAATATGTCAAAATGTAACCAAATGAGGACCAGGCAGAGCTAATGGAGATTACTCTGCAATTTAAACAATGTTTTGATTCACATACAATTAAAATAATACATTCGGGGAGGTCCCTAGTGAGAGTTATGGTATTAGTGGGACAAACAGTGGTTTGGTATTTTAAAATCATTATTTTGCTAACCATGTTGTGTATGTATGGAATACATTTGTCAGGTTACTTTTGGTTGAAACTAACTTCAAAACTGCATTGAGGAGCCAGTTAAGTTCATTGGAACATTAATGAGGAAATGGAGAAGTAGATGGCTTAGAATTCTAACAGACTTTTCAATGTTACTGGCTTATAGCAGTAATTTAACAAACCGTCTCTTGAGAATGACTTCTCAAAACCAGAAACATCATGGGTTTAGGAAAAACTATATTGCTTATGGCTGTGATTGACTTTGGGATCAAGGGTCAAGAGAGATTTAAAAATTATTCTAGTTTATGTCATGAGTAAATTTTTACTGCTGTTGGATTAAATGTATATTTTCTGAAGCCACTTTGCAGAATAAATTTTCAAAAATGAACGTGATGTCATTTTCTTAGTTTAAATGACATTCTAATTTCTGTTTGTAAGACCTATAAGTAGGGAATGAAAAAAATATAATTTAAGTGATAGGGACTGTGAATTGAATTGAATTGAAATGACATTGAAATTAGGTTTATTATGTATGAAAAGAAAGTCTTTTAACAAGGTCACTTTCGTTACTCAGTTTTACACCAAATCTGTGTTGGTGCAATTGAGGGGAAGGTGAGTTGTGGCATAAAATCAGAAGTGGGTGGGAGGGAATATCAACTTTTTGGACATGTTTTGTAGAAATCTTCTAAGATTCAAGGAAGCTTGCATGAAGCAGACTGGGAGCATCGTATGAGCTATGATGGTGATAGCGATGAGAAAATGGTAACACAAGGTTGAGGTGATAGTTTCTTACGCTTCTTTAGCGTAAGTTTGAAGTGAGTTGTTCTGTTAATGCACTTAGATTATTAAAGTGTTAGGGGGAGAAAATAGCAATTAAGTTAACGTATAGCTACTGTGAGAAAGAAATTACAAATGATAATGAAGTAACTTTTAAGAACACTTCATTATAAATCTGTTCCCTATACTTTGTTTTAAATCTGCTCCCTATCAGTGTTTTCAACCAGTGAGTGACAGATTAGGTTAGGAACTTGTGGTTTAACCCTAGGAGTTTGGAAGAAGTGTTAATGACATACAGAAGATGTGTAGTGGGGGGATGGATCAGTTTTAGCTGGTACAGTTTCTCTGGAACAGAGGTGAGAGGGGATTAGAGAAGACAACAAAAGTGTAAAAGAAGCCATGATGGCCTCAATTAGCAGTATAACCTTCAAGAATGAGTAGTTGTGCCACTACAAGAAACTGAAGAAATTTGTATTCATGCTGGCTGGGAAATTGTAAAACAATGTTATTTTCTGCCAGGAGAAAGAGCTTCCGTTTAAAGGCAAATGTGTCCAGTGGACAGCATCAACTATACTGATGGTTCTTCAACAAGTAGTATTAATAGTGAATGCAAGCTTAGGCATTTTCATTCTCATGTGCTGACACAAGATGTATCCCTTGGGGACCTTCTCTGAATACAATTGAATTAAGTACTAAATCAGTTCTAACAAAATTGTTCCTAAAAAAATCTAATTAGAGAAAATGTTGTACAGGTGAGAAAAAGAATCCAGTATCTTGGTTTGGATGTAATTTATTCCTGTCTTTAATGTGCTGAACAGGTCATCCCAAATGTTGTGTTAGATGCCATTTTGGAACAGGCTTATCTTTTTTACTGCATAAGTATAATTTATCCTTGGCCCTTGTGCAAGTTTTTTTGCTGCTTTCACTGCTTCTCAACACTGAAGTGAACAGGAGTCTCTCAAGGACCCATAATCCTTCAGGAGTGAGTAGCTGGTGGATAACCCAGGGACTCCAAAGAAGTAGAGATGGGGCCCATACGTGAAATTTTACTGTCACAAGAGTGGGGAGAAGGGGGAATAATTGAAGGAAAATATTTTAAGACAACGCAAGTTTACCCTTCTTAATACACACATTTTATTGCTCCTGGAGATTTTAGTATAAAAGCCTGTGGTCTTTGTATGCAGTACTACAGGACAAACCTAGAACAGCAAGCAGCATTTTCTAAGTGATGGTTGCGAGCCAACATTTGACATAATTTCTCTGATTTATGTTGCTCCTAGACGGGGAAATGCTTCACCAAGAAAATAGAAATGGCAGAGAATTATGTCATTGGCACTATCATTGACTAAAATTAATCGATGCTGCAGTGCCTTCATTATGACAAAAGACATGGGTAGGGACACAGTTCATCAGAAAAAAAGAGTGACAAATTTGTAGCTTTGCTTTATTTTCATGTGTTTATGCCACAGAAACCAATGGATTCTAAAATGCATGGAAGCATCGTTTGGGGTTTGGGAATACAGCCCCTGTTAACTGATTAATGTATAATAAGAAATTTTATACTGGCCTTCCTATAGACTAATAAGGGTGTCAGGAAATTTGTTTTCTAGGAAATTTTTGATGTTTCCGTGTCTCATTATTATTTCTCATTAACTGTAATTTCAGTCATGGTTTGCTTCTTTTCTGAGTGCAGAACTGCAGCTGGTATTCAAAGTTTGTCCAGCAGAAATACAAGAAGATTTTAAGTAGTTCTTAGTCAATGTACAAAACTAATCCTTCAGAAAAGAGGCACTAAGTTGAATAGTCCTTGTTTTGGGGAAAACTAATATAGTGGTATAGCAACCGAACCGGGCAAAAGGAGGGAAACGGTTATTACGATTGGCAGCAGCATCGATCTGTGCTTCTCTAAACTGTAATTAGGAAGCAGTTTGTTGACCTTTAAGTAAACCTGGACTGCATTTGCCACAAACTTTGAGGCAGTACAGAAAGCTTGTTGTGTACTAAACCATTGAAAATCATGCAATTCAAATAAAATGGCTACCTTGGTAGGGCACAGGAATGGCAATCAAAAGATAATGCGGAAGGACATGGATGCATTGTTGGGTGCTTTTACTGTTGCTGAAAAATACTACTCATTTTCATAAAGTAAAACAGCACTCCAGAATATTACCATAGGAAATCCTAATACATCTGATACTTCATGTCATAGAGAGTTGGGGTTTTTCACCGTTTGTTGTTGGCATAGGGGTTTTGGTTTGTTGGTTTTTTTTAAAAAAAAAAAAAAAAAAAAAAGTTTCAGTTGTTTGCTATTGGCTGGAAAGATTAGTTTGCTTTAGTTATATTCCATCTTTCATAATTGGTGGTCCCTCAAACGTCCATGTTTTTATTAAATAGCTGTAGAACCTCTGCCACTTTTATTTCAGCAATTACTTTGAGTACTGACGATGAATACGTAACTGGCTTCACAGTTCCTAAATTATAGATGTTACTTTAAAAGAGCTAGCATGTTTTATACTGACAAACATTAATAACTTAATGAACTAACATCCCTTGGAGTTCCAGGGATATTTCAAAATGTGAAGAATTTGTTTGATTTACAAATTAAGGAGAAGTGTCTTCTTGGTTGTGAATGTATTTACTCTCTTGCATTGATCATTCCCAGATTTTTGTTTGAGTTTTGTGTTTACAATCCCCAAATGATGTGTTGGTTTTTTTTTTTAACAATTCCAGCTCAAGAATATATAGCATTTCTAGTGTTGTCATAAAAGTAGTTACACTTGAAATTTTGTTATAAATGTTTTCCTGATATATTCCAGTCTGGCACTGCATGTTCCCAAGTGTGATATTCGTGAGCTGAAATTTTTCATAGTTAGTTGCAATGTAATTACTTTTTGATGTTGCAATATAAAAATAATTAGATTTTTTTTTTTTTACTTGAGTTTTAAAAGTAGACAGTATTTTTTCCCTGTTTAAAATCTTTCAGGTGCCTTTCTGCAAAAATAGGCTGACACTAGTAGAATCTTAGGAAAGAAATTTCCACTTAACTCTTGCTTTTTTGAAAAGCCGAGGAAGACAGCCAGAGAAATACTGTTTTTCTCATAACTGAATAATTGCATGAATTTTTAACAACATGCAGAGCAGTGTTTTCAAATGCTATTTTGTGGAACAGGACATCTTACGCACTTCCTAAATGAAATGTTCAGTTGCAAAGTATTTGGCTTTGGCATATAAAGTTTTTATCTCCCATTAGCCTTTTCCTTCTTTTCTGTCATTTTCTCCTTGTTCCCAGGGGGAACAAGGGAAGGAATGTTATTCTCATCCAATGGACTTTTCTGTGCCACTCCTGTTCATTCTAATGAAAGATGGCAAGCCTAAAAGTCCCTGCCTAAGCATACTATCCCATGAAATGAAAATTACCCTGTGGAGGGGCACACGTATTTTGTTCAAACTTTGATATCAAACTTTAATTTTTGCCTTTCCCAATTTTTGTGTGTGTGTTCTTAAACTCATCATGCTAGCCTTGTATTCCTGTAAGATTATTTTTCATTTTCTAATCATTTTAGTCTTTCTTTTTTCCCCTCCAGTATTAAAATCTAATTTTTGTATGTGAAGCTGGTGTGTAAAGTATGATTAACTTAAATGGATTTATCCCTTTTAATAATGTAAAACTTAGTTTAGTTTCAGGCAAACCAAGTCATCGGCATAGTTTTAAAAAAATGCTGTGAACCTTAGTAGCTATTTTTTTAAAGCTCCTGTGTACTGTAACATAACCTACTCCAAGTAATTATCATACATTATAGTGGTTGCTATTAGTGACTGCTATAATTAAGGTTGCAAATCAGTTTCCATTATAATCCCTTGTTTTCACACAATCATAACTTGTCAAAACACTAACCTTTGGGACTAAAGTTTTCCATGGTTGTTCTGCTTAGAGTTAAATTTGGGGGGAAGGAGGAGAAAAAGGAGTTTGAACTATCCTTATGGCAAATCCCGGTCTGGTCATTTTGTGTTATAGGGTCAAACTGCATTGCAAGGAGGTAAATAGTTATCATTTCCAGGGACTAGAAAAACCTAGAAGAAAGGTTAATGGACAGGGAGTAGAGAACTGCCTTGCATTTTGGTTGCACTTCCAATTTTGACTAGCCCCACTGCTATTTTGCTCTGCAGCATCTCTGCACAGCACTGCAAGCAATATGTCTTACTTTACTGCATCTGCGTCCTACAACAAAACTACACTGTGTCAGTTTTACTGATAATCAGATGGCGATCAAATTAGAGAGGTAGAGAAGTGATACAATGATCAGTTGTGGATTCATGATTCCAGCTGTGAATCCCAGCCCTGAATCTGATGCTGGTTTTTGGGGAGAAAAGCTTCCATAAAAGTGAAGTAGGGAGGCAATATAAGAAAATACTTACATCCCAGTAGTACCTCCTAAATGTCAGTAATTGCTGCACTGCTCTTTCCTGGGTAGAAAATAGCACATTCCTGTATCCTTGCAGATAACTCTGTATGTAAACTTTTTATGGTGACCACTATGTAAATCTTGTGTAAGTTCCCATTTATAGTATTTTTGGTATGACTTGACAATTTATTTTATCATATAAAGGGATCATGTTTTAAGGCATAATATCAGGGAGTGCTTGGGCAGACAGAGTTGAAGGATAAGCTTTCAACCCTAACATTCATTTCCTGTGCTTGTTTTATCATCCCTAACATTACATTAGCACTGTTTCTTTGCATAGAGTTCATTTTAAAAATGGTGATTGGTTCTTCCCCTCAGCCCTCTGGGTGAGTATTTTAATTAGTTTCTTGAGATATATGATAATAAACCGAAGTACAGTTACTGAAGAAAAATTACAATTTTTGTTACATTCAGAATTTGCTCCTCCACTAGTCTGTCTGCAAACTGTTGCTACTGTAAGCATCTTTCTTTTTAAGTTGTTGTGAAATACTACAAAGGTACGTTAAAACAAATCAGAACAGAAAAAAAGCATAAACCTTCCAAAAGATTCGGTTTTGGGAGAAATCATTGCAGAGTGTCCTGTGAGTCAGTGAGACATCTTGCAGATGGGAAGGTTTCCACATCTGGATTCTTTTTACAGTCGAGGTCTTTGATCTGAAAATGTTACAACTCTCCTATGCCCTGTGATTTGTCTGGCAAGATGAGTTATTTACAAATGCAATTGCTCTTCTGACAACTCAGTTTTGAGTGTGTAAGTGGTGAGGTCCTGATCTGTAACCCACAAGGACTGCTGGTAGTCCTTTTATTGGTTTCAGTGGGCTTTGATTCAGGTATTTGGACTTTGAAGCACCCCAGGTGGATTAGGCAAAAAAAGGCTTTTTACAAACGATTATAATTTAAAGATTTAGGATGCTATGTGTCTGAAATAATTTGTCAGCGTTTCAAAGGCTTGTGAATTTAAGTAAGTTTCTGATCTTTGTGTCTTTTCTTTTATTCCTCCAGTGGCAGATGAAAGCAAGGTTGGCTTGTTGGCCGGACACAGATCGGGTAAGCTATTCTCCTATTTTGGAGGAAAAGTCAGCAACTTGAAAGTAGTATGGGCAGTAAGTGAAATCGGCATACAGAAGCTCTGGTGACTGAAAGAGCTGCAAATTAAGGCATTACTTGTATGCAGTGACTCTCAAGTTGTACAGTGATGAATTAGGGATTGTTCTTTGCCAGGCAGTGTATATAGCTGAGCCATTTGCAGGAAGAGCTGTAACTTTATTTTTCAGTCCAGGTGTTGTAAACTGAAGAAGATGCCCTTTCAAATAAGGGCAAGTGCAACGTGTCTTGTGGAGTGTGGAGACTTAAACAATGTTTTGAAAAATAGAACTATTTCTTGATTTTTCTCCTTGCTCTGAGTTCCACTTCCATTACCAGGAATATTGAAGATAACACTAAAATTCTACAGATTGAAAAAAAGAATGTCAAAGCTTTTCCTTTCATGGTGCTTGTGTGGTAGAAATAATCTGTTTTTTCTTAAACTTTTTAGGCCGTAGTAATAAAAAAATTATCCATACTACTATCTTTATCTACATATTGAATAAGTTCTACAAACCACACCATGGTACTGTATAACTTGCAGTTCTTGTATTAGAAGAACTTTCAAGGAAATGTCACATAAGATTGTAATTTTTCACAAACCGTGGATAAGCTGATATAAGAAACCTTAAACTTTTAAGAAAACTGAAGTTATTCAGCAATCTCTTCTGATGTTAGAAAACCCTGAAGTTTCAGGCTGTCCCTTTGTAGCGTGATTGCACGTTGCCTTTTTCCACTCCTTTGATAGAAGTAAAAAGCTGAATTCATGTAAAGGAAGGTCAGCTAGGAGATTCCTGATTGTTTGTGGTATTCCTTCTCTGTGCAACTGGGTGTCCTTCTTCAGTTCTCTGGTATGGATTTTCCTTATCTGAAGACCTTTTCCTGAACTTAATGAACAAATTCTTCTTAAATTTTACTGGCATCTTTCCTAAGTCTGTGAACTACTTGGATTCTCTTTCTGAACCAGGGGGTAGTTCGTCTTGTGACATTATCATTCCTAGGGAGAAAAAATTCTTTCAACTTTTTGTTTTGGGGATGTGAGAGCTTCAAAGAAATGATCTTGTCAACTTGAAGAAGCTAGGGGTGTTGCCCTTGGGTTTTTTTTCCTGTGCAGAAAAATTCCTACAAATATTGCAACATAATTCACTTTTCCAAAGATCAGTGGAATTCACTGCTATCAAAGAATATTGGAGGGAAACCTGGTGAGATCATAACTCTTTGGCAATTGGTTGTTACAGGTAAATTAAGCTTTATAATATCACTTCTAGCAGCATTTGATCTCCTGCACGCTTCTCCATATTCTTGAAAACTGTGGCTTTAATAAGTTTTCTGTTTGAAGACACCTGCAAATTATATGTGGAAATGTGGACCCCTGCTTATTGAAATTCAACTTGTTTGCTTCACTTACCCTTCACAGACCTCTTACATTTACCTAAGATCTTTTTTTTATAGACTTTTTTCATCACCTAAGGAAGAGCTACAAAAATCCTACAGGTTGTTCCCTTTTTTTCCCCTTCAGAATAAAAGGATCTAGCTAACTTCTGAGAAGGTTGGAGTGTAAATTATTTTTCTTGGGTCTGTTCACTTTAAATACTGTTCAATTACTGTTGAAAAATGTTTATCCCCTCTCTATGTTCCATTTCCTAGCCCTTCATAAGGAGTGCAGTTTCAGTTTTCGCATTATTCCGTTCAAATATTTGTTTCTTTGGTCCCCTTTTACTGTATGCTCTTTGGAGTTATAAATTGTACACATTTTTCAGGCATGCAGTCACATCACAGAACGCTTGTTTTAACATCATTCATTGTGCTGCCTTCCTATAGGTACCTTTTTTAAGAATGCACTATGGGAAACATTGCAGCTTCTTGTGCTGGGAGCAAAACACTGTTATTTTCTCATTACAGAACGAAGAGTTTCCATCCTATTCTAGACTTCAGGAAATTAAACATATTTCTCTACAGAATTAATTATCACCTACTAACAATCAATGCAATTATCCCTTCTCTCCTTCAATGTGACTTGTTCTATGAAATACGCAGTTGAGTAATTCTCTCTAGGGAAATATCCTTTCTATTCCTTCTGGGGCAATGGCTCTTCAAGCATTTAGTCTCAGCTTTTGGCATCGCTACTGTATCCCTCACATATTACATGTTACTCAGCAGCAGCAGGAGGTAGTAGCATGTATTCATTTCAAAAAGCGTTATCACAATTCTGCAGAAGACCAAGGCATTTAGAAGGATCTGTGGCTGTAGCCCCATCTTTCTGTCTTTTTATATATTGCACACACAAACAGCACTTCTCCCCCACCCCACTCCCAAAAAAAAAAAAAAAAAAAGTAGGTTTGATTTTTAGAGGCATATCTGGACACTCAATCCTGAGCTTGTAAGCACATTCTGTGGGAAGATGGCAGGAGACTTGTTCCTGTGTTTCACCCTCCCAGAAATGCATCTGTGAATTCTGTTTCTTGTAGTTGGCCTGTCCTTCATCCTGTTGGATGGCAGACTCCTGCAGTGCTTACAGGTGTTCTTAGTGTGGCAAATGTTTGCCACAATACCGTTAGCAAAAGCACTGGAGTGCTGTACTGATGCAGCTTACTTGGCCCCTTCTGGAAGAGGCTGCAGTTCAAAGTGTGTGTGTGTGTGTGTGTGTGAGGCATCCTCTCTGAACTGTCTGAGGAGGATTTTGTCCTCTGTAAGCTTCCTGTGTGCTCAGCAGTGGTGTGTCTGCGTTCCCTAAGCTCAATTCCAGTGATGAAAATGAGAAGCAGACAAGTGGTGCCTCTATCATAAAGCAGAGAAGATCCCTGAAAATTCTCAAAGATGAAATATCAGGAAACTTAACTCAGTTTTTCATGAACTCTTAGCTTCTTAGAAAAGCGCTTCCAGGACAGCTAGGAGGATACCTTTCATAAGGAAGGACAAGACCATTGTATGTCAAATATAACCTGATTTATATCAAATACTGAAATCAAGTACTGAATTCTTTGCAGCTATTTTTTTTTTTTCTGAAACTGTTTTTTTGTGTTCTAATTTACTGCTTAGAACACTTTTAGTATGTATTGACTGTCTCCTGAGGTCTCTGCTGACACAGCTCTTTCAGATGATGCAGTGCTGGAGAAAAGCTGATGAGTCTGTCTTTATGAGCTCTGACATATTAATTAGCAAAATGGGCAAGAAAGCTTCCCTATTTTTATTTTAATGTCACTAGACCATGCTTTTGGCTGGGGCTATATTTTGAGACAGTTTTGAGACAAGATGAGTTGAAGATCTTATTTTCTTGCTGGCTGCTGTGTGAGGAACATGTGACTGGGCTATGGATTAGTTACCAGCAAGATTGAATGATACAGGGGTAGCTCTGTTACCAAGCTGAATTTGAATTAATGCTATATGGCAAGAGATAGGGTTAGGACGTGAGCAGGAAAAGACCTATTAGGATAGTTTGAAGGATGCTTCTGTTCAAGTTCTGCCCCTTACTGTTAATTTTGCCGACAGTGCAATTAGCAGGTTACTGTTCAGCCTGTAGGGAGGATTACTGTTCAGGGAAAGAAGGCTTGAAAATGTAGGTGTACAGCTAAATCCTGCAAGGTTAGGGCTTTGCTGAGGTCCGAGTGCTAACACATGTGGTAGACCTCCAGTCTGTAGTGCTTCATGTATGGGCAACTGAGTTGTGGTTAAAATGAGATTCAGGTTGGGACTGAAGATAATTTGGAATAAGGGCGGTTAAAGGTCTTGGTGTCTCAGTGCATTCTTTAATGTCAGGATGTGTTCTGCATTAAATAAATTTTACTGAGGTTTCATTAAGGCTGGGATGAGGATTAAGATTATGGTTTAAGGAACAGGAGTGGTTGATAACTGCGGTTTACTGGTAGATTTTACATGACCCACTGGAATAGGGTATGGAAAGTGCAAGAGGTTAAGCTTCATTGTTACCTTCAGGAAAGAGTCTCCAGCCTATTGTGAAAGCCATGGTTGCATTGGTAGGTGAAATAAGTCTTATGAGATGCTAAGGTTGCAACTGTACAAGTATAAGCTGAATGTCCCCTTTGACTTGAAAGTTGAGTGGCATGGGATGATGCCCATCTGTGCCATGAGCCTCTCTTGTAAGATGGCTTTAGGTTGCCTCTGGAAGCTGTGCCTGCTATATCCTAACTCCTGAACCACTTCTAGAAAGTGTTTGTGAGAGCAGAAGAGCTGTTCTAATATTTTTATTGTGTAGATGATTACATTCTAGTAAATTCCAGTGTGCCCAGCCACTGCTAAATTGGCAAATGTAAACATAACCTATTATTTTATGAACTCCTCCTTAGTTTTTTTCAGGGACAAAGTGGAGTCTGGTGCAGACAGAATCCAGTGCATTAAAGTTTGTTCTGTTAGAAGTGTGAATAATGGCTAGGCTAAGCTTATTGCTGCAGTCTGAGTTCAGGCTTAGAAGGGCAGACAAAACTGGAGAACATTTTTTGTGTTGTTTTGTTTTATAACTGAATCACGCTAAGGTTGAGCTGTTGAAACACCAGCAAAATCCAGTGGTTTATGCATGCTTATGTATAGCGCAAAAGGCTTTCTTTTAATCAAGGCTTTGGTTGGGGGTTAATAGCAGGGTTAAGAAGGACTACAGAAAGCTCAGTGGATGCTGCTAGGCGTGTTTGAAATGGGTGTTGTTGTAGCAACTTTGGACTCTGTTATGCTTTTGGTTTGCAGGTAACACAGTTATGTCAGAGGTGTATAGGGAAGTGGTGTTTCTTCTTCTTGTGCCAGATCTCATCATTTTATTAAACAAGCCTTCTTGCTGCTGTAGATGTCATTAAAGCTGAGCTTCTCAAAGGGGGCATTGGGTTTAGTACTGAGTTCATAAGGATTTATATAGTAACTAGATCCACAGTAGAAAAGACTCATGTAAATGGCTGAGCTGCCTGACATATGCAAGTGAAGAGCCTGTCCAAACAAGGACCTTGCTACTATCTAAGTGAAAGAATATGGCATATAGAATCTGACACTTGTCTTTGCATTTGTGAGAGGAGAAAAAAAGGTTGATTTTAGTTCATTTTATTTCTCTTTGATAATGAGTATAATACTTGGTTGCATCAATCATTCTTGCAAGTGTGAAGGGGAATTGACTACTTTGCGGACTGCCGTGCAGTACACCTTAGCAACACTGATGTAGCCTAAACCTATATGTCTTGGCAGGGATACTGGAGGCAAGCAAACTCTGGTGGCACTGGAAGCTGTGCAGTGTGATTTTTCACTTAGTTCAGCCAGTGTTGGTGCTCAGTGCTATTTCAGTTTGACTGACACAAAACCAAATGCAAGTATCTTTCCATGCTGCTTCAGTACACTGTATTACCCATAACCTCTAAGCTTTGAACCGTTAAGCTATGGGTTAAATTTGCTTTATTACTGGGAATATTTTCGCAGGATTTTAATTCTATTACTGTTACCTTTACTTTGGGCTTCTCTCCCTGGACGGTTCTTTTCTTGTGGTGGTGGTGTTATTATCTTCACCGACTTTGATTATGATTCTCCAAGCAAAGTATTCTTTTGACCATGTAGTTCCAAATAAATTGTTTTCATCTGAGAATCTGTATCAACTCATGCAGCCAAGAAACAAATGATAAGATTCCTTTTTCCTGCAGGTCACTTATGGAGTTAATGTTTTCTTCTATACTTACGTCTGGTAAGGTCTAAAGTCAAAGATGTTACATTGACTCTAATATATTTTTAGGGTTTATAAGGATTTCTAGTCCAAAAGTTAAAATGCTTAGCTTTCATTGAATCTCTGCCTACTGTTGGTTTCTTTCTTATCTTCAAACACAGCTTGTCTAGTGAAAGTAGGATGATACATTAATTTACTTCGTACTCGATCTCAGTATGGCTTTACTACCCTTTTTTTTTAGTGGACTTTATTTTTTTTAAGGTTTTGTTGGGTTTTTTAAAATATGTATAATAGTTTCCATGTTATAGATTGTTCTAACCATCTACACTGATTAGAGCTGGGGCAGCAGGTCTTGTTTTAACACTGCATAGTTGCACAAGAACCAGAACTATGCTGTCACCAGGCCTATGGGACAGGACAGCACAATACTGAACTGCCAGGCTCCAGGATTTTTTCGTGTGTTAATGGTCAGAGTCTGAAAGTCTGTAAGAATAAATCCCAAGCCTCCAACTTTCATGAGCTGACTCTTAAGAATTAGTGTTGAGACAAATGCTCTTTTAATTTAATTTAGTATTTAGAGTGCTAAATATAAAGCATGAAAGTTTAGTTGGAAAAAACTTTCATTTGTCTGTTGGAACTTCATGTATTTTAACCTGTCAGAGATAGGAAAGTGTATTGAAGCAAAATGAAAACAAAGTAAGAACTCTTGTTCTCTATGTGTTTTTTGAGCAAGACAAGCTCAAACTGGACATTACAGATGCTGATTATTTTTAAGAGGCTATTAAAAATGAGACTGATAAAGCAATCTCTTCCGCACCCCCCCACCCCCGCATTCAAATTGTATATAATTCTGCATGAGAAGTTTGATTTTTCACTGACTCAGGAAAAGGAAGGCTGGACACTTACCAGTTCCTGCGCTTCAAACAATTATTCTAAATTAACAGAACTTGCTGTATTGTTGAATTTGAATGTAGAGCAGTTTGTTGGTCAGAATCTCTTCTGAATGCCAGGCTGGCAGTCTTTATAGTCCCCCTTGCCTGCCAGGCCTAGGTGGCTGATAAACAGCTCCTGCAGATAACCTAGTTAGATGGCTCTCCTCTATGGACGGAGACACACTCATTTTTACTCTGGGAAGGATCATATTATGCACCCAGTAACTGACCAGCTGTAACTATTCATTTGACAGCTTTTTTCTCTTGTTTTTGAAGACTTTATTAGCTGTGTGGCGATGATTGTTGTGACCCCTTTTTGTTAGGTCCTGAGAAAGTCATCTGTTGATAAAAATCCCTCACTTGAGGGTGTGGTTTGATGATGTTGATCTAAAAGCTTGCTGCTGCTGAAAAAGGCAGTCTCAGTCACCATACCTTCTGCCTGCAGCTGCCTGGTTCCTATTACTTCTTTTATTCCAGCCCAACAGCTTAGCTGGTGAGATGGTTGAGAGAGCTAAACCAGCCAAAAACTAAACCAAGAGAGACAAAAGTGAATAGTGCTGGGCTTATCTCCTTGAACCACTCATTTGAGAGAGACAAGCTTGCATGCCAGTAGAAGGGAAACTCAGCAAGTGGATGGATGTGAGAACTGTGGCTTTCAGAGGCAGCTGCCTATTAAATCACTTTATGTGCCGTGTCATATCATATCCTTATTAAATTCAAATGTCAAACATCGATTTTTTTTTAAAGACTGTTTTACTTGCCATGGATAAAATTACTTTTCCAGTGGCAGGAGCAAGGTAAAAAAATGACAATAAACCTCTCCAAACTGAAGAAGATCATCCCTGCTGTCTCACCCTTGAATTGCAAGAATCTTCTCTTAAATTACTTATCCACTTTGATTTTATGAATTCTTTGTGTTCTGTGACTGACTCTTAGTGTGCATTGAATTAAGAGCAGTACCCATTGATCTTTCTTTGAACTACAGTCATCGAAGTGAATAGATCTGATCTGCCGAGAACAGTAACAAACTTGCAGGAGAAACCTGGTTCCCTCAATGTTCTTGTGTGGGATTTAGGATCTAGAGCAGAGCTGAACATAGACCAACTGCAGCGTGGATGCAAATTCAAGGGTCTGTGATTGAGATTTTATAACATACCATAGCTGATTTAATGTTTTCCTGTCTCCTGAAGAGGATCCCATGATACACTTGTATTTATAAATGCCTAGCCACATGTTTCTGCCCCCTTTCTCTCTGTGCCAGCATTATTATTCTTATAGTTCTGTGATAAACTCTTGTGGGGAGCTTAACCTAGCAGAAAAAATAATTCTACAGAAAAGAATAGTATTCTTCTAGTTTAGCCAAGGGAGCAAGAAAAGGGAAGTTCAGGAGAAGAGAAGAATGTTTTTCTGACAGTTTTTTGATCCTGGGATCAGCCTGAGCTGAAGGAGGTTGACTGGGGTGGAGGGGGTAGACAGAAACATCTGAGGGAGAAAGCATGGATGAAAGAAGATGTGCAGATCTTCAGAGATGTCTTTGTGCTGAACGAAGAGAAGTGGAAGAGCAGGTTTGAGTCTCGAATGTTTCTTGTCTTGAAGACTAAACTGAAAGTGAGTTTGAGAGGCTTGTTTAATGGCCAGTGAAACTTGGTTTTCTATATTTTTGACTGTGTGATGTTACTTGCTGTTAAAGGGCTATGGCTATCTTTTAGCTTTGTTCTGGCTGCTATGTGCTGGGTCTCAGCCTGTCCTAGGGAGTGAGAGAAGATTAAGCAGTCCTTGGGACCAGCTGAGGCTGACAAGCAGGGAGAAGCTTTCCTAAGTGCCAGATGTAGTGAACAAGCAGCTTGGACAGAAAAGACAATTTTCCTTAAGAACCACAGGGACTGTGTAGGGTTTCTTTCAATCCAGCTGATCATTGAAAGGTGTTGAACCAGAGAATAAATGACCTGTAAAAGCATAAATTGAGCAGAAGCTTTTGTTTCACTCTGTCTCACTCAGCAAATGTGAGTTTTCTGTACTAAGTGTAGCAGAACAACCCTACCTTCAACAGCAAAGCCCTTTCCATGTTCCCACTTTAAGAACGAAAAGTTCATGTGCATCTGCCAAAGTCCTGAACAACTTAGACTTCTCTGTGAAGTAAGGTTGTGCCCTAAAAGCGTACAAAAGAGAGGTATTTCAGTTTGACCACCATGAAATAAAACTTAGGAGTTCCTGCGAATAGGAATTATACAGACTGCTCCTATGAATGCATAGCCAGAGAAACGCCTGCTAAAGCTGCGACATTAAGTTTATTAGAGCAAGATTGCTGGAGAGTGTTTCTGAGTGTCAGGAATGCCTCATTTTTACATGTGAGTAAACTTGGAGTGGAAGGTCCATGGCAGTAATGATGGCCTTTGCTCAGAGGAGAAGGCCTGGTCTGGCAGATATCCAAACTGACATCTTCAAAGATAAACAATGGAGGTGAAAAATTTACTTCTTTTCCATCACATCCCATCAATAGGGGAATTCTGCATTATCCAGTATGAGTTGTTGACATCCATGGATTGCAAACCAACAGTCTTTTTCCTTGGGGAGTATTCTTTGCTCCAGAAGCAGAGAAGGGGGCAGGAACTTTGTTTAATGTGACCGGGGAAATTCCGGTTACCCAATGTTACACTCATGGAAGTAGGAGAAGTAGCTAGGAAGAAAAAAAAAAAGAAATCCAACACAAGAATTTTTTTCCAGCCAAGATACTCATACATTCATATTTCTTCTACCTCCTTTCTTTTTTTTTTCCTTTTTTGTTTTTTTTTTTTCTTTTTTTTTTCTTTTTTTTTCTTTCCTCTTTAATTTCCTGAAGTGATTCTGGGCATATTGTTATACTAACTGGGGCTTGAGGAGGTATGTTTTGATGTTCACACTTCGTAGTTGCTATTTCTCCCCCTGGTCAGTGTTACTGAATATTGTTCTGTGCAGAATTCTGTCTATCAAGTCAATAGAGTATTAAAAAAACGCAGAATGTTTAAGTAGTATGAAATTAAATAAAGTGCAGACTTTTAATACTTGTAATGAATGCATCCACTTACCGTAAAGCCTGCTAGTATTTAAAATAAGTGGTCATCTTTCTGTGGTAAATACATTGTCTGTGTCAGCTTGCAGTGGACTGAAGGAGAGACGTGCCTGCAGAAGTCTGTATCTGTTGCACGCTGAAATACTCTTTCTAGTAAATGGTGTGATGCTGGCATGAGTTATCAGTTGTAGGCTGTTTGGGGCATGCATTCTCTTCCCGAGACCTGGTGATACTTTTCCCTGTGACTGTCTGTGCTGAGCCCGCCACATTTCATGTCTTTGCTGAAAGTTTCTGCTTTGAGTTGGAGCTTCCTACTGCCTCATATTCCAGGTTGCTTCTGTTACGAGGGTAGGAGAGCTTGTAAATACGGTGGATGTGTCTGTATGAGGAGTGCTATATCAGACAGAAATAAAGCTTTCTCTGAAAGCAGAAGCAGTGTAACTGTGTTAGTGCAGAATTTCATACAGCATAATAGATACTATAATTCTGCAGAAATGGTTATTAGGTCTTGAGATCTTTGGCGTCTCTGGATCGTGGAATATCATGCCCAATAAGAATTGTTACCAAAGATGAAGTGATTGGAGATGGCAAAAAAACAACCAGAAAGCTAGCATTAGCCCTAATCAAAGAATAAGAAATGGTAAGTTTGATGAATGAAGAACGGAAATTTGAAGCTTAAATAATTTGGTGTGCTTCTCATTGAAACTGTGGAGATTCAAAGTAAGGCACAGCAGCCTGCAAAATAAGTTTAACGTTTAAAATCCTGGAGACCTCTTGCTGTATGTTGATCTTTAAATCAGAGAGCTTCTCTGGTGATGGTGCCTGAACAGATGGCTCATGAAAGTGCCTGCATGACAGACAGTAAGCTGATTTCCCTCATGGAACGCCCTCCTTGGCCCTAAGAAGAAGGCTGAAGACAGCAAGTGAATCCATCAGGTCTTCTGCATTTCTTGGGTCTTGTAAGGCTCTTCAGTCATCAGCCCTTCAGCTGGTGACAGCCGGGCTGCATCTGTTTGAGAAAGCAAAATAAGTTGCCTCACACTGCATCTTCTGTAATTGAGGAGAAAGTGCTGATATCATTCTAACAGCCCAGGGTACATTTATTACCCTCTGCAGTTCGAACGGGAGTCACAGCCTTTCTGCCAGTCTCTTCTGACAATCGGTTTCATGTTCCTTCAAGCAGTATCTGTGCATTTTTCAGGTTTTGTGGTGAATGATCTGCAGATGTTCAGGGAAGACCTTCAAAGTACTAGGTACTGAAAAGTTGGCTGCGATCAGTGTTGGCAGCTACTGTGGTTCTTTTAGTTGCTTGTTGTGACCGAAGAGACCAACAGCCACTGCTGAATGCCTCATTTTATTAATCCTTTCCCTCCAGGAGCTGGGTTTTTGCTGGGCATAGTACTCAGTGCTGGCAGTGGCTATCCTGAAATCATTGGTGCCAAGGAGTTAATGAATTTGGAAAACTTCCCAGATAATACATCTGGCCCTCTAAATCACATTTCGGAGTATGAAGTATGAGATGCAGAAAGAAGAGCACTGAACTAAGTGAGCTACTGGCTGAAGAGGGGAAAAAGGGACACTTCTTTTTTTTTTAAACTAGTTGACTGAAAGTTAAAAATTGCACATCCCCACAGAATATTAAACTGCTGTAGTTTTGTTTGGGGTTTTGTTGGTTTATTTTTCATTTTGTGGAGTTATTTAAAATTTCGTAATACCATGTATTTGCCAGTCACATTACTGTCTGAGGCTTGAATGTGGACAGGGAGTATTTCTAATTCTCCACTTTGAACGATTCTTCTCCATTTTTTTTTTTTTGCTTTGAAGTCCCATCATGTTGCCATGTCAATAAGAAGTATTTTGAAGGTAGCTACCAGTAATTGATATTTCTAGTCCAGCTCACTTCTGGAATAGTATCTTATACAGTGTTTTCCTTCCATAACATTTGAAATAAGGTGTCATTATATAAAATGGATTGCTGGTGCTATTTATTAATACACATTTTTGTGTAATAAAAGCTGTGCAGAGCAATATGGTTCAGAAATTAACTCTGAAGGGCAGAATTACATTGCTATTTGTATGTCTCATGAAGCAGCATTATTTTCAGTGGGTCTTTCAATACAGCAATGCTACATAGCACTTACCTGCACAGCACTCCAAAAGTACCCAGAATATCACCCCTAATTAAGTGTCCTCCTGAAATGCATTTTTCTGACCTAAAAGCAGAGTGGGAAAGTTTTTCTGTACATAGCATTGGCAACCTAAATGGAAAGCATTTCACAGAAGAGTAGGGAGCACTTCCTTGAGTTACTATTGACTACCAGAAGGTACTTTCCTTCTATCTCAGACAACAGCACCACTCTGCCCTTTCAAAACATATGAGCTTCTCTAGTGTTCACCCTTTTTTCTGCCTAATGTCTTGATAAATAAAATTTCTCATTGGCCTTAAATTAGTCTTGCATGAGGTGATGTAGTTTCCAATCATTTCATTTTTGTCTACAAGTATTAATGATTGGTATCTTAACACTATCAGCGCACAGAAGATCCCTATTGACATCAGTCCAAGTTTATTTATGTTTGAGGGTTTTGCTGAAGAAACCTAAATGCTGATTTCCCACACATCCCCCAAGTAGTCTGACACCTGTGTTCCTGCCCTTTTCGTTCTTCACCTCCTGTTGTGAAAATCCTTTCTTTAGTCCTTCCCTCTTCTTCAATCTGACTCTTATATCTAAAAGAAACCTTTGTGAATGGGAGGGGAGCAAATCTGTGACCTGAAAGCTTCACCTCCAGATTTTCAAGGACATTAGGAGACTTGCTGCAGACTTAATCTTTATTTTGTTGAGTTCTTTTGGCCATTCTGGTACTAGTTCATACAGAACTAGTTCTGCCTGCTGTTCTGCTTATGGTTTCCCTCTGTCCTCTATGGCCAGGAGAGTGTGCAGGGCATCGTCACCTCCTGGGGACAGTTGCTTGCACAGCATGTTTCAGTATTAGTGGGTTTTTTTCTGGGCAGCTATCTTCTCCTGTTCGACTGTTGCTTGCTTGCTAAGTTCCAGACTGAATGGAGTAGGAAGGAGCCATTCTGCCTAGTGTGACTAGTAGGCTCAGGGCAAAGCAGGGAATTCGCTGGAGAGAGGCAGACCCTAATTATTCAATTTGCCCAATTTCAAAATGATAATTTCCTTAGTGCTATGTAGCAGTGAGACCCAGACTCTGCCACGCTGAAGGCTTACATGGGGAGCAGTTCCCTTCCAGTCCTACAGTCAGGACTTGGCCAAAGGGGGACACAAACAGAATAGAGCTAGAACTTGCCACTAGAAGTTTGCATCTTTACTGAAGGGAGATTGCACTTAAAAAAAGTTGCAAACAAAAACCTCAGTTAACTTGCTGGGGCAAGTTTTCAAGCCTCTCTGTGCAGTAGGACCGGATCAGATGATCCGGCATTGATTTGTTTGGGTTTTTCATGTAATTGTGTTTTTTTGTTGCTATCTGCTGTTTGCATAAATTCCTGTATTCGAGAAAGGTGTTGGGTTTTTTTGGTTGCCAGTTGTAATAATGCTGTTGATAAACAAAGGTGTTATAGAAAAGAAATCTAATATAGTGTGGTTATTCAGATGTCTGGGTTTTTTATTGGTTTATAATCTGCTCAGATGCTTAATTCTGAAATCAAAATGACAAAAATGTTCGATTGAAGTTTCTAGAGTTTAATTCTTTTCTAAAGAATAGCACACTAGGTTTTATTTTAAAAGTAAAAAAAAAAAAAGAGCATTACATTCAGGACTAAATGTTGTCAGCCATTGCATCAAGTAACTCACTGCTTATTACTGAAATATACATCACAAAATAGCTACAAGGAACAATTCTCAATCTGAGTTTATATTAAAAGAGCAAATACATTTAAAAAAAAAAAAAAGAATACAGGAAAAAAATTATTTCTTACAGTCATTCTTTTTCTGCTGTCCTGAAGGAAATATGGGTAGATCACTAAGCCTCGGGAAAAACCTTTGGTCTCCTTTACTCATGGTTTGCTTTTTCTTTTCTCTTTTTGTGTATAAAGTATGGGTGTAGTGTGCAGTAGTCACTGTGTTATCACCTGTTAAGTGTCATGCATGACACATCCCATTACAGATTTTGTGAAGCTGGAGCTGTTTGAAGTAAAACTTTCCATTCAAGTGTCAATTGAAGCATGGGTTTTATTTGCTTTTTGACAGAGGTTGTTCTTTTACTGTCTCCTGAAATAACTCTGATACTTGTTTTTATTTAGGAGAGGAAAAGGTATGCCTAGAGGCTGGGAAGATAGCAAGGTAGTGGGGGCGGGAGGAGGGAACTAGAAAAGGATGCTGGGATGGGGGAAAAAAGAGAGATTGGGCATGTGGCTAAGTGAGAAGATTCAGCGTGGGAAAGGGTGACAGAGAGGGTGAGACTAGCTTGTGCTATCTAGGACAGTGGGTCCAGAAACCACATGGGAAAGAAAAGGGGGGCAGCCAGCACTGCAGTAAAGAAAACTCTGGTTTCTGTAAAACAAACAAAACCAAACAAACTGAAAAAAAAAACCCAAAACACCAAAACCCCACACCTAGGAAATTGTATATACAACCGCTATTAAAAGAACATAAGTTTGTAGGTTTAAGACATATTAAGTAGGAAACACTAGCTGTAAAGATGTCTGTAAAGGCAACTCAGACCCTTTTGCTAAGATGCTGATGGTGTGACTTACATAATCAAAACCTAATTGTTTCCAAAGACTTTACATTCAGGGTACAAGAAGAATCTGCTTAAGGGTAAAGAAGGCTGTTACGTATATTCTGGTTGGAGGATGTGATGTTAGTGGTGTAGATGATCTCAGGGAAAAAGAAACATTTTTTCTGTTTTCTAGCTGTTAAATGTTGCCTGAATTGTTTTCTAGCCTGTACCTCAGAATTGCTAGGGGTGTCTTTAAAGCACACACAATACGATAGTGTCTTCTTCACCTTGTTGGTGCCTGACCTGTGTGTGTGCTGATGTGAAGAAGTGCTGAATGTATTCAGGCTGCAACCAAAGTCAGTGGCAATAGCGCTGTGAACCCAGGAGATGCTGGATGTTAAGTATTCAGAAGAGGGACTGGAGGGCAGGGGAATCCGGTCTTAAGAATCTTAAAATGGGAAGCTGAATTCATCCTTCTGTTTGAATTCTTTGTCTCTGAAACACAGACAGTATACATTTCTCTTAAAATTACATCATTAGTGTTTATTAAAAATGTTACTATTTGCTCAGAGAAAAATGCATGAAGGACTGTTTAATGCTGATCTCAGAACAGAGGGTTAATTGCTGTACCTGTGGAAGAAAATATTTATAAATCTTTCCTGAAAGAAGGAAGCGGGAGTTTCACAAATATTATTGTCATAATGTATATGGGACTTAAAGTGAAAGTCTGTTACCCTGAGTGCATAGAGGGATCCGTTAATGATGGACACCTCTGCTGTGACATTCTCCAAGCCTAAGCACTTTACTTTGCAGTGTTCCCTTTTAAGGTCATTTTAAAAATATAATTTTAATACATAGTCTGTTGCTTTAACTACTTTCATTAAAATTTAATGAGCCTTTTCAGAAAATTACCCAGAAAAATGCAAATAAATAATGCATTTTATTTGGTATGGAGTAGATACAGTACTACTGTATCTGTAATCAAATAAAAATGTTTCTTTATTAAAATAGCAAACTATGTAGAAAGATCCTACTGTAGTCTATAAACCACATACGCTTTAAAGAATTACTTTGACTTCAAGTAGCTTGTTCTGGACCTAATCCTCTGGATATGGAATGATATAGAGTAATAAAAAGATTAAGTATCTTGGCTATTGTAAATAAAACAGGGAGTCATGAGTTATAGGGCACAACATTGAAGTTGAAATCTTAAAGCATTCATTTTCCAAAAGCAAGTACTTAATACTTTATAAAATCTGATCTCTGTATAGACCCTCTGAGTGCCTAGTTTCCATTCTCATTTTCTACCCTTCTTCTTTTCATGGAAGAGTTCACAAGTAATCTTTTAAAATTCTGACCGGAGCACTCACCAGTCAGCACAGTGGTATGTGCCTGTGATTAGCCTACCTGTCTAATACTGCTCCTTCACCCTACAAAACACCAAAGCAACATAGGAAATATGTGTATGGTAGTCAGTGTTATCAGTGACAAGAGATGTGGGTAAGTACTTGATTGCTTCAAGCCAAAATAACATCTTCACTTCTGTTTGATGAGAAGAACCCCAGCTTCTTAGCACCATATACGCAGATCACCACAACCCTCCTTTCATGTATTTTGGGTTGTTGGTTTGTGGCATTATCATTTTTTGATTGTTTGTTTTTTTTTTTAGGGGAGTCTTTACGAGGTTCTGATATCCTTTTGTACGTTTAGTATTTCATTTCAGCTGAAGAGATGCAAGAATCTTCTGATACTCACCTGGAGTAAAAGAAACAGTGAAATGATCAAATGTAGAGCAAACTCTGCCCTTGTTGGTTTTGAGCTGTTATTTACCTTACAGGTAGTCCTGCTCATTTTGGTGCTTCTCAAACCTTAGCAACAGTAAATGATTCTGCACCAGTAACTTCTTTCAGACCTACATGACTTGGTATTAAAAGCTCCACCTCTTTGCTTCTGTCTTGTTGCAGAAATACTTTATGATCCAAACTGAAAGAAGGGAACCTAGACTTTTTAAAGGAAGTTTTCATAGCTAAAGAAGCAGAGACAGTAATTCTTCTCCCAGTTTAATGATAGGTTACACTTACAGTGTATGAAGAGTCTTCACTTGCACTGTAATTTGTATTAGCGGCACTCTGTTAGTGATTTTGTTAGTGATTTTTAGAAAATGGAAACCAGGAATGACTGCTCAAGTAAATAGAATCAATAAACAACAAAAAGGCCAACAACTCTAGAACAACTAATACTGAAATGTGATTTTGCAATTTGAGCTTTCATATGTTTGTTATCTTTGGTAGGGAATTGTTCTTAAACTTCAAACAGAATTTCTTAGTATCTTCATATAAAATCAATTGCCTGTAGTTTTCAGTTAAGCAGTTTAATTGCTTAATCCGACTAAGAAAACCTCGTGATTAAAATTTAACAGTCATATCGTACAAGGCAATATCAATATTAGTTCTTACTCAGGGTAGCTGTTTTAGATCAAACTGAATGAAGTAGAAGGTAGTATGTAATGTGCTGTAGCATACAGAACCATCATTTAAGTCTTCTCTAAGAGTTAAGAGCACAGACACTGAAGAATGACAGAGCAATAAGGCTGTATGAAAGCTGTCACAAAATACCAACTCCAAATCAGAGGGCTTCTGTGTTAAAACAGACTTAAGAGTTGTTGGGTTTTTCTTATAATCCATTTGGAGAAGAATTAACCCATATGGTGAACAGCATCTAAGCAAGAAGGGACCATTCTGTCAGAACTGACCTGAAATAAATAGCAAAAAGAGTTTAAGAGGACATCAGGAAATTCTGTGCTCACCTATTCTACATTGCTGTTCAGAAGAAATGAATCGCTAATGTCATCTTTAAAAGGTGAGGAGGGAACTTGTCATTAGCTCTGTTATGGGCTGATGTTTGCAACATTCATTTGAAATACTGTACTTATCTTAACAATTCAGGTTCAGTCTGAACATTAAATCTGAGTAAATTAATATTGTGCCAAAACATCTGTTTTTTCTGTTTAAAATATAAAACATCTGATGCATAGGAGAATAAAGGGAATGTAGCAGGAGCTGAACTGTACTTTACAAAGTGCTGACAAATCATCAGTCACTGTAGAAACAGAGTTCTGTAGTCTTGCAACTTAAAAGAGAGCCAGTATTGCAGAAATACAGGTAGGCTTGATCAAAAATTATTAGAGGTACTGAATACTATTCTGCTTGGAGTAGGTATAACACCTAGTGCACTGAGGTTTTTTGGCTTATGATTAGAGAGGTTCTGTGTACTTTCATAATGCAAGTAATGAAGAATTAATAGGAACAGGAAGAGGTGTCATCTTCATTTTGGGGTTTTTTTTGTTTGTTTGTTGTTCCAGACACCTTTTGTCTTTAATACATCCCCAAGAAGGATAGCAGTGATCAGACTGGATCACACAAAAAGTCTATATAGCCCATGTCCTCTTTCTGATACCACCTAACAAGAAATACAATGATACAAGTTCATATCTTATTTCTCCTAGAGTTCTCCTTGCCTTCAATTATTTAGAGACTTAAATATTGAAGACAAGAATGGTTTCTATTTATCTGCTAATCTTCAATAGATTTTGCTTCTCTTGAGTTTTCTTGCTTCCCTTTGTAAACTCAGTATCCGCAGAAAAAAAAAAAATATTCGCATAAACGTTTATCAGGGTTGTTGCTGTGAAGAGAAATTATGATTGATTACCAGTTACTTTCTTTTTCTCTTACATCAAGATACAAACCCAGCTAGTAGCTTCCTGCTCTTTCCTGTGGGACTGCTTTTTCACAGGGGGGCCAATTAAGCATAGGGTAGAAGAACCATTACCGTTTTTATTTTAATAACATTAACCTCAATTTTTCAAAATCTGAAGTTATTTTTCTGCTCTGAAGTAAATTCCTTAGTATGTATCCCTATCCAGTACGAGGATTGACATACTCATTAAAGGTTGAGGGAAGAAGCTTCCAAGCAGCTCTGATAAACTGTGTGATAATATGCGTGAAGTTTTACAAATTATATAAATATTGAAGTAATTGATTGCCCTAAGTCTATAGCAAGCCACAGTATGGCTTGTTTCACATTATCTTCTTGAGGAAATGGAATGGCATGTGTTTCACAGATTAACCAAATTTCCCTCTTAATGCTGAGGAAATACTGGGCCACAGTCAGAAAACTAAGGAAGGCAAAAATATTTCACAAAAAATACGATACAGAGCAGAATACAGATGCAAGTGTTCGCTCTTGATACAGACGAAACAAAAAGTATAATTGTATAGATGCTAAAAGTTTTTTTACATAAGGTAATCATTGAAGGTGAGAGCTATTTTCTTACACAGTTGGTCAACCTGAAAAAGTTAAACTGCAGCACTAGCCACTGTAATAAGGCAAAATAAGGTGTTCAGACATTGCTAGAGAAATCTGGCAAAGCTAATTAATATCCTTGAAACTGTTCAAAATGTTTGTGTGCATTTGCTCTTAATGTTTATGAGACTGGCCTTTATTGTAGTTGGAGCAAAAGCCTGTAATGTCAAGAATGTTAGTGATTCTTGAAACTAAATAACGAGTATCTACTGAAGGGCTGGGAACACAAGTAGTGGTATCTAATTTTTATTTTCTTGCAGCATTTAGAAATGCAGCTGAGAAGTGACATAACTGTGTGTATTTATACCCAAATATACTTGCCTTCATGTTTAAGTAAACTGTGTTTATAGACAATGTCTGGACTATGAGGGCAAAGAGAGATTTATGTGCTATCTTTTTAGTATTAAATAAGCTAGATATAAAATTTAAATGAGATTACTGGAAAGGAAGACATTTATTGTTGCAAACAATTCAGGGTATTAAATAGCAATATGTCATTTGCAGTATCACATTAGAATTTGAAAACTTTATACCTGCTAACTCTCAAATTAGCATAACAGAAGAGGGTTAACAAAAATAAGTTTTCTTTATTCGTGCTGTATGTCTGACAACATTTTTTTGTACACAGACTTTTTTCCTGGTTGGTTGATGATCAAACAGTAGCTCCTGCTTTGCACATTAATTACTTTTTCTCCATTAAGGTGTTCTTGGCTAGAGGTCAGGTCCTACTCAAGTTAGCTGTCAGTCTCAAGGAAAACCAAAGCTGCAAATGAGTATTTCAGAAGTTAGCATCGTTCAGCATATTTTGGATGGGTTCCATCAATCTTGAGGAAAGAATCAGCAAAACATCAGCAGAGGAGGAAACCATTAGTTTAAACAAGAAAAAGAACAAATCAAAACACACTGCTTGGAAAGTGTTCTTTTAAAAACATGTAAATTTCGTTTTGGGTTTTTTTTTTTTAAATGTTGTAGAACCAGAAAAAGAACACAGTGAAAATTTGCTCTAGCATAGATAAGGGAATTCCAAAATTATTTTTTTTTTATCTGGACCACACTCATCACAGACACACAGAAGATAAAAAAAAATAACCGGGAGAAAACACTGCAACAAGCTGCTCTTGTGAGCTGCAGGTAACAGAGGTGCTCTTGCCTTAGGAAGTTCACACGATGATGTGCTTGAAGCATGAGGTAGTATTTCAAAACTACTGATAATCTATGATGATGCATCTTTCCGCTGCTTATATTTCTAAAGCTATTACTTCTTCCCAGACCTTTGATTCCTTGAATAAGTAAAAACAGAACTTTCAGAGAGTCCTTTATCAGGACTGGCAGGGGGAGGGGGGGCAAACAAAGATGGCTCTGCAGATTGCTAAAATAAGAAAGAGCGAGCTTTTTTTTAGCCTACAAATCACTACTTTGAATCACCACAGGCTGAACTTACTAACATCTGACACTCAGGCTGTAACTTACCTAAAATGAGTTAATGTTGTCTGACTCTCCATGAGCAGGTGTGTGTAATGCCAAAGTGTGGTGCCAGTAGAGTACAAAGATCGAAAGACAGGTACTCAGCTGCTATAAACTGGCAGACAGTGGAAAAGTGTTGATTTTTTCCAGTTGAGGATTTGACTCCCAGGCTTGAACCAGGCTGGAAATGAACTACCTGTTCTAGTTCTAGAATCCCTGTTAACTTGAGCACACATAGGCTTTGATTACTTAGAGTAAGGCTCCTAAAAGTTGTAGTTGATACCAGTAGCTTAGGACCCTGCTCTAGGCAAAGATTGCTCTTCGGTATTAATTTAGGATATTTCTTGTGCTGATGTATTTTGATTGGACTGCTGTCTATTTGAAATAACTGCCCGTTCCTGTAGAACAGTTGCCTTTGTAATACACGATTTTGAAATTTCATCCAAGGATCCAACCACCAAGTAGCAAAAGTAGATCAAATTGGGCACTGAGCATTGCACCTGATCTGTGGTATTATATCAGTTTTCTGATACAGTTCGTTAAAAGTCTTATTATCCAAGTGCATCCTGATCTACTGGTAGCTAGACACAGGTTCATGCTTCAAGAGTGTATGGAGTCATTGAGCAGAATCAAGTCCAATAATATTGAGCCCCAGCTTAGGGGAAACCTTTGTTTTTCTGAGCAGAATCAAGTCCAATAATATTGAGCCCCAGCTTAGGGGAAACCTTTGTTTTTCTAAGATAAGTCGTCTTGGATTTGTCTGTATTAAAAGTCATCTGATTGTGCTTAACCTGTACCAAGTTATCTTGGTTGCAGTATCACTGTGGCTGCTGCTCACTATCCTATTTAACCTGGAGAAATTTGGAATTTTTGATCTTAATTTAGGATATCGCTTTGACTAACTTCTCCAGAAATGTCCCCACTGGTTGATGAGGGATGTTGCCAAGAAGAATTAGAATGACCCTTCCTTCTCTTTTGACCGTACATTACTGCAGTCTGGTACCATATTATGTTTGGGACTATATTGGTATATAGTCTCCATTTATTGGGCAAGTGGAAGGGAATAAGGTAATGTCATTTGTAGATAAGCAAGAAAAATGGATAAGAAAATCTCAAGAAAAGTTTGTATTCGTTTACTGTTAGAGTTAAATCATATTCTAAGTTGTTCCATGCAGCAATTCCATAAGCTTTTCTAATTTGCCATTTAAACACATTGTAGCAATGCAAAACTCTGCATATTGAAAAGATCCTAAATACATAACTCGGAAATTAATAGAGTGACATTTTTAGGATACTAAAAATTGCTGCAGGGGAAACAAAATCTAGAGGTCTGGAGAGGTTCCCTTTTCCATGGGGTATATTAAAGGCTAGGTGCACATTTGCTAAACATCTAAGAGTGTAACGAGTTTTCCAAAAACACAGATTTGCAAAACCAGCTTTATTTGATCTCTCATTCACATCCTTGCCAGTTTCTTTTTAAAAATAACCTTTTCATTAAAATGACACATCTAGCAAGGGAGCTGCAAACCTCTTAAGGAAGGGTTCTACTATACGTGCCCCCCAAAAATGTTAAGTGTAAAGTAGTAAATCATATAGACTAGTCTCAACGTTGACCAGTATAACTAAGGTAGTATTTTGACTTTATTTTTTACCGAGGTTGGGATTGTAATCCATTTATGAATCGTGTCTGTTAAAACGCCAGAAGACAGCCCCATGTCATGGGTGTGAGTCTGTGTCTTTGTATACTACACAACAGTTTACCAAAATCCTTGTCTGAAGCTGTTTAGAAGGAAAATTCCTTACCATTTGTTCTGTGAATTGGACATGATTTTGCTAAAGATTCAGTTTTGTGTGAGAAAGCCCTGAAAATACCTTTCATGTTTTAAGACCTACAAAATAATGTTCTCAATACTGAAGTTGTTATTTTACTTACGTTCTCTATGCTCACATGACTTTCTGCCTTTTTGAGTTTCTTATTAAACTTTGCGACTTATTTAAACAGATAGGCTGAGGAGCATGTGTGAATATTCCTTTCTAGCTTCTGGTGTGTCAGTACATGGGATCATTGCAGCTGCTGAAAATGTGCACATGGAATATCATTGTATGCTCACGTACCTATGGGAGTGCATATGTATTTCTGTTCCTGTACTTCAGGCAGAAGTTTACCCAGATCCAACTAATGTTAGAGGAAATAAGCTAGACATGGAAATTAAACTTTCCTTCCCTGAAAGCTGTAGTGAAGGACCTAGTTCACAGCCTACTTGCATGAAAAGCTTGAAAAGTTTCCTTTCAGTCCTTTTTGAGTTACTGGTGAGTAGGGGGAAAAAAAAGTATTACCCAACTGGAAGAACATACTTTTCCCACTCCTCAGTTATTCAGATATGGCAAGAGGGAGGTGTATTCTTCTGTGGTTCTTGTTTTTCTAGAAACAATCCTCTTCTCTGGAATGACCGAGCAAAGAACTTTCAGTACAGAGGATAGTTTAAGAGGAATAAGGAAAAAAAAAAAAAAAAAAAAAAAAAAATAAAGCTAGGTAAAAGACCCAGTATCACTACAACTATGGATTCAGCTGTGAGGAATCTATAATAAAATACTGTATAACAAATTTTTAAGTATTCAAATGATCTTAAAAATCTCACTAGGAAATAAAAAGGAACCTTTGCTGAGGACTTTTGCTGAAAACCTGCATAATCCTTTCAAGTTCTGTAGGGATTTTCAGAGCTGTGCCGGATAACTGTTTCTGTTAGTTAATAGTAGGTTTGACAGAATTCTGCATATTCCCATTCGAGAGTTGGCTTTTGACATCAACTTCTCAGAAGTGTTTCAAGACAAATATTATTAAACTCACAAACAAAGCAATTTCAGAAATATGCATGCCTTTATGAATGGCCTCTGTGCATGTGTGCATATATGGATTGATTACAGGTGTATAGGTACCTTTTTTTTTACAGGTTATCTGCTGGCAACTTCAAGCAAAATTTCTTAATTATTTTTTGCATTAATTTCTTAAACTGAAAATTAACCTATGCCCTTTCTGTTTAAATATGTACAAATAAACAGGAGAAAACGGCATTCATAGCTACTTCTGGAAAGCAGCACTGAGCCAAATGTAGATTAGGAACAAAAGATGTGAATTCACTACTTCTTTTGGTCTGCTCTATTTTAAAGTGCTGTAAGGAACAAATTGTCTTCCATTTCTATGCTAATAGGACAGGCTAATCACTGGTAAAGGTGATTCTGGGTTTGTTCGGGGCTTATGAATCAAGGGCTATTATTGGAAATGGCTCATTTGCTCTGTATGTGCCTGAGACAGAAAGTCTGAGTCCTCTGAAGCTTTTGTAAATACACGTTGCAGAATCTTCCCAGACTGAGATGTTTGCCTGTTTGTAGTTGACTAATCCAGAAGTGGTTCCCTGATAAGGTTAATGCCCAGTTAATTGCTCCTAGCCTTGACATACAGTTTAATTGCTACTTGGCCAACAGATGTTTGTGGCTTGCTCTGTGTAGAATTCTAGCGGATGCAGTGATGCAAACCACGGACTGGTGGAGGGCAAACAAAGTAAATACAGTATTTTATGTTCTTTTAATTCAGGGCCAAGTGGATTTGGATGAAGTGTTTATTTAGTTTGCTGGCTGCTTCAGATGCTGTGGCATATTGATTCCTTTTATTACTAGCAGCCATTTAACCTGACCTCTCTCAGATCCAGTATTTTAAAAGCCATAAATTTTAACTTTACTTATGAGCAAGGACTGAAATGCTGTGAAAGCCTTTTTATTAGCAGAGCTTTCCCTTACTCCATGTTCATGTGTCACCCATGGCAACAATATTTAGAGCATCTTAAATTAGAGTGACTCTTGGGCAGTCTGATGGTGAGGGGGGTTAGCAATAAAGAGACCTCATAAATATCTCAAGCATGTAGGATCAGAGTGTGGGCAGGTGTACAAAAGCAATGCCATTATTGCAAAAGGTATCCTTTTCCCAGGTCATTTTTTTAGAAATCTAGCTTTTAGTACATAGTCTTAATGTTCACAGATAAGGAAAAGCACACACAAAGGAAGTGTTTTATGTAATTTATTTTTTAATTGCAAGTTAAGTTGGTGAAATTGAAATGTATTTTTCTTTGTTGCCTTGGCTTGGCTTTTCTTTTACAATAATCATCTTCCTTGTTGTTGCAATAGCCTAAGTTAATCCCTGAATGACGCTCAAAGCAATCTGAACATGCAGCTTACATGAGTGTTTGTAAAAATGTTTCCAGGCCAAAATTTGATGCATAAAAATGACATAACACTTTTTAAAACAGCAAATAATTGTGAATAAAATGATCGATATGAGAGAATTTCTTTCTGCATTCGCCAGAATTCAAAAAAAGCTTTGAATTAGCAAAGAAAACAGAAAGCTTAATATGAACTTTTTGCATCCTTCTAATTTGTTACTTCTGACTTAAATTAGTCATTTTTAAAAATATTTTTTCAGGCCTGATGACTGAGTAATAATTCGGCAACTTATTTCAAAGGAGGCTTAATGTAATAGAACATAACCGTGACTTTAATATAAGCATTTGCTTGCTCTCTTCTGTTCTGCTACTGAAGAAGTTTCCTCCTCTGTCCCACAGGTCAAAGGTAGCACTCTAGAAGCTAACCTCATGGCATTCGAAGTGACTTTGTTTAGATATTAGTGCAGGAACTCTCACTTCGTATTAAACTTTGGCCCGGGAACAAAGATGCTGGTTTAGTTTGAGAAGTGTAATTTATATCAATTAATCCCAGAAAGTGTCGCATTTCCTAGTCTTTTAAAGCTAGATTGAAATGTTTGACCTTATCAGAGGGTGGGTATGGAAGCAGAAGTAAAGCAATCACAGGGCACTGGAATTTTTTTTTCCTACTACTCAATTGCAGACTGATCAGTTTACAAGGTGCCTGAAATCACTGGGGAATCATATTTTCTAAAAACGGGGCTTTTTCCTGTCTGCATTGCTTTTCCTGTAGCAGTTTTCCTCTAGCAGGTTGTAACAGCCACGTCTAAAATCAATTTGATATACACAAATATCATTGAGGAGAAAGATCCAGCTTTGTAGAAGCTGGTATTGCTTAATTTATACCAGACCTGTTGGAAGGGCAAGTGCTTCAGTTTGCACAAGAGAGAGAACACTACTAGCCTGCTGGAGGAGTAGGGATTCAACTGCCCGGGAAAAGTTTTCACTGGATGCAGAGCTATACTGTGAAATAGGAGGTTATGTGAAAGGTTAAACTTGCATAATCAAATGAAGAAAACTATTTATTTCAACGGATAACATCAGACATTCTTTAATGCGAAGACAGGCTTCGTTATGTTTTGTCCAGTGTTCACCACTAACAAATGCATTTGCCATTTCTCCGAGTGTTCTTGCTTGAACCTCTTTCTTTTGCTCCTAATTCTTAGCTTTAATATTGTTGCACTGTGAAACTTATTAGCATTTTTGAGATGTCTAATGCTGTGCATATTATTCTTTTTGAAATAGTAACATGTTCTTCTGCAGCACTGTTGTTTCTAGACTATAGAAAACAATGACCAGCATACATTTCTAAGATGACAGTAAAGTATTTTCGATTCTTGCCTAATGGCTGCCTCATTCAGAGCTTTTCCTCTTCAGCTGACTAAAGCTCAGTGTACCTTCTGGACTATAAATTGTGAACTGCCATTATTCATAGTTGAAATTACAGTTTGTGCAAATATGGGCTAAATTGCAATCATTATATGTAGGAAAATAGATTGAAATATCTGTAAATCTGAAGACTGTAGCTGGCTCTTTTAATCAGAGAACTTGTTAAATTCTACCCTGCTTTGATTTTTCTTTCTTAGATATCATTTTTTTTTTCCCTGTCAGGTGTGAGGTTGTTCTGTGTTCAGTATTCCTGCTTCTAATTTGGAATGCTTGGTCTGAGGTATAAAATGAGCAAAATGATACATGTTGTTTTTAATACATGAGTGCAAGATAGTGATTTTTCTCTTGCTTTTTATCAAGCCCTTCATAATCTCTTCTATGGTACCTGTAAAACGTAGTCTTGAAGACAAGGCTCCAGTATGATCTAAGATTATTCTACAAAAATGTCTTATTAAATCTCTTCATTTGAAAATCACAAGCTAAATGATGTAATGATTTTCATATTCCTCCTTCCTAAGTCATTCTCTGCACTGAATCGATTGATGATTGAGGAAGTATCTCAATATAAAAATATAAGTGAGAGGAAAAAATCCTTTGCAGTTGTGCATACAGTGAATCCTGCCAGAAATAAATGAAACTACATTAAACAAAATCATTCAGAAAGAATTGAACATTAATTAATTTAAGTTACCATATAATGTTACAACCCTGTGGCCAAAACCCATGTCTGTCTACGTATTTTCTGACATTTATGACACATGGAGATGTTTTTTAATGACATGTTTTATCTTTTGACCTTGTGCTTATTAAAAGAAACACGCACAGTCTTCACTTTACACACCACTTTATTTAGAGGTAAATTTCCAAAAGGAGCTAAGGGGAGAGTAAAACAGTCAAATCTTACTAGCTGTCTCTTGCCTTTTCTACCTTTGGACATCTTTCACTTGGGTAACAGATCTGGTTCATTCTCATACAAAAGGTTTCCCTACAGCAGGGATATATTTTGGCTGCATTTTGCTGAGGAGCCTATTTTACCAGCCTGATACCTGCATCATTTGTTTCTGTACGACAGAAATCTGAGTTTCTCCTTTATAAACAAAAGTTGTGGTGTTTCTGAAAGCATGCTTGGTATCCTCACCTCTGCAGGGGCCATGTAAGGTTAACAATACATTAATTTGTGTAAAAAACCTCAAACACGTATGTGTTCAGTGAATTGATTGTATTTGGAAAATCATGGGACCATACATGTATCAAAAGATATTTTAAACACGCCCCAGTTCCTTTGGAGAAGAAAGAACTATAGAGCAAGCAGTGAGATCAGTTAGTTTGGGGTAGGCCCAAGTTCAGTGAGGCTAAGTTGGGCATCGTGAATGTTACCCAAGGTGTATGTCCAAAACAGAAAAGGCACTGGGCTGTAGCTGCTTCCTGAGAAGCTGTTGGCATATCTTACTCTGAGTCCTACCCACAAAAGAAGTCAGCCTTAGTGTTTCATGAACAAACAGTTGTGTGCCTGCTAAAAGCACTCGTGCTGTCTCCAGCATCCTAATACCTGCGAAGTACAAGACTCACCATTTTCATAACCATTTTCTTTTCCCTAATAACACATGCACCTCCATCAATGTGGTAGGAGCAGGAATGTGTGTGTTCGAGGTTCTGGTAGATACGGAGTTATTTATAATCTATCCCAACTTTGTGTTTATTCTTTATTCTCAGTATCTGTGACAATTTCCCTTCTTTTTTTTTCTTAATAACTGGTTCTACCTCACTATATCTTTCAAAATATAAATAGTGAATATGTTCCTCTAAATATTATCCTTTAGGCATATTCATATAGTTTCAGTTTTCAAGAAGAATCATTATCTAAGAAGTAAAATTAATGACAAATGTTTACTGTTTGGGGTGTCTTAGGAGTCATATTTCATTTAGTGTGGCAGTGATTCATGGCTTCTTTTCAATTCCATTTTCTCTACACGCACCTTTGGGGTGACTTGCGTTGCCCACAACGCTGTGTCATTTGTTTCCATTTGATTTTCATGACTGACATCTCACTTTTGGCATGTTTCCTTCTGCTGGGGTATAAAAAAAAGAAAGGAATGTGTAGATTGGGGGGGGGAAGAGAACCCCGGAACCTGGAACTAATAATAATAGTAATAAAAGAACAGATATCAGGTTTACTTTTACTAGTACATTAAGAAGAAAAAACCTGTGGCAGCCATGCTGGCATTGAGCAGAAAATTGAGGTACATGTAACACCATTCTCAGTTAAAGTCAGTTACAGATACCATCTAGAAACCAGCAGCTTGGTTTCAGCCGGTCCTAGGCAGGTACTGATATCAGTTATTGTTTTCTCTCAGAAATTCAGTAGAGATGCATAAAGTAATTCACTATTTATTAAAACAAAACAAAAAAAAAGAGTGTGGATGCTTCAGTTGACTTTTTATCATTGTACTACAAGAAGCAGTAAAATGAGGACTCAAGAATTCAAAATCCGTAAAAAGAAACATTTTTACACAGTGAATAATTAAATTTCTCATTGCCAAACTATGTTTTTGTGTTCAAAATCTGGGTAAGGCTAGATGTATACACACGCACCCCCAGAAATGCCTGTTAATTTGTAAAAGATGAGGGGGGGGGTGGGGTGTTTATCTGTTGGTTGGGGCTTTTTTTTAAAACCCATGAGGAAAAGTTCATGTTTTCAGGCTTATGGCAGTCCTGAAGGTCTGCAGAAATAGAAAAGGTAGGCGGCAGGGACAGGGGAGAGAAATTTTGCTGGTTGGGATCTGGCACTTTTGTGTTTCTCTGTAAAGCATCCATTAACAGAAGCTGGCTGTGAAAGCAAGGGGACTGGTCTCCCTGCTTAGGGAAGCTCCTCAGCTCCTGTATCTGTAGTTGTGTGCTAATACGTGATTGTTGCAGCCTTACAATGAAAGAAAAAATGAATAAAAGCTGAATTGCAAAAATATTCTCAGTGAAAACCCTGGTGAGCATGTTCAAGGATGTAAACTCCTTGACTTAGTGTCCCCCTTCTTAATGAGGTTGCATTCCTACTACTCTCATCAATGAGAAAAAATGCAATTATTTTTCACCTGGGTTCAGGTGCTTCTTCACATCTGGATTTTGATGGTTACAGTGAGAAACTTCCCATGTTGCCAGTGAAATTGCAGACTAAATTATTAGTCTTAAAAAGGGGCAACTAAATGCTTAATATCAATCTGTTACTAAAGGTTCTCAGTAAGTTTTCAAATACATGAGGACACCTTTTAAATGGTGGAGAACAGGAAAATCACAGATTAAATTTAACTTTGCCAGTAAGGGAGAAATACAGTTAATCTTTGTCATTTTATACTGTCCTTTAAGGTAACCCATTATTTGGTGATGTTAGGCAATGAAATGACCACAAGCCTGTTCTATTTCTGTTGGGGATGTTAGAAAAAAATACTCAGTTTTTCCAAGGCAGGGGTGTTCTTAATTTACTTGCTAGCTAAAGAGTGCTCCATTTAGCTTCTTTTTTTCTTCTCTTTAGTAGCAAACTGAAAATACTACATCATGGTTACTCTTAAGTATTCTCTTTAAAATATCAAAACCCAAGTTATTGCTAGTTATTACTAAAGTTAATTCCTTGGGGACTTTCATGTTAGGACAAAATAAAGACTATTTCTACAGGAAGAAACATACTTTGCTAGTAAGTCTGCGTTTCCGTTTTGCCAGTTATCAGTCCTAGCATAAAGGACCCAGCCAGCATAAAGATGAACCAATAACCAGATTGTATTTGGTACAACAGGGTCACTACATGGGTGATCACTGGGGGTACAAACAAGTCAGTCAGGTTATACATGATCGACATCAATCCCACTGACCCCAACAACGACACCGCACGACCAACAACGGGTGGAATCAATGGTGAAATGCAGTCTGCCATAGAAGGGACCGGAGAGTCAACAAGCCAAACACAAGACCAAGGAAGCCACACACTGAATCTCTACACAGCCCGTGTTTACAGCAGCCAGACCTGAGTGGAGCCCAGCCCCAGGGAGGCGGGAGATCCTTCCCCAACAGGGAACTCTGCACAGGGCACCCACCTCACAGACAGACACTGCCCCTCCTGCCAGGGGTCCCAGCTTTTATCCCTCCGTGGGACGCCCGACCTTTGTTCACTGAACGCGGGACCCCTGGGGCTCCTTTACCCAACGGCTCTCCCTGCCAGGCCGGCACCACCCTGGGGGGAAGCCTGAAGGCAAACTCACCCCCCTTGGTGAAGGGCTGTGGGAATCACCCATATGTCAGCCTTCATTTGGGGCTTGGGGTTGAAACCCCAGCATTTCAGTTTCCCATGAAATGAAGGCAAGTATTGGTCAAAGAAACTTTTCTTGGTGACCCTGACTGAGCTAGATAGTATGTGACAAGGTGCAGGGGAAACTGCATCACAGTGTGTGCAGGGAAAACTGCGGCGAGGCAGAGCAGACAGCTTGTTTTCTGGTGCATGTGACATTAAGAGTGTGTCGCTCCAAGCCTTAGGTATTGGCTTGGATTTTCTTAGGAATGGCCTTAATACCTTAAGAGTAGTCTTCCGGTCTGAGGAATCGGGTTAGCTTTATGTAAGACAGGCTCTAAGCGGCATTTAACCTGAGACTTTTTTTTTCAGGTAATACAGCTTGGGGCACTACTTTAATGTAGTACAGCTTGTGCCGGGGTGCGCACAGAAACGCCTTAGCGCTGGCTTTTGACAGTGCAGTTTCAGGTGGCTGGGGGGCTGCAGCTGCCTGGGAGTCAGCCCTGGCTACTCAACCTGCCCGAGCGGCGAGTGCCGCTGGTCGGCAGCCCCTCACCCTGGCCACGGCTCCCTTCCAGGCGCTGTAGTTGCCCCTAAAGCACCCCCAGGGGATGCCCCTCCCCAGGGGTGCCCGTCCCCACAGGCCCCGTGGGCCACGCACTGGCCCACAGCGGCCCACAGCCATAGCCCCCGGCACGCCTTCGCCCACCTCCGCCCAGGCAGGCCTCGGCTTAGGCCTGCGAGCCAGCCTGGCAGAGCTCCGCTTGCTCCGGGCCGCTGCAGCACCCGCGCTTGGCCAGAATTACCGCTGTGCCCGCTCTTCGAAAGCAACCAGCACAGCTGCTTTTCTGACTGAAAACCAAGAAAGCTTTTTCTCCGCTGATCAGAGTGGCTTTCACTTTGCTGCCTTTTACAGTGATTACACTTCCCTTGTTTTTGTTCCTTCTCAGCCTGAGATAGGCACCACAGTGCCTCTTACTAATGCGGTGGGTTTTAGTGATTTTAAGCACCTTTCTGTTGTATGCAAGTCATTGCTCTAACTCCATTTTACCACTTGCTAATTTGGCAATAATGGGCGCGGTGTGAGGGAGCAGCCAAGCTTCCCTTAAACTTGTCTCCACACACACCCCTCACACCCCACTTTATTTGCAGCTACGTGTCAGTCTGCAGGTAATCGAAGTGTAAATTGCTTTATGTAGATGCTACTGATTAGTCTCTATTTGGTGCCGATTCTTTGCTTTATTTTTTCCTTTTAAGAATTCACTGATTGCACTGTTTTGTTCAGAAATACCTCTTTTCTAGGATTGCTAAAATCACAGCATACAATCCTAACATACCTGTCTTTTCTGTCATCCTTGAATCACTTCAGGTGTTACTGATAAATGTTACTGATGTACCATTAGTTATTTTTAATAGTGTTTGATTTTAATAGAAATGTAGAATAATAAGAAATATTTTAGTAGAAATTGTATATCCATTGCAGTTTGCACATTCAACCAACAACCGATAGCTACTATGAAATCCTCTGTACAGCCCTGTACCAAGGCTGAAGGAATTGGTCAAAATCATCTAGTAGGAATGTTTAGAACTTAGATAACAGGCATAAGATTCAAGATAATTTGGATACACTATTTACTTATAGGAGTATTTTATCACCTAGAGGAATGCATAAGATGTCAGAATTTAGAATTAATGGGAACTGGGAAGAGTCAAATGAAGCAACTCATAGTTACCTGCCAAGAAACTGTGAACTTAATCAGAAGATAATTCCGGCAGGGGGAGATTGCAACCACCAACTTATGGACCACCTACTCACACTACACCCCAGACCCATTTCTAGACATTTCTAACATTTACTGCGCAAAATCAGAAATAGGAGGAGAGTATGTTGATGATTTCCAGGAAAATATATGTTTATGCATGAACACTTAATGAATATGTATGAGCAAGTTCTATATAAGATGTATTATTTTGGTGCATGGTGTGCATTGTTAGTGAGAGCACTCACTCACGCACTCGGCTGTCAATAAAGAAGTGTCTGCTTATCTGCATCAAATTGGTGTCGATAAGTTCTATATTCACAGTTTTAGGCAACATAGGCATGACAGTATATGGACATGAATGTGAATGTCTTGTGTTCTTATATCCTCCTGTTGCTTACACTAATATCACTTAAAAGTTGAAAATAAAAGCATTTATGTTCTCAAAGACAGAAGGCACATTGCAAGGCAATGTCTCTTCCTTGGTGTCTGTATGTCACATTTACCGGTCTGCCATACAAAAATTAAGTAGGTGCTACAAAGGCTTTTAAATTAAGCTGTGAATTTCTTCACTGTTTGGTATGCATGTATTCATTGAAATTTTTTCTTGACCTATTCTACTATAATATTAATACTAATTAACACTAATGCTACCACAAAATAAAGCCTTTCTGAGGTCAGATAGTCAAGCATTCAAAGAGAGGAAAGGTTTGAGAGATTTGGGAAGGTATTTGCTTTTTTTTGGTATGAAGTGCTTTCTTATGCCTGTAAACAAGAGGCAGCAACATCATGTTTGTTAACTTGTACTTTGTTGGAAATATTTGTTTCTTAAAAAACCTGCTGTGTATGCTGATAATAGAGCACCACTTTGAGCTTGAAGAAGGAGGTTGGATAAGACTATGAGAGAACTAATAATCTCACAGGAGAAATTAGTTTGAAAATATCAACCATTCATACAACCTGACTCACTCTAAAACCCAAAACTCTCGTTGTGTAGCAGTGTTTGTGATTCTAAGGATAATAATGTTCTCCTTGAGACTGTTAGCAGTGTCCAGCTGGACATCGCTGTCAGAGGAGGAAGAAGCAGCCCCATCCTTGTCACTGGTGCAGGCTTTAAAGTGACACAGAGCAAGCCAGCTACTGTCCATCACTGTTGTCAGATCTGTAAATTGTGTGCCATTCCCTCTAAGTTTCAGTGGGGATATCTACTGAACTAGGTTTAACTTGATGTTATTTTTAGAACAAATTACATTGATTGCATACTATTTCAAAAGCCCCAAGTAATAAAGTACACACTTAAATGTGTCTGACTAGTTTCATTTCTCTGTGTGCTTTTTGGGTATAAAAACGTAACTATTTGTTTTCCAGACTCATCTGGCAAAGACTTTGGTCCTACTCTGGGACTAAAGAAGTCCAGTTCTCTCGAGAGTCTTCAGACTGCTGTGGCTGAAGTTAGGAAGAACGAACTGCCTTTTCACAGACCCAGGCCTCACGTGGTTCGTGGTCGGGGATGTAATGAGAGTTTCCGAGCTGCCATTGACAAGTCTTATGATGGACCTGAAGATGGAGAAGAGGGTATGTTGCTAAATGGCACTTACTGAGGAAGCCACCTTCACTCAGCACTGCTGAGGGCCAAGTCAATAAAGCACATAAGCAAGTGATTTAGTCCAATTGAAGTTGATCACATTTTAAAAGCTGCTCATGTCTTCCACTGAATAGAGCTGTCTTTGCTGTACCACGTCCAACCTTGACTGGGTTTAGTGCAAAGTCTTTCACTGATCTCCTCTGGGGCAGGGGTGAGTTGGAGGATTTAGAACTCAATCCTTAAATAATTATATTTTTCAACTTCAAGAAGCAGCTGCCTTCTTCAGATTACATTAAAAATTATCTTGCTCATTTTATAGAGCTGTCTACAATTCCCGCTTCTCCAACCAGGAAATTTGTTTCCAGTTATAGACAAGGCAGAGTGTATTGATAGCACCCTGCTGCTCATTCTGTCACCATGGGCTTACAGACCCCAGTCTGGAAATATGTCGCCTTTAGCATGAAGCATAAGACTGTGCTTGGATCCTGAGCCCCCCAAATAGGAACAACACAGCTCTTCTCCAACCAGACAGAACAGTTTATCTATTTCTTTTTCAGCCATTAAAATAGAAAGATTCCAGGGAGTGAATGAAATAATTTTGTGACATAGATTGGTTATGTCAGTTGCCAGAATCACTTGTTGAAGTAAGCACACAGTGTTTGCATCCCAGTATGTCAGTTTTCTCAAGCTGATGGAGGTTAACAAGCTAGATTTCAAATAGAATAGTGTTTTACCATGTCAGGATTTTTGTATCAGGAATAATAACTAGACAACAAGTCACTAAATTAACTCTGTATTTAATTTACAATAGAAATCTGCTTGAATTCACTAGATATGTTTAGTCTGCTTTTTAAATTACTCAATTAAATGAGTAAGTGTCATGAGTCATTTGAACACTCTGTAGATACTCATGCTGTATTTCATGCGTTTGCATTTTGGTGGCCCCTAGCCATCCTCACCGATTCTTTTTCATTCTGTGCAGATGGTTTCTCTGATAAGAGCTCTCACTCTGGTCAAGAAGCTCAGAACATGGAATCTGCCCCTCCGGGGAACCCTGAAATAGAAGATGCAGAAACCAAAGCAAAAAAGGACAAAAAAAATAGAGATAAAGAGAAGAAAAAGGAAAAGGGCAAAGCTAAAATCAAGGAGAAGAAAAGGAAGGAAGAAAATGAAGATCCAGAAAGGAAAAAGAAGAAAGGCTTTGGTGTCATGTTGAGGTAAGACATTTTGCAAGGCAAAACAGCCACCCATTCTCATTATAATGTGGGAAACAACGGATACTCTCATGAAGTAGTGGAAAAATTATTTCACTTGGACTCAAAATAATGTTTATGTTATTTAAAAAGAAAGCAGTTTATACTTTTACACCAAACTTGTAGCTGAGGCAGAAGACATTTGGCAGACAAAATGTCTTTTTGTGCCTTTGAAATTCATTCCCATATGTCAGAAAAGATTCAAGGTTTCATGCTAAAAACAAGCGTGTGTCGGTGGGGAAGGCTTTGTGGGGAATATTTCTGAGTAATGCACGACCCACTCCCACGCTCAGACCTTCGCCTTCTTTGCTTATCTGCTTCCTTCACAAGCTTTGGAGAGAGCAGGATTGCTTATGTTACCGTAAACAGTCCAGTAACATTTGCAGTTGTTGAAAACCACTAGCTATGATAAAATCTGTGCTTCACAGCTTCAGCCATTGCCTGCAGTGGACAAAAGGTCACCATCCTCCCTTCCCAACTTGCAAATGTTTGGATTTCTTCCATGGCCATTGGTTGGGTTTGCATCTCTGGAATCATCAGAGATCAGACAAAGTTCTTCAGGCCATTTTCTTGTAGGCACTCTGGTTGCTGTCACCCCTGCCTCTGGTACCTGTTTACTCTATTGGGGGTTGAAGTGTTTCCATTTAAGTAGATCTTTGCCATTAATATAGAGAATGCAAATAAAATTTAATGGTCAGCTGGAGGAGGTTAGACTGTATGACCACGTGGTTACTTGTAGCACTGAACACTTAATTAGGAGGCTACTGGTATTTCTTAGCACGCTGTATACGTACCAACAATCATTGCTTAGACAAAGATGCATTTAACTGGTAATCTAAGAAATTCAGCTGCAACATTATTAATTTACAATTATATTCATTAGGATGTTGATATATGAACTCACATTGCAGCTTTCTGTTGATATGTCCTCTGGAGTCAAATGGGTTGTATTGTGTTGACATGGAAGGTTTTAGCTGGCTTTCTTCCATGTGTCATCAATAGGAATCCTCAAAATTGTCTTATCATTTCTGAACACTGTAGAGATATTGTCAAAAATATACAGGCATGCTTATGTGCCAAATTTGCATGATTTCAGCAGTTAGAGTTTGTAAGATGAAGGTGTGTGGGCATACCAGTCTGCATCCAAATGGGGCTCTTCAGGAATGCTGAGGAGGCACATACACCTGTGCATCACACATGCATTTGTGTTCATAGTGTTTAAAGAAAGAGGGCTTAACATGGAACACTAGTCAAAACACTGAATAATTAGGAGGGTGGCGTGTATCTTAAGCTTTATGTCTATTTTCTTTCTTCTTTTTAACTCTTTGTGAACGGTGCTGTTGGAAGAGGAGAAGAATGACATAGAGGTCTGACAAAAGCATAAGTATTCTGTTTCATGTATCACTGGCAGATTCGAAGTTTGAAGTGCAAAAGTATTACTTACGGGGTGTGATGCCTGAACCAGAAAGAACATGGGATAACATCAGAACCCAAACAAGTGATTTTAGTTGACAAAAAAAAAATCTGCTAATGATCAATATGCAAAGCTGAGAACAATAGGTTGCCATTCTTAGTGATTTCCTTTTTCAGAATATATTTTGGTTGTACACAAGTGTTATACATCTGTTCTTTTCATAAGCTTGCTTTTTATTTAGATTGATAGTCTTCCCAGCAGACAGTAGTTGTTAATAGCTTTTATTTATCTGTATGGCAGCACAGAATGGGAATTTCTATCCCACACCATTGAAAATCTCTACAAAGCCACAAATATGGAAGCAACAGGTTATAACGAACAGAGGAGGAGATGTTTGTAAGAGCTAACGGTTCAGTTTGGAGGTTTTCAGAGGTTCTGTGTCCTTGTCAGTGTTTCTTCCTAAATTTATAAAAATTGCTCTTGAAAAAAAAATTATTCCTGAGAAGGTGAAAGTCCTAGGGAATCCCAGCTGTGATAAAGGTGAAAGAAGTGTAATAACCTGTAAAGACTGAACAAGAGCAATCTGTGAGTTTACAGAAGAATTGGGGACGCTATGGTCCTGCTCAAGATCAGCGAAACCAGGCTGATATTTTTTCAGGGAGAAACTGCTGTAGATGACATGAAAAACAAAAACAACTAGTCTGAATGATTTTAAAATAAATAACAGGAAACTAATATGGGAATTTAGAAGGGATCAAATACTGACTAAATACTAGATTCAAAAGGTATTTTTCCAACTGGAGTTTTGCACTGATGTGAGGAGTGAATGTGAGAAGGGCTAGCAAGGAGGAGACTGCAGTAAGAAGGTTTGAATGATCGAGTATTTTAACAGCACGGATGGAAAGTAACAGGCAGATTTTTTTTTTTCTGACATTGTGGAGATAAAACTGACATGTTTTATTGGTAGAACATCTGTGGAAGGAAAGAGAAAAGCTGAATACCACAAAGTTGCGAGTTTCTGCAGCAGGCAAGGTGACTACTAATTCTTGGTAGCTTAATAAAGAAAGAAGTAGATAGAACTATTTAGAAACAGAGATGAGGTGAGTTTTTGACGTGCTGAGTTTGAACTGGAAGGGGAACCTGCCATAGGGGACATTAGAAATGGAAACACCATAAGGGAGCGTAAGCTGGATGGAGAAGGATACCTGTAGTGTGCTTTTTGTAGATACAGTAGTAGTTGTACTGTGATCGCCACATGTGGGAGACTATCGAAATGAGGAATAAAGTACAGAGCCTCTGCCAGACTGACAGGAGAGAAAGACCCAAGAGAAAAGAAGTTAAGAAAGCATCTTGGCAGGAGTGGGAAGAGGATGTATCTCCCTGGAACTGGGCAGTGCCATGAATTTTTTAACTAGTCCAGTGACTGCAGCCATGTAACTAATTGATCCTCCGGAGAGCTGGAACCCCACACTGATACATTAATACTGTTTGTAATTTGTGGGCTGCTTTGTTCAGAGCTGTTCCAGCTGTACCTGCATAGTTCTGCTGTACTCTGTAGATGTGTTCAAACAGGAAACAGACTTGCTGAACCCATGTCAAGACTGGGTTGAGATAAGTAGGAAATGATCATCTGTGGTGAGAGCTCCAGGACCAGAAGGACAGTGAAAATATTCTGAGATCTTGCCAGAAAGCTCAGTGCTAATTAAGACCCATGCACTTTCTGGTGAATGACTAGGGCTCAGGTGTAAAGGACAAAGGGAAGTAGAATTTGAGGCTAAAGCAGCTGCTGGGAAGTCACACTTGTCTATGGTGGGATTTTTGTGCTATACTTGCTGGGTCACATATACAGCTATAACAAGTTTTATCTTGATAGTATGTCCATGTGAATTGGCTTGTTTCTGCTTCATAATCAGTAACCAAACATTTCAAGATATTAAAACCAAACCCAAGTATTTATCTGTAGTACAAGCACTGAGCTTTAGTCTTTTGCATCTGAGATTTTTGAACATATTGGAATTGCTACTGCATTGGTTTTTAACTTTTTTTTTTTTTTAATTTCACAACAGAAAATAGCAAAGCTGTTAGCAGTTGCTAACAGATTTCACTTAGTGCCTCATCTGTTGCTCAGCTGCTATTTACTTGTAGTTCCTGGTCTTTTTTTACACATACAAAAAAAAAAAAAAAAAAAAAAAAAAAAAAAAAAAAAAAAAGCATGATTGCTTTCCTGCTAAGCTTTTCCTGGATTGAAGCTTTATTTAGGTGACTGTGATTCAGGGAGACCATCAAGAAATCATGCTTTTATTTTTGTAATCACTGTTTTTTTAAAAAGTCCTGTTGTTTCACCCAGTATTAACTGAACTGCTTTTGATGGAGCATTTTAATGACTGTGGAACTTGGAACAAAGTAGGTTAATATACTGGAGATTTGAAATGCAGATGACACTGGTTATTATTGGTTAGTTAAGTCTCTATACTACAAAGTACTATTTTACTGTGGTGCAGGCTGGACAGTGTTTGTTTTCTTGTTTGGATGGTTCTGATGCATATATTGCCTGCCTGAGTACTGGATGTCTATATGTACTGTCCAAAGAACAAGAGAAGTTGACTCTGTTAACTGTATGTAATATTGGCTAAGGAGCATTATATTTTACTTTTTTATGTTTTCTGATACATTTGCACATTCATAGCTCATTAAATAACTCATTGCTAGATGACAGACAGCAAAGTAAATTGATATTGTATCAGGAAAACAACTACATGAAATATTTTCATTATTGGAGCTCCTGTACTGCACTCTCAGGAAAAAGCCAGTATCTCGCATCGATGCTGAAATTCTGTTGGAACAGAAATAACACTCAGTTCTATGCAGATACATACCAGTGGCAAGATTAGGCAATGCCTCATTCAATTCTTGGTTTATCCCTTTTCTTACATTGAGCTGACTGATTCTTTCAAGGCACAGAGTCTTTTTGGGTAACAAGGAGACTGCTGGACTTCAAGTGAGGTTTGCTGTACTACTCTTTGAAGGCATTTTAAATTTTCACGAGAAACACTATAGTGAAACAGCATATTTGTGCCTTTGAGTCAAGGTAGTGCGTAGTATTATTGGTTTAGGACTGTCAAAAGCCTTGTGAGGTGGCTCTGTAGGCTGTTTGGAAGGGTTAATTAACCTGTTGGTGCAGGGTGTTAGAAATCCCTGGTGCACTAACGCAAAATATGTTATCACTTAGCACCAGGAATGCAAAGCTGATCTGACTAAGAGGTTATTAAAAAAAAATATATTCCTCAGTTTGCTAGGTGATGAACTCTAGATTTTACACTTGTGATCTATAGTTATTTAATCACCATGCTTTGAAATACTGTCAAAAAAATATTTTCTAATGAAGGTAGGACTTGTATTGGTTTTCTAAGTTAAGTCGGAGAAAGACTGAATCTTTAAATCACCGAGGAGTTGTGACCTCTGCATGCAGTGCTGCTCTGTATCCTAATCCCATAGCAGTTGTTACAGTCCTGGTGTACCATAAACATAAGTCTGTGGCTCTCTCACTACCTTTTCCAGAGAGTGATTGTAAAAGTTCTGGGCAGCCCTTTCAGCTTTATGGACATGAAGGTAAGTTAGCTAATGGACTGCAGCCACACCAATGGCATTTTAATAAGGAACTCCCCCAGGCAGAGACCAGTAGGCTGAAGTTATAATTTTGTTGTGGTATAAAAATCTAAGAGCAAGGATGTAATTGATGACTCAGAGTGAAGAGTTTTGCTAAACTGGAGTGCAGTGGGAGAACACCCTCTCATTCAGTCTGTATTTCTAGGCTGAATTCAGAAGAAAAAAACCCCAACCTTCTTCATATAAAGCAACTCTTGTCAGCTTGGTTTCACTAGTTCACTAGTAAATACTTTCCAAATTAGTATAGGTGAGAACATGTCTATCCCTCACAAATACTGCACACGAACCATGACTTGCATATTTGTGCAAGTATACACGTAACTGCAAGCCCAGGAAGCAGGAGTATGTATGTGCATATTAGTTACATTTGCTTTTTTCTCTTCAGAAAGAATGCTCTTTTTCACATAATAGTTCATCTTAAATTATTTACCTTCCATTTCACAATATGAGCCATGAATATTTTATTTTTTGTCCCCTTAATTTGCCAATTTTCCTTTGAGCTAAGTGCCTTAGCGATTTTAATTTTTCATTCTAGTTGGAAGACAGAAATGACCCTTTTTTCATTATTACTATTATAGGCCTTGTGCTCAGAATGATACTTTTTACAACCAGCACTGTTGAGCCTGTAATGGTATTGCAGAGTAGATAGCATAATATACAGATATTGACTTCCATTTAGTATAGCACTATGATAGCTTATGGAGAGATTTTTTTTCTGCTCTGTGTTGCCCTGAGAAGTTGAGCATGGTAGAAGAAAAGTTAGCAATATAATGAAGAAAGAACAAATAATAAAGGTGGGATGTGCCAGAGAGAGGCAGTGTATATAACTTTTTAATGTATTTAAATGTATGTACATAGGATGATGGAAATCAGTATGAACGTAGATAGATTTAAAAAAAAAATTACTAGATTAAATTATAATTTAAATAGGCTAAAGTTATTTTAGAATTTTTTGTCCTCAATAGCAAAATGTTCTGAGATGGATCATGCCTGTGTGTTTGATAGACAGCATCAGTTAATGAAGCAGATAAGTTATTTAGAGGCTTTGATTTCCTTTTGCCTGATAAAATTTCCACTTTTCAAATAGGTAAATTAGTAAATAAAACTCCTGTTTCCTTTAAAGAGAATAAGAGCGTGAGGGAGAGGAGGTACCTAATCAATTTAATGTACCTCGAGTTTGTCAAGTATTCTAAACTAAAAAAAGACAAACACTTCAATTTACATGTATCACTTTTTCTTTTCCTCCACTATATTGATTCTTCCTTGGCTGCATTGATAGTCAGACTAAAACAGAGAAAATAAGGGGGTTTTGTACTAAAAATGATCATGTGGACTGCCTACTAAAGGCTTATTTGTTTAATTAAGCATCTGTTCTCCTCTTAATATGCATGCATAAATCTCATTAACGTTAGATGTATGCAAGTGCAGTGAAGAAGAATAGACCCCTCACTCTCATTACTGAACTTGGATAACAAGATTTATATTTACTTAACAGATCAGAGCAGAAAGTTCCCTCTGACTATTTAAAAGGACTGGAAATTGCAAACTGTTTGCAAGGAGCATGCTTTTTGTGAAATAGTTGCATGTTCACTTCAAGTTGAAATATCATTATTCAAGCCATTACTAAGCAAAAAACAAACAACAACAACAACAACAACAACAAAAAGCAGCATGCTCTGCCTGTAAGGATTAACTTTGTGCATTAAATTCCGTGATATGTCTACTTAAATGTATACTTGCCTATTTGATATTGACCTCTGTGCGTGCCACACCTGCTAAAATAAAAGCAAACTCCAGGTTTTTCTGGAGGTGGCATATTTCTTCTAAATGTCTATCTCCTCTCGTCCAAGAAATGCCTTCTGAAAAAAAATGTCCTAGAAAGCAAAGTGTATTCTTGATGAATACTGAACGCTGTGGCCATGTGTTTATCCTTCATTTGCTGTAGTTGGCTGTTACTTGTTCTAAAATCCACCTCTTATCTGAGGGTAAAACTTGAATTCTAGATTTTCCATATCAGTTATGGCCCATTGGGTATTTCTGTATGTAGTACGGATGCATTATGGTCACATTCTGTAAGAATTTGAATTAAGGTTTCCTGAGCTGCATTTTAATCAATAAATATATATTTGACTGAGGAATACAGTGAGGAGTGTGAGTTCTACCTTGAGATAATAAAAAGCCAGCGGTTTTGCTGATTTTCTGTTTCAGTAGTTCTTGTAACATGAACTTGGTAAATGGGGGAGCTAGGGGGAGAGACAACAATTAACAGATAAATTATACAGAAGGGGACTCCTGACAGATTCCTTAACTACAGAGTGCTGGCAGGTGCCAGTTTAATAGGTATTGCCATTAACAGCCATCTGTAGAATGAAATGAAATGTACTCATCTCACTGAATTATGATTTATGCCAGACAAAGCAGTCAAACCAAAGTAATATTTATATTATAATGCAGAGTCATTGATTAAATGCACATGGCATCTCAAATCCAGTTGACATTTTAAGTTGAAATGATTGCAGACATGTAGCCATTTATTTAACTATTACTTTAAAAAATGTGTCTCTACTTGTTATTAATAGAAGAAAGTCAGACCTGAGCAATATTTCAATAGGCTGACCTTTTGTTTTGCTGACATATAAAAGGAACAAAGCACCTTTTGGGGTAGTCACAATTTCAGAGCATATGAAGTATGCTAGCTTCAGAAAAAAATGACCCCTTTGAACCACTCTGTCTCTTTCTTCCCTCTTTTCCACACACAATTTTTGAAAGAAAATGGACAAGAGATGGTTTAGGAGATAGGAAAATAGTCTGAGAGGGGCGTTGTTTCAAGTGCCTGCTCTGCTCCTGGTTTCTTGGGTGACACTGGTTAATCCGTTTAGCTCTCCTGAGCCACAGTTGTCCTTATACAAAAGTTATCCTCTGTGCTTATAAAAAATAAAAATAGCAGTGTTTCTCTGCTTCATATGAACATTGTTCAGCTGTTAAAAAATAAGTACATTTAAAAAATAATCTGACTATTCCTGTAAAAGTATAGCAGGCAAGTAGTTTTATTCTTAAGAAAATGAAAATTAAAAAGTAGTAATCTTTTGTGTTATTTCTCTCAAATTAATTTTCCTCTAATCTCTAGGATTCTTCCTTCTCTCTCTGAGGTCTTCATATATTCTTTCCTTTTACTTTATTCCAATGATTCCAGTTTCTCTTATTTGTTAATCTCCTGTTGTCCAGTCTCTTATTCCCACATAACATCTCTCCATTCTCTTTGTAACCTTGTCTCGTTATTGCTTACCTTGCCGTCCATTTTTAGCAAACTTTGGTCTGTTCTCTCTTTGGAAAAAAAAAAAAAAAAAAAAATGCAAGCTCAGCCTTCTGCTCTTCCACTGTTACTGAGAACTGTTTGACAGAATACTGGGTTGCTCACCCTTACTCCTTCTTGCTACTGCTAATGCCTGAGGTACCAAGCCAGGTTTTCCCCCTCCTTTCTGTACTACCTTCTAGCTACAGATACTCTTACCTTCAGAAATGCAGTTTGGCATATAATGCCCCAGAATTATAGTTGACCTTCTATCTTTTACCCTGATTTTATGCCTTCTTGCTGGAAAAAATTGATTTGTCGTTTCAAATTTAACATGGGAAAACTTTTTTTCTCTGCAGATTGTTCCTCTTTATGTCCTTACTCTGTCATCAGGGAAAGTAGCAGCACCTTCTCCCATTCACAAAAGCCCTGATACGGGATGTCATCTTTCAGTGGACCTTAAACCCACTCAGCAGGGCCATGCCTAAAATTCGCTTCTTAACACAACACACCAAAGACCTGACCACACAAAAGAAGTTTCTCCCCTTTCTGCTTGGACTGCTGTTGCTTCTGGGTTCTGTCAATCTCTCTTGTGGATCACACCCCTGAGTTGTTGTTCTGACTACTCTTGCCTGCCCCTGTTAGCACAGCACCAACTTTGTCTCCTTCTCAGTTTGGTCTGTGTTAACAGCCTAGGGTGGTACCATACTGCTTTGGGAAACCATGAACCCTTACCAGCCAGCCCATCTCAGCGGCACGGTTTCTACTGCAATGTGTTCCAGCATGTCTGGGCAGAAAGTATTTTATATAGCCCTTCAACTTCCCTAAGATTTGCCTCTGCTATAAAACTTCCCTGATGTGTGAATGTTGGCAGGACTAAATGAGTGATGAAGTAAGGCTTTGTATCCTTTCCACCCCAGCTCCTGCTTTCTGTCTCAGTCCACCAGTAAGAAGGCAGTAAGAAAGAAAAGCTCTTTGCAGCTTCCCGCTCTGCACCACATTTGGCTGTGTCCCATTCACCTCCACCTGTCATTTGTTTGGAATCTGTTAGGATGCGAATGCAAAGGTGCAGGATTGATGCTCGTTCAGCTGTTATTCAGCAGTTAACTGGAGGTAACACCATCTTCTTATCACCTCCAGCCCTCTATCCTCTGACAATGCTTGTTTGTCACCAGTTTTCTGCCCTTGTTACTTTCTCCTCCTTTCTCTACCCCACTCTGCACCCCAGGCTGTCTCTTGTCCTATAGCTTTCACCCAGCTTATGCAGAACCTTGACTAATGAGCCTAGCAGAGTTTGGGCTCTGCCCTCTGTGTGTGTTGCTTCTATCCTGCACGTTGACATGAGTGACTGCTCTAATTTCTCAGTTGTCATGATGCTGCATGGCATTTAGCATGGAAGTTAATCATCCTATTGAGTGTTGCCTTCACAGAAATATTTACATTCAGGTAACCCTCCCCTGCTTGCTTCCTTCAGACGTCTCTAAGGCCTTGGCTTGGTCCTGGAGCATTTGAGAGGATTTGGTCTTACTCTTTAGAAGTCTTTAAATAATTCTTAGTGGTGAAAATCAAGATGTCTTCTCCCTTTTCCCTTTCTTTTCTTTCAACTTCCCACTTCTGTCCTAATCTTTTTTATATTGTTGAGAAGAAACAGTAAAGAATGAATAAAAAGGAACCTGGACAGATATAAAATGTTAGCCAAATGCTGACATGAAATAAACTATCACCCTCTGTGGGTGTATATATATTATATAAACTCTGAGATATGTGTCACCACTGGATTAGGAATTAATAAAAAAAAAAAGTCTTAAAGGTTGACTCACAAAGTGAAAAATTGTCTGTCTGTGTGTATATGTAGTACAAGATACACAGGCCACTAAGTATCTGCTATAACTCTTTAGCATTTAACTTCAGTATTGGGTTTGAAGTAGTGAACTGTATGCCTGTGCCATTCATTGTCCCTTATTTGAAAGTAGTGAATACCTGGCCTCACACTAACCCCATATTATCAGGTTGGTTGGCAATAACGTGTAAATAGAATTGTAAAGCAATTTTCTGGTGACAAAAGGCCACACTGTTGTCTGCTATTTTCTTTCTAGCCAAAGAACCCTAGTGAGTAATGAGTTAGGCGCTGTTCATTCCACCTCTGTCATCTTTTTGTTTAGCTTTTTATCCTCTAATGTGGAAGTCTGTATTACAGTAGCTTAGTATAACAGACATCCTAATGTTCTGGGTTTAATTAAAATTAGATTGAGGAAATAAACAATTCAAAGAAGTTAGCTTTCCTCTCCCTATCCTCCCTCACCCCCTCCAAACATGCTTTCCATATCCTCTTCTCCATTTGGAAGCGCTTGTTTCCATTCACACTCTTGAATTGTTCATCCTCCCTAACAGGTAGTGAGGAAGGACTGTCAAGGAAGATTGCTTGCATTCATTTAGTCTTCTTAGCAGTACATGTTTTTAAATTACTGGGTTTAGTCTGTTTGTTTTGATACAGTCTGAATCTGTAAAATACAATTCTTTATATAAAACCTTTGTCAAAGTATGAAGATCTCACAAAACCAAACTGCACTGCTCTTGAGAAAAAATTTCCATTATACAGCTGCAGATCATTTTTACTATGACTACCTTATATGCACACACTGGAAGAGTGAGTTATTTGATCTAAATTACTCAGAAATTAGCAAATATTTATTTCCTTTTAAAAAGCATATTATTACGGGTGTAAATGCTGCAATAGATTAATGTACCTCTTCATCTCTGAAGACCTCTGATGCATCTTTTTGCCAATCTGGTGAAGAGGGCTTTAAACTAAAGTTGCTGGAGGCGAGGAACCTCACTCCATCCCACTCCTTCCAGTTTGAAACCAGTGCTAGCAGTAGATGCCCAGAGCCTGGAGAAGGTCACAGGTCAGCAGGAGAGCACCAGAAGAGCAGCACAAAGGAATTCCAGCCAGTAAATCAGTTTCATCAGAGGCCCAACTTAAATGCCACTATGCAAATGCACATAGTATGGGGAATAAACAAGAGGAGCTGGAGACATGCATATGTCCGCAGGAGTATATGCATGTCTCCAGCTCAGGAGTGATGCATCCCAACAAAGAGGAAGTCAAGCAAGAATGCCAGGGGGCATTCAAGGATGAACAAGTTGCTCCTGGATAAGCTGACACACAAAAAGGAAGCCTACAGAGGGTGGAAGCAAGGACAGGTAGCCTGGGAAGAATACAGAGAAATTGTCTGAGCAGCCAGGGATCAGACTAGAAAAGCCAAAGACCTGATAGAATTAAATCTGTCCAGGGCACTGGTGATAAAAGGAAGACTAGGGAAAATGTGGGCCCTCTCCAGAAGGAAATGGGTGACCTGGTTACCCAGTATATGGAGAAGTCTGAGGTAGTCAATGACTTTTTGCCTCAGTCTTCAACAGCAAGTGCTCCAGCCACACCGCCCAAGACACAGAAGGCAAAGGCAGGAATTGGGAGAATGAAGAACTGCCCACTGTCAGAGAAGATCAGGTTCAGGACCATCTAAGGAACCTGAAGGTGCCCAAGTCCATGGGACCTGATGAGATGCATCTGCAGGCCCTGAGGGAACTGGCGGATGAAGTGGCTAGTTCACTTTCCATCATATTTGACAAGTCATGGCAGTCCAGTGAAGTTCCCACTGATGGAAAAAGGGGAAACATAACCTCCATTTTTAAAAAGGAAGACCCAGGGAACTAGAGACCAGTCAGGCTTCTCTCTGCCTGGCAAGATCATGGGGTGGATCCTCCTGGAAACTGTGCTAAGGCACATGGGAAATAAGGAGGTGATTGGTGACAGCCAACATGGCTTCACTAAGGGCAAATTGTGCCTGACAAATTTGGTGGCCTTCTACAGTGCGGTTACAGTGTTGGTGGATAAGGGAGCCACATGGATTTGACAGATGGACCACTCAGTGGATAAGGACCTGGCTGGATGGTCACACTCAGAGTTGTGGTAAACAGCTCAGTGTCCGAGGGGAGAGCAGCAACAAGTGGCGTTCCTCAGGGGCTGATACTGAGACCAGTGCTGTTTAACATCTTTGTTGGTGACATGGACAGTGGGATTGAGTGCACCCTCAGCAAGTTTGCCAACAACCCCAAGCTGTGTGGTGCAGTCACAGGCTAGAGGGAAGGTATGTACCAGCCAGAGGGACCTGGACAGGCTGGAGAGGTGGGACTGTGCAAACCTCATGGAGTTCAACAAGGCCAAGGGCAAGGTCCTGCACATGGGTCGGGGCAATCCCAAGCACAGATACAGGGTGGGCAGAGAATGGATTGAGAGCAGCCCTGAGGAGAAGGACTTGGGGGTATTAGTGGATGGAAAACTGACTGTGAGCCAGCAATGTGCACTCACAGCCCAGAAAGCCAACCCTGTCCTGGGCTGCATCAAGAGCAGTGTGGCCAGCAGGGCGAGGGAGGGGATTCTCCCCCTCTACTCTGCTCTCTTGAGACCCCACCTGCAGTGCTGTGTCCAGCTCTGGGTTCCCCACAGAAGGACATGGACCTGCTTGAGTGGGTCGAGAGGAGGCCACGAAGGTGATTAGGGGCTGGAGCACCTCCCCTGTGAGGACAGGCTGAGAGAATTGGGGGTGTTCAGCCCAGAGAAGAGAAGGCTCTGGGGAGACCCTATAGAGGCATTCTGGTATTAAAGGGGGCTGCAGGAAAGCTGGGGAGGGACTCTGCATCAGGGAATGTAGGGGATGAGTTCAGGGAATGTAGGGAATGTAGGGGACTCTGCATCAGGGATGAGGGGTAAGAGTTTTAAACTGAAAGAGGGTAGATGTAGATTAGATGTAAAGAAGAAATTCTTCCCTGTGAGGGTGGTGGGACACTGGCACAGGCTGCCCAGAGCAGCTGTGGCTGCCCCCTCCCTGGCAGGGTTCAAGGCCAGGTTGGACGGGGCTGTGAGCAACCTGGGCTAGTGGAAGGTGTCCCTGCACATGGCAGGGGGGGTTGGAACTAAATGATCTCTAAAGGTTACTGCTGACCCAAACCTTTCTATGATTCTATGATCTTTTTCTTAATTAATTTCTATGTAGGATATTTTGGCTTGGCTGTCATTCATTGCTTCCCAAACCATCCGTCATCTGCAGCAATGGAGGGTGCTGCAGGCAGGCTCAGGCAGAGCTCCAGGTGCTCTGGGCTGAATTGGTTTGGGAAAAATACATAGAGAAATTTCTAGGTATAGATCTACTTTAAATTCTCTCTGCCTATAGCAGTAGTGTTAGTTGCTTTGTTCCTACATGTGAGATGTTTGCTAATTTCACTAATTACAAAGTACAAGTTGTATTTTTGTATCTGTAGTATGAATGCTGACGATGTTCTGTAAGACCACAATGAGACCTGTAAATCCTATGGTGCTGGTTCTCCGTAAACTGCACAATTTGTTGAATGACTGTGAAGTATGTTGTACACAGTGACTAGTGAAAACTGATTTGGCATGCAAACTTGCTAATTCTGAGTGGATAACTGGCTTTAGTCCCCGGTGCTGTAATAAAGCAAATTTGGTTTTATTGCATCTCCTGCATGGAAATTACTATCAAAAATCTGTGTTGTAGAGATATTTCAGTGTTTTACAAAGACTTACATGTTTCTGCGTGTTTGGAGGGAAGGAAGGAAGCCACACCCATACAAAATATGGGCTCTAGTGGTCTAATTAGAAACACAAGTTTTAGGCAGTCTGAAGTGTGCTAACAAAAGTATTCCACTAGCAGTATATTTATTTAGTTCATCCTTAACATTTATTCTGGTTTAAATACCAGCTTCCTCTATCTTGTGGGGGTATTAAGATTGGAGAGAATGAGTTTAATCTTTTTTGGTTTTAGGCTAGAGTTTAAAGAAATTGAAAGATGATGTTCCTGTCATAACAGAAAGAAGGATCACTACTGGCCCTAGACTTGCTGCAGAAAACTGAAATTATACCATAAAGTGCTGTCCATGCACTTGTATGCAATTGAAAGTGGAGCACAGACAAGATGATCTTTCACTGGGGAAGATTAAAAAAAAAAAAAAAAAGGGAGAAGAAATAAAAGGGAAGTAACCAACAATCCTAGAATAGGAAGAAAAATGTGAGGATACAGGTTCAGAATAACTAAATAGTTACGATTTACCTCAGTAGTTTAATAACTTCTTGAGGCCTCAACCTAGCAGAGCAAAGCAATAAGCTACAGCTGTATTATATATGCTTCTGTCTTCTTTGCTCTAGATCTTTATTAAAAAATGCATTCACACCGTAGTAAAAGGCTACAGTGGAGCTAAAATTAAATCTTTTGAGAAGTGTGTTGATTATGTGTATAGATTGTGTGTGTTTGTGTATAATTCACGCATCACACATGGAAATTCAAAATTTTCTACCTTGGCTATTTTAAGCTGACACAGGTATTCTTGTACTTTCATAGAACTGGTGGATTAGCACATAAATTGTTTAAAGCATTATATAATTAATTTCTAGAACATCAGGTAAAGTCTAGGTCTTTTTCTTTGACAGGCTATTTCTGTCTCTAATGAGAACAGCAAAAGGTTAGGAGGGGACGTTGTGGATTTATGTGTTTGAGTGCTATAGGGGAGGGGAATAAGGAGGTGCTTAAGGGCTACATAAGCTAAAGGAGCTTCTTTACAGTAGAATAGTCTTGTCACATCACTATATATCTCACTCATCTTCTCAAGGACACAGAGGCACTTAGACACGTTGAAACAGCCCACATCTGGAGGAGAGCACATTTAACGGAGTATTGTATTAATGGCTTCATGGGATACCAAGACCATTTGTTGATCTTGGCTGTCAGTTTATTGTCTTTCTCAGTCTTTGTTTATTTTGTGTACATCAGCCATTCACTGAGTACCTTGGGACACAAATTGCCTATAATAGATCAAATTTACTGGTCAAAGGTTAAGTCACTCTCATGAGGCTGCTTGCCTGTGATAGCATTGGTTTCTGTTGGCTTTGATACCGTATTTATTGCAGTAATATTGTAATGTCTTCACAAAATCATTAAAGCTCAATAGAAGTTCTATTGTAGCTGTTCCAGGTAGATGACAGCTTGGTACATTTGGACTGTTGTCAACTCAAGTAGATTTTTTTGGGAATCTTACGTGTTATATTTAGAAAATGCCAGTCAGATTGAAACTGGGACCACTCACTCTCTTCTGTAGAGAGAAATCTTTGTCTAGGGGCGTTAACCTTTTAAGTTGTCCAGCAGCGTTTAGACCAGCTCCATCCTTAAGTTTCCACAAATCTAAATGGAAAATTATGTTCAACATCTGAGTTTCTGTTTAATAACCACCATGCAAGGCAGATGCAGACCTAAAACAAGCCTGCGAATATAAAAGTTGGTATGGAAATCTGTAATATAAATCAGAGGAAATTTCATATACAGCAGTGATCAGAGGAGGAAGAAAAATACAAAATTAAATTGGTTGCATAAAATGTCATGCTAATTTATAAGCTAAAAGGAGAGAATTGTAAATGAAGCACTGAAGTATGAGGGTTTCACTCTGTTTATAAATATTGACTTAAAATGAGGTTTAAAAAGGAATACCAAAAAATAAACCTGAACTGTGGTTGGTAGCTTTCTCAAGGAACCGGTTTCAAAGGGTGACAAAAGAGAAGAGAGGGTGGAGGAAAAAACCCAACCTAGAAAGCAACTTAAATTGATACAGTGTCTGCATACAAATAATTGAAGCCATGAGATTTAATTAAAATTACCAAGTGGATGTTGCTATCAAGAATGAGACAGTGAAGCTTAAATGGAATTTGTCTGAGTGCAATGGGGAATTTTAGGAGCAAGGTAAGAAAAAGAACAATTTTACTATCAGCTATAGAGAAACGTATTCACTGAAGAACAGCTCAAGCTGTGGGCATTTTCCAGGACCCCTGGGTACCAAATTTCAAGGATAACCAAATGCCGTATAAAAGCATCTCATGATCAATTGTATTGAATGGCACAGTCAAGTTCCATTGAATCCACACAGATGACAATCCATTTGGCTGAGCAGGGAAAGATCGTTACGGCATTTTCAGTTCACTATCTATCCGTTTTGGAACTTGAACTTCTAATAATTTTGTTGGTTTCCTGAAAAAGCAAGACTTTATTGAAGTCAATATACTGTAGCAGTTCCGAAACACAGAACATAGAAAGCTGGGAGAGCACTGTAACAAGCAGGTTTTGTAGCCTGTTTCTTTTGAAGCACAGCTAACGTTTGTGCATTTAAATGACAACAGAAAAATTCCAGAAGCTTAGACTAAATTTGCATGACCAGCAATGAGATTGAGGGCAAATTGTTTATTGTTTCATGGCAAAATTGGAAGTAATAGGGATCAGCTGCACAAGTGATCAGACCTGATTGCAGAAAATGAAATAACCAACTGAGGCAGAGCAGAGTGATCAGAAGGAAGGGTTTGGGGAACCTAAATAACCAACAGTTATTTCAAAATAGTGGAGAGCATCCTGGAGCCTGTCAGTCTTCCTGAACTAAAAAATAGCAGGTGTTTCAAAGAGATACAGATTGGTCTTAAGCCACAGAAACACGACTGTGTAGTGGCTTTGTGGCAAAATTCTCCAGGCTTGAGTCTAAGCCTGCTGAACTTCATGGAAATCTTGTACTGGATGAGACCCTCAGTGTTCCTGGGTACGTACAACTGAGATTCAAGTAAGACAGTATAAAGTTGTGACTAATGCTTTTTGTCCTTGGGTTGTAAGGGTGTAGGTGAATTAACTCTAGTCCCAGTTTTGTGTAGACTTCAAGTGGTGAAAGTTTTTTCAGGCTTGCTGGGGAGATCCTAGCTTGAAACTGAGAGCTGGTGAGGTCCACTTGATCCCTAAATGGTAAACCTAAAAATGGTATACTGACATTCTGTATTTCTTTTAGTAACTCAGTATCAGGGTTGGTTTTTTTTTCTTCAGAAATACTTTTAAATTAACTAATAATCCTGAAAACGACAGTCTAAACTTAAAAATATTTCTGCTACTCATTTATTCTTGCTGATATACAAGGATTACTGAAACCAAATTCTTCCTTTAGCTGCATCTTTACAAATCCATTCTTTTGACTTGTGTTTCACAGGCATAATTCCAGATGGAATTTAGCTTTGTAATTCAGGAAAAAGAATAAAATTCAGGTTTTTGTCTATTAGCTTTGCTGGTGATTTGGGTCTAAAAGGAGTAAAAAAGTAGAAGAAACTTAATTTTATTTCCTTAATAATACATGGCTGAATTCCCAGGGGAAGCAGATCTGTGAAGTATTATTTCTGCCAGGTAGCACTCGGTGTTGGGTAGGGGAGAAAACAGGCTTTTTGTCCCTGAGAATTTTCAGGTTTTCATACAATATGTTGCCTGAGTTGAGACAACAGTTCCAAAACTCAGATGTTCCTCAAGGGATAATTCTGAAAAAGAAAAAGCTTGAGTGAGTTAAAAATACTTATTTTTGTTCTGACTTTTCATTTTCAGAGCCTTTTAGTAAGGACTAAGATGGATATTAATCTGAAGAGTCACATTGTTTAAAATCCCTGATAGCGTATTTTGAAAATACAAGAAAACTTGACAATTTAAAAAGTTGTGTTGTAAAATTACTGAAAAACAAAGAAAAATTGCTTACCAAACAAATAAAACTGATAACCTTCTACAATCTGCTTGCTTACTAAAATCTACCATCCCACAGAACAAAAAGAGTCTTTTATAGTACTTTAGGAAAATGACCATAGTGATTACTGAACCCGAGGTTTAAAATGACAAAAAAGTGTGCATGATGCAACTGAAAAATGTAACCTCTTTTGTATAGTCATTGCTGCTACTAATTCTAAAAATGTGGCCAGTGACGTTACTAGAATAGGGAGCAGAGCTAAAAAGAACTTTCAAGTGACATCAACTCATGATCTAAAAATGTACATAGTAGTAATAATAAACTTCTGATAAGGCACTGACTCATGCCTGTGAGGAACAGATGGTGATGGCCAGTCAAGTCCCTGCTGCAGCCCATGAGGATCTGGTAGGATTTAGTGTGGCACTGAAACTGAGGAAAGTAAGAAGCCTGCTTAAAGTAAAACCAAAATATCATGAGCTAAGAGACAGACTCATAAGAAAGCCACTCAGCAGATTCAGCTGAAAGGTTATAGGATGAAAATGAGTAATAAAGAATAATGGCAACTCTCCAGGAGTGCAGAGGGAATACTAAACATGAAAATCAAGGCATATCGTTGCCTTCCTTTGTGCCTCTTATTTTGCTAAAAGTGGAGCTGATGGTGTGTGTCTTCTTCCTTTAAAGAGAAGAAGAATACTAATTTAAGAGCTTCCCCAGTAGTGCTCTCCTCTCTGGATCCCCCTTGCCCCCATCCTGTGTTCAGAGTGGTGACAGTACAGAGATACTGTTGGGTAAGGGACAGCAAGAGAAGTGCAGCTGCCCTCCAGTAGCTCTTCCCAGTCACTACAAAGAAGTCTACCATATAATGTGAATGAATGAAGAAATACAATTAGAAATAAAATAATGACTTTTCATTCCCCTCCTTTTAACCCTGTAGGCAGTAGCTTTCCAGATTTCCCCCAACTATGCCAGCCAAGAATGTACTTTCTCCACAGTCTGCCCCATAGAACTCCTGATGCAGGACTTTCCTTTGTCTTAACCAGTTACGATCTGTGTCCACATGCAGATGCCCTTCACAGCTTGTTTCCAGAATGAAAGTTGGCATTATGCTTGTTATTGTTCGGCTATATATAAAGTGAAACAGATTTTCAAAAATCATTTACAGAAGATTTGCTGTGACTATTGACATTTTCTGACAACCTAATTTTTCATGTAGACCTTCCCCTCTCCTCCCACCTCCCCTCACCCTTCAATTCCTACCCTGCAAACAGCAGAAATGTATTTGGGAAAGTGAAAAGGTTATGAATCAAACTTTTGAGGTATTTTTTAATTGACCCCAGGTAGACATTTAGATGGAGCTGATAGAAAGGTTGCAGATGTTCTGTATTAAAAAGTCTCTTTATATTAGATGATGCTGTGTCCTGCATCTAATGATTGAGTAGTCTCCTGTGGAAACATGCATTTACCCGTAGTACATACGGAGAAGTTTCAGTTATGTACATATTTCATCTGTCACTGAATGAACCTGAAAAGTCTATGGGTAACCAGATCCCTTGGATGGAAGGGCTAGCTTGATGCTTGTTTGATAAAGAACTTTTTTTCAGTACTAAAAGTTAACAGGTTTATTTGAAATGAACCCACTGATACTTCACTTGGAACCGTAGGCTGCACAGACTTAAAAGCCCAGCATGTAACGTAGAGACTTTGTTCCAGTTACATTTTTCATAGTTTGCACCATGCAATGCAGACTGGTTTGGGGCAGTTTGGGGTGTTCCTGGGGGTTTTTTGTTTGTTTTTTGTTTAAATCCTGACCAAAAATGGTATTAAGCAAAATTAACTATGGGCACTTACACTTTCATTAAAAATGGGTAATGCTGTCAGAGAAAAATAGCTAGAAATTCTGAAGACTCATGTTAAATTATACTGATATTTTCAGCATTTGGAGTAAAACAGTATGAACTGGGATTGAGTTTCAGGCTAGAGAAGTGCTAACTTTAATTCGGTTTGAGGGTTTCGTTACAAGCTGACTCTTACGGTATAGCTGGGCATCAATAATATTGTATAATATTTCACTTGAATTATATGAAAACATGATCATTTGCCTTTAAAAAAACCCAACAACCTTAATTTTTAATGTTGTAATCTTTTAATAATGAGTGGCTGAATTATCTCTGTAATTCATTGCCCTCTCAGCTGTTAGATGAATGGGATACGTTATGGTTTGTCATTATTCTCCACGGTGGCAAGGAGAAGAGACTGGGGATTTAAATCGCCTTCCCCTGCATGGGCTATAGACATGCTGATGACTTGCTGTGAGATTGCATTTAGCTTCAGGATCTCTGGTGCTTTAGAGTGTAATGCAGTCGGTTGCCATGATGAACAAAAGCTTCTGATGGTTTATGTAGGTATGCCAGAAGTAAAATGAAACAGAAAGAGCCAAGAATGAAAGTACAATGTTGCTTTCTTTTGCAAGTGACTCATTCAGTACAGAGGAAAAAAGTTATAAATTTATGTCAGGAGGGAAACAAATATGATATTTGAAATATTATACAGACATCTCTACATGAGTGTGTGCATAGATATATAATGTGAAATACAGTATAATCTTAACATTGTTATGTACATACTTATGACTGCACTGGCTCATTACCCATTGCATCAAGGATGCTCAAGTGTTTATTATGCTATTTACCAAATTATAGCTATTTCCTGAACAGGCGGCCTCCGCTGAATATACTTGTATTCTGTCCATCTTTAATAATGAAGCCTGCACTTTGGGGCAGAAACATAGTCTGGCAATGATCAGCAGGAAATAAGAGAGAAATTGGTAATCTCTTTAGCTTTACTGTTTCATGTTGTTTATTTGCCTCTCCCAAGTATTCGTTTAGGGAACTTGGGCGACATAGGTCAGGCAGCTGAATTTCTTACTGGATATTAGGAAGTGGGCTGAAGAGCAAACAAATCTCTAGTAAGTTTTATATAGTGTTTTGTTTTTCAATCACATAAAAGATTTAGCTAATCTGTCTTGGGGAGAGTGTTGTAATAATTTAAATTAAAAAAATCAGCATACCATTTTATAAACATCAGTTATTTATTGCAGTGACTGAGTAAGTACAGAAGATGGATTATATATAAATAAATCAGTGCTGGGAGATAGAGGGATTCCAAGGAGTTTTTGAATATACAGGCTGTTCTGCTACTAAGTGGCCTCGTAGCAGCAAGGAAATCTTCCTCCAGGGTTAGGGACATTGCCTTTTGAGGATAGACTCTACCATTGCCACCTTGTTGACCTTGATGGTTGTTTGGATGATAGCATCTGTCCAGGCTCTCATCTTGGACTAACATCTTCCCTGTGTAAGGACCAGGGAGGATGGGGCTGCCCATCTCTTGCCAAAGTAAAGGCAAACCTACCTAAAGTAGCAAGGGAGGTGCAGCTGTGAAGTTCAGAAGAGGTCAGGAAAGATTTCTGTTGCTAATCGCTGATTGAGTCTAGCTGTCCAGTGCTGTAGGGTTTGGGTTTGGGGGCTTTTTTGGTTGCGTCATGGTTTGGAATTTTTTGTTTTAGTTTGGTTTTCTGCTAATTTTCTGCAGACCTTTATTAAATGGCGAGGGGAGGAGGAGCCAGTCATGTTGTTTACCTCTGCAGTTGCTTTACAAAAGCAGCCTGATAAAGACAAGACCCTCATCTTGGCAACAGAAATTTGCTGGTCAATGTATTAAGAGACTTAACGCTGTGGGAAGATAGAGACCTGCAACCAAGTTAAAACACATAGGTTTCTGACTGTATGTTCAGTCACAGGTTATTTTACACAGAAGAGGGTGTTGGTCCCCTTTTACTAAGTAAGGCTTGAGGAGTTGGTGGGGTTTCAGAATTCATGAAAAAAAATATTGTGGTCATTGCATCTCTTGTGTCATTAGTGTTTAAAAAAATAACAGAAAGAATTGTCTGGGTTTCTAAAAATATCTTAGAATAATACTCAAAAACTAAGAGTATTTTAAAAAAACACCTCCTTTTTACCATTTATAATGGTGTCATTTTTGCTTTTTTCCAGATACAAAAGTTAGTTGCACATACTGTTCCTCCTGCTTTGTGGCATTGCTCCAAAGTTTCACTTGCTCAGTAAAGCAATGCTTAACCATAAATCTGATTTTATTTCATTTTAACGTTTGGAGGAATAGCCTTAATAAGGTTTAAGAAAACTGTTTGGAATATAAATGTTGGCATATAATCCCTTCAATTATTGAAAAAATAGTCCAATCAATCTCAAGGTTGGCTTTGTAGCTCAAAATGCCTTAATGTGACAGGAATGCACTATAATCTATGAAAGGCACGTCTTAATTTATCACAGAGCCCATTACTTTTGAGTTATATTTTGTGCTCTGGGTAGATGTACTTAATTCTTCACAGATAACATAGAACGAAGTCTTGCCCATGATGTGTTTTAGAAAATTAAGTTTATTGTTTTCTTTTCCAAAGAAAAGAGTCATTTTTCTTTGTGTGAAGGCAAATGCGGTGTCTCATAAGTTTTTGGAACATGCTTGTAATTCTACAAAGTGAATGTTCTCAAGATCTTAGCAGTCAGCCGTGGAAGCTGGGCATTTCTTTGTGGCTAAAATGCAGCTGGATCTTCTTCAACTGTTGCGTTTCCCCCTCCAGCATTAAGGTCAGTACTTCATACTCGTTTCTCATGTACTAGAGAGTACTAGTCTGGATTAGTTTATTAATGCTTGAGTTTGAGTTAAACGTAAAATGAAGACAGACATGTGTTCAATGATATTCTGTGTGTTTGGACTTTGAAGAACCTCCAAATCTATTTAGAATTTTGTATGATGAAGAGTTGAATTCTTTGTTAAGGTACTTGAATCTACTTACTGCCAATTTTTGTTGATAGCAGAGATGCTCTCCAGCCCCTAACTTTGTGCATCTGTATTTGATAAGGTTGGCAAATGTCTTTGATTAGGGTATTTTTTTGGAGTGGCCATTCAGAGACAACCTTCTTCTCTACTCTGCTGTGTCTCATAAGGAAAGGTTTTTCACATTAGTGAAGCAATTAATTACATAGGAGCAGCATAGTTGCTTTGGCTCTTAGACTTATTTGGACTGTAGAAGTGAAATGTGACAAATGTTACCATCTGCTACTCTCATCCTCCCCCCTTTCCCTCACTGTGCCCCAACAGAGTCTCTTCTTCCATTTCATCCTCACTGTCTGATTCAAAATTTTGTCAGGATACTTAAGGCATGTAGTAGCTTCAAGGCATGAAGCAGGAGATCAGCTTTTCCCAGACAAGATTCCACACTTGTTCTGTGAATTAAGGGTTTCTACAAAGGTTAGCCAGAACTGTAACAGCACCTTTTTTTTCTCACTGAAAAGTAAACTTGACACATCTATCACGTCTGAGGACTGGAAATTTCTGGTTTCATAGAGGAAAATGTGTCACTGTGGTGTATGTCGTCTGACCTAACTATCCTAGAGATTTTTGTCCCATTTATCTCCTACATGCTTTATATAATGAAGGAAGTCTCCCTAGGCATGATCAACCACAGAGAGTGAGTGAAACATAATGGTTTCAATCAAGGTTTCTGCTAACCCAAGTTAGTTGTTACTCTTCAGTCAAAGGTGCTAGCTTTCACCTTGGAAACCAGTAATAATTATTCCATTCACAGACATTTTGTAGACTTACACTAGCCACTGGTCACAACCTTGTGCTTAAATTTGTAAGGTGCTTTTTTCATTTTGAGTCCTAATGTTTTATCCCTTTCAGAAAAATAAGCTCCTTGTAACCTGAATTTCTGGAGTTCTGTGATGATCTCTGACATGAATATCTTGATTAGAAATGCTGCAAATATCTTTTTGTATCAGCCAGACTGTATTCCAAGCATGCATGCAACACAATTCCAGCAAACTTGGGGTAGTACTTTTTCTGTAGAAATCTGTCCACAGCATGAAAGAACTACCCAAAAAAAAAAAAAAAAAAAAAAAAAAAAAAAAAGCAAAAAAGCAGAAAACCTTAAAACTCATGTGTTGCCCAGTTTACTATTACTAAATTATGTTGGAAGAGCCCCTTGTTTCATCTCCAGGCAGGATGCAAAAATCGGAACACAGCTAAAGATATTTCAGGGTTGAGGAAGGTACTGAAAAGCATTAGTGATTTTTTGAAAACACAATTTAGTTTCCCTGAGCACCCAACCTTGTAATTGAGATTGTTTTCCAAAAAGCCCAAAGCACTAAAAGTGGTCAGCTGTTGCGGAGTTAAGGATCCTGGAAGCCCTGGCTTCTCCCAGCGCTAGTAGCAGTGCTGGCAGCGATGGAGCACAGCAAGAGAAGGGGGTTGTTGGGTGTCCTTCTGGCTCTCTTGGGCAGCTCCCAGCAGACTGCTCAGGGGCTGCTCTTGGATGGGTCCCTCCAAGCCTCTGGGACCCTAGGGAGCAGAAATGCAGGGCTGCCCTGGAGCTACAGACAGTAAGGTCAGACTTCTTCATGGGAAGTTGGGTGGGCTGCTGAGAGGCATGGTGGAGGCCTTTCTTATTTGGATTAGATTAATGTCAGACAGTATTTTTCACTATAGGATGTTTAATCTCTCACAAAAATTTGTCAGAATTTTTCCTTCCAGTTCTACATGGGGCTGCACACCCTATCCACTCCACAGAAGTTACCAAAGCAAACAGCAACTGCATCCTGAAAACTGGTCATTTAAAGCACATGTGTAAAAAGAAAGGTGTAGCAAAGCTCTGTTTGGCACTGCATAATGTTATGAATTGTCTTTGCCAACTAAACATTCATTCAGGCATTTTTGATTTTTGGTGCCCTGCATTTCTGTAAACAGGTTTCATGTGGTCAAGGCATGACCCTGAAGGTAATTACCTTTGTGTTTTTTGTTGGATTGTTATTACTGACAGAAGAAAGAAATGCATTGTGTCTCATCTGAGCAGATATGAATAGATGTTTCTGCAGAGTTTTTTCTTCCTTTGCCGGCTTCTGGTAGTAGTAATGGTGACAGTTATCTGAATGGTCCAGGAACAAAAAAAAACAGAGGTGAAGAGAACCTAGTTTTCTCTTGGGACTTTTTCATGCTGCATCTACCTTTCTCAGACTGGAATATAATTATAGAAATGTGGTGCATATAGCTGTATTTTTTTATGCAATACATTTAGCTGCATTTTCTTAGCCAGGTGTAAACTAGAAGACCCATTTCACCCTACCTGTGTGGGGAGAGCAAGTGAGAGGGTATGCCTTATATGCTACATGATAGTTATTCTTTGGTAAAGAAGTGATAATAAATGCACTGCTTGTTAAAGAGGATTCACATTAGTGCAGGCCTGCAGCATTGATCTGGTCAAAGACTCTACTTTGCAAACAAAATTTGTATATCTGTCATAGCATCACAAGCTGCTTTTGTATCTGCATGTGGCAGTGAACTTGTAAAATATGTTTTTTATTTAAATACTCTTAATTTCCTTTGCTCCTTCTGTGATGAGAGGGACTTGAAATCAAATAGTGTCACTACTAGGGTTAAATATTTCAGTATGGAAAATCTTACATGTTAGAGGTAAGATCTACTAGCACAAAGGAGGATAAATAAGCAAAGGTAAAAATGTGCATTTATAAACACAGAACAGCAAAGCCTACAAAGTAAGAGCTGCAAATATAATTATGAAAATGTCAACAAATATGCAGCTGTTTTATAATATGGCTCTTACTGGATGACTCTGTACCCCAGCTGAATTTTTAAAGATGAACTGTAAATTCTTCCATTCTTTCTCCTGCTTGGTCTGCTCCATCCCTCATATGCAGGTGTTCCAGTATTACTTTGAAACTAGCTTGAGCTATGACCCTAGTTCATCTCCCTGGGGCTGTGTAAAGCCCATATAAACAGAATGGGGATGTGTTAGAGGTATAATCATTCTGTGAGAGGCTTAGGACTCATTCTGGAGGTGGAGAGTATGTCTAAGGTATGGAAAGCTTCATTGACAGCCTTAAAAAAACCCAGCAACAAGTAACCTGATAAATGGCACAGACTGTTAATTAGATGTCTAAATTTACCAATTGTGTCAGGAAAATTAGGACAGTGGGAACAATATGTCCCTAAGCCGCTCACTAAACAACTGCTGTACTACTTATTTATATTTATCTGATGAAAAAGTACGTGCTGAAAGGAGCACAGGAGGAAATCTCTCCTCTCTGACTAGCTTGAAGCTCCCAGACCTCTCTTCTCACAAGGCCTCTGTGTCCTGATATTCCCTTGTCTAGACTGATCATTGTAATATGTGGCCTCAGAAAATATTAAGCTGTTAGAGAATTTTGATAGTGCACGTACAGGAGGGAGCCGTGGTGGACTTCTAAGGCCTAATCTAATGCTCAGTGAAGGCGTGTTACAAATTCCCATTTGTTTCTCAGGAACTGGGTCAGGCCCCCACATTGATGAGAGAAAGAGGGAAGTTAGTTCCCTGCATAGGATTCTTATTTTTGTACATATTTAAATAAGTATGCATTGCAAAATGTGGGATATTTACATATGGATATGATTATGTGCATATTTAAATATGTTTATAGCTAAGTAGGCAAACATTTACATATTATATACCTGAGAACAGTGCCAGTTCCTCCCAATGGAGGACCTGGTTCCCAGCTGCCCTGTGCCACCGTGGTGGGAGCCTGACTGCAGAAAGTCGGGAGATGCTTCCTGCAGGACTTCCAGCCAGCGAGCTGCTCCCAGCCCTGGAGAACAGCACGGCCTGCTTCCCATTGCTCCTGCTTCTGGTGCCTCGTTGCATTCTGCATCTGCGAGGGTCAGGGAAGATGATAATGTCGGTAGTCACTAACTGACTCTTAATTAGATGGGCAGAAGTGAGTAACTTTAAATTACTAAACCAGTCTTTACCATCCTTCCTTGTGTACCTGGTACTAGGCAAGGCTGACAACCGAAGATGTAATAGTGGCGTTTTGAAAGATAGCCATTTTGTTTGTTTCTGACACTTGTATGTGAGAACCTTTGAGTTGTATTCTCCCCAGAGCCTGCTTTGGGTTAGTTGGTTTGTTTTTAATTCAGAAGGGAGTTGAGAAAGGATACATTTGCAGCTGGGCTGCATGTGCACTGCTTGGTTTAAGGTGCCTGTGCGTGCACTGCTGTTGGTTGGAGCTGATAGTGCTGGTCGCTGGCTGTAGCCACACGGTGTGCTTGCCTGCTCTTGTGTGCTTGCCTATGCTTGTACAAGTGCTGCTGTGCCAGCCCCGATTTTTGGAGTGCTGAGCCATATGTTGGCTGGAGCTGTGCAGAATGGCTTGAGATATGTGTCAGGCAGGCGGTCGTTTGAATCCTTTTGAAGGGAAGGTCACGTAGTTAACACAAGCTTCAATATTAGTAAGAGGAACTCAAGAGTGTTACTGGCTGCCGAGCTGAGAGGGGGAGATACTAAGATTATAGGATGAGAAAGATCTGGATGGTTTGGGGTGGGTTTGTTGGGTTTTTTTTTCAACTGTGACCATGGCAAAGCGCAGTGATATCTGAAGCAGCTGGAAGGAATATGTTCTGGGGACAGAGGTCCCCAGCAGTGGCTAGTGATGATCCCCTTTATCCAACTGCAGCTGAATCTCTGCAGCTCTTGAAAAATCTACACTGCCAATGAGCTAATGAGAGGAAAAAAATAATAGCTAGGCTAGATTTATGGAATATAGTCAAGTCTGTCTGTCCTGCTTTATTATCAAACAGAGCATTATGGACTTCCAGATTTGTATAGGTACGTTTCTGGCATTGAATAAAAGTGGAGTGATGGTGTTTTCACTGTGAACAGATTCTGCCTGGGAGAGGGATGTGGATAAAGAAAACTGGTCAGCAGCCTTGCAACATCCTTTTTCAATGTATTAATGTACAAGATATGGTCTTGCATGTGTGTGGGGGGGGTTTAAGAGTTGAGATGAGAAGTTCTAAGGATTTCCTGAAGTAAAAGTAGGTGGGAACAAAAAAGTTCAGACTATATTATATTCACTGCAACTTTGGCATGCACCATTTGCTTATTGCATGAAACAAACTCAACTATACAATTAACATCAGATCAAAATAGTCTTGTTTATTCTGGTTTTAGTTCCGCTTGTTCCAATACTGATTTATTTTTGTTGATAAGGGGAAGGGGGGAATAACCTTTTATCAGTATGCAGGCAGCATAGCTGAAAACTTGTTAATCTCATAGTAGCTAGTATAGCTCGTTACCTCAAACCCAGATTTAGCCCAAGACCTCCAGCCTTTGTCCAGAAGAAACAACTTCTCAGGGAAAGACTCTGCAGCCTACTGCTTCCTTGGCAGCCCCTTTGCTGCCACATTCCAACTGGAGCTCTAGGCTTTGTCTCTCTCCTAACTCTATGGGCAGTTACATTCTTCAGGCAACCAGGAGGCTTGATGGACCTTGTTGTACACAGCAGCAGTGTTGAGTTTTCTTTTTTGTTTTTAAGTTGTTCTGGGAGAGGGTGACAAGCAGAAACAGGAGGAAGTCAGCACCATGAGGATCCAGGCAGCTAAAGAAGTTTCCACCATCCATTCTTGTCTCTTTTGTTGCTTTGCTGATGAGGCTTCTTCCCAAGTACAGAAGAATCTGTTGCTGTAGGGTCCTATCCATTCCAGTTCAGAAGTGCCACTGTTTTCTTATTGCTTTTCTAAGATGTTTCAGGAGAAAATTAATTCTTGCTTTGGTGCAAAAGCTTAAAAAGCATGCGGGGCAGCAAGGAGAGAACTGACAGCTTCTGCAGCTTTGGGGAGGCTAAACTTTGTGCCTTTGGAAATAACCCTATATAAGCAAAATTTAAAAGGATTAGAAAGAGGGGCATGTTTCACACTGGTGGCAAAAGCCTGTTGAAAGCATCAGTTTTTCTAGTTTTGGAGCCTTTAATGAGCTTTAGAGAGTAGTAGAAATTGATACATTAACTTATTGACATGAATTAAATTTTCGGCCTGTTGCTGGAGTGGAGACATCCCACAGTTTACATGATGATGTATTCATGAGAAGCCAGACTAGTCCTTATTTAATGTTGAGCTGTCCCACAGAATTCATCCTTCTTTTCTGTCTCAGTGTTTGATGAGTTTCCATGAAATAAGGAGACAGCTTGCACTTTTAAGATTAGTGCTGTTTTACTTACCTTGTGATGTAGTTCATCTTACAAAATTTTAGAAAGCTTTGAACCTCTTCACTGCCATTATCATACGCTTTTTGACTGTAATTTCAATCTGCATCAGCTCCCTCTTCTCCCCACTTTCTATCTTCTACCACATACACAAAAATACAAGAAAAAAAAATTGAAGAAAATATTCTTCCCTGAACATCACCGAACTCTGGACCTGTCAGTTTCCCCAAATTCGTATGTTTCACAGATGTTGGTCCTCAAGTAAGAAAATGTCCCAGTCAGTCTCAAAGTGGTGGATCCCAGCTGGTCTTAGCATGAGGGACAGGTATCAAGTGAAAAGCATTCTAGTGGACAGCTGTGCTTCAGCCTGAAACCGTTGCCAATAGCCTGAAGGGCACACGTGAGAACAGGGGTGAGGAAATGAACTCAACTTTATGCCAGTTGACTTTTACAGATGCTGTGCAAGGACAAGGATGTGTTGCAGTGACTTAGCTTAGACATGGTGAAGGTTTAAGTGAGACAATTTTAGTAATAGATTATGGTTTGAATCTGAAAGGAGAGCTCAAACAATGGAACTTCTCGCTGGCTATCGAAGGACCCAGAGGCTAATGGCAAAGGCTAGTAATGAAAGGAATTTAAGTAGGACTTACAATTCTTCATCTTGTTTGCTGAGTTATTTCTGGGTCCTGATTTGAGGTTAGGTGTAAGGTTCAGAAAAGCAGGAACACACCAGTTTCTTGGAAAGGGTTATGATTCAGAAGGGAAGGGGTCTAAGAGATTGCTTTATTTCTGGAACATCAAGGGATATGATAAAGATCAGTTAAAAAAATTAGGTCATTAGTAGCATAAGTGATCTGGCTAAATTTAATCCTGTGCTTAAGTTACTATTTAATGATGATAAGAGAAGCCTTAGCTGATTTATCTTAAAAATTTTCCTTTTAGAGGAACTGTTCCACGTCTTGATAAAGTTGCATTGAGATTATTTTCAACCAGTTTTCTCTCTGTGTTTGATATTTGGGAAAATAACACATCTGAGAAATATCTTCCTTTGTTGAAAGGACACATGGAGTTTCTCTGGTGCGATAATGTGAAAACTACAGGACAAACACGGTGTTTGCATTTGTTCCAAGCAGCTGTTGTGTAAAATGGTAAACACTGCATCTACTGAGGGAATTAAAAAGATGGGCTAGAATGAAATAGACCTTTCTTCTTTGGCCCTGCCTCAGGGAAATGAACATTCCTTAGCACGTGCTGTGATTGCAACCACAAGGACACGGAAAGCCTGTGCTCTGCCTCCTATGCTCCAATTCAGGAGAGTAAGTACTGCAAAGAGGAGAAGGAATTTCCCACGTGGGGTGTTGTGCAGCCCTCTGTGTGTATTTGGTTTGAGGTGGTTGTGCTGATAAGACAAATTGGAATGTGGTGTCCATTAAATGTGTTTTTCAAAAATGTAGTTAAGAGAAATAAAATTAACTTGAAGGTTAAGATATTTAATGCACAGACATTAGTGATATTGGACATCTATCTCGATACTAGTGTTTTCTCTTCCCCGGTGATCTTCCTCCACAACAGAATCTTAATGTTTACTCATCTGATTTGTATTTTCCTTGTCTTTTTTTGCTTTAATGTAAAATGTAAAAACATCTGAGTGCTTTTGTATTCAAATCAACAAAAAGCAAGTGGTTTGCACCTTAGTGCAGTTAAATCTATTGTTTACTTTCTTCCCTTGTCCAGGCATTTTGCTCCTCAGACTTCCAGTCTACCTTCTGGATATTTCTTGAGCAAGATGAGAACCTTTAGGTATCTCCATTTCTTTACCCTTCCCTTTTCATTTCAGTTTCAAACAGTACAGCCACATTATGTTAAGACAAAATTCTCACTGTCCTCTGCATAACATGAGAGTTCCCTATTTGGAACCAAATTTCAACTAGTCTCTTAAATACTAGCGATTTTTGTTAAAGATTTCCAATAGCAGCACTGGGGCATTAACTGGCTTTTACTACTCTGCTTATTTAGAGAATATGCCAGCTAATTGCTAGAGGAAGTAAGTCCAACAGCGCAAAAGATGTAGTCATTAATTCCTGCAATTGAGAGTTGACTTGGGGGAATGTTTTTTCCAGGTGTACAGCTTTCTAGTTATTGAAATTCAGGACCTTGGATTTGACCGTGATTTCAGCTTTGCATTCCTATATCCCATTGCTTCTTTTTTCCAAGGATTGATGGACTGTACTTGTAGTGATACTTGTCTATTCAGCAGCAGCTGGAAAAGAGACAGTGGTACAAGTGAACAGCGATGTACAAGTGAGACAGAAAATGGCAGGAAAAATTGTATGACTGGAGGGAAAGGGGTAAAAAGCTTTCATTTTCCACACATGAGAAGAAAAACAAAATTGAGGCTAGACAGATGGGCTTTTTAGTTATAAGACCATGACAGAATAACAGCATTGTGGCACTATAAATCAATAATAAAGCTTCATCTAGAATTCTGTACATCTTTGGTGCAGTTGTCTAGGTGCACAACAAGAGTATCAGAGTACAAAGACAACTCAATTGTCGTGACAAAAAATCTGTTCTAAATGTTGTATCTAATAAATCAAAAGAAATGGTGGTATAGAGAGATCAAATAATGAGTGGTATATAGTTGATAAATTAGGCACTCATTTCACTCTTTCCCATGATAGAAGACCAACAATACAGCAAAGAAATGGAAATGCAGATGCTTAAGTTGTTTCACAGTCAGGTCTCTAGTTTGTTTTACAGATGAAATACTTTCAGCTAAACGTAATTCATCAACTGTGAGCACTCATGTGGTGAAATTTGTGTTCATATAGTTGTGGGGTTTTTTTATGCAGTAAATTTTTGGGCCCGTGGCCAAAACATGTTTTTCAAGAAGTGCAGAGTGGCTTTTCCTCCCCTCTGCTTGTGAAGGTAGTTTTTAAACAATGAGTTATCAAGTTAAGAGACAAAAACAATGCATGCGATCAGTTGCAGTTAATGATGAATAAGCAGAATGTTCATTGTGGTGAATACTGATTGCATTCAATTCATGGGCAACCTGTAAGCCAGAGTTTTTCCCTACAAATTATTTCATGGAAGATGGCTAGCAACTAATACATTCAGGAGAAATTGTGGTTGAATCAGGTAGTTTGGAAACAAAAAACAATTAAGTTCATCAACTGACTACACACTCTGGAATAGTTTTTTATCAACGCCATTTAGTTTTTATTCATGCAGTGATACTGTTTTCTCCTGTGAGCTCCTGTGGCAGAAGTTTTAATGAAATGAGTGACAGACTTCATCTGTGTTCTTCAGTCTTCTGTGCTGCAATGGGCTTTGAATTTAACATTTGTTTTATCATCCTCGTAATTAAGTTCTTTTTCAGACTAACTTTTTTATGCTCAGATGATAACATGAGGAATTTATAGGGTATCTGTGCTCGTTTTGGTCACTAGGTAAAATTAGTGCTAATGGTTTAATATTGCAAATAGTTGAATGAGTGAATATAACCTTAGGACATGGAGCTGTGGGGATAGTGAGAAAAGAAGTCAAGCCTTTGTGTGGTGAACAAGCGTTGCTGGATCTGAACAAGAAAGCAAAGAGATTATTCTGTACATTGTCACACAAAAATTAACAGCCTGGCAATATAAAAACCAATAAGAAATAATTCTTCTAAAAATAGGGTATAAACATCTGTGGTAGGGAGTCAGTACGGGGAAGGCAAGAAATATGCAAGGAGGAAAAAGTTTGGGGAATCTGGGCTGTTTATGTTGTTTGTGCAACTTCAAGCTACGCTGTTGTAATAGCAAAATAAAAGTACTTCATGGTTTTAAGCACTATTCTAGCAATTTTCTCTGACCTTATCCAGTAAAATGTATTTCTCTATCTGATTGCTCCAGAATTACTGCTTTTAAGATTCAAGAAACAGAAGTGATTGCCAGGTCTTCACTGAAACCTTATAAAGTTTCTGGCGCATAGTTCGTGAGCAATACTATTGAAAGCAGATATGAGAGCGCTGTGTAGTTCATGTAATTGACTAAAAATTTCAGTCACTTAGTTCTGATATTTGTTCTTTATTTATAAAGTGGCACTGAGGAAAGGTTTTTAATATGTTCAGTCTAGTTTCCCAGCCTGATGAGAGAGTCTATTGTGTAGCAACTGGATGACACATTCCCTGTCCTGAACCCTTGTCCTTTGGCTGCCAGAACCACATTTTGTGAGTATGGTGGAGTCCTTTGCTTTTTCCTGTGTTAGTTAGTCACTCTCTTAGCATGAAATTATCAGTGGAGTCCTGAAGGGTTAGCAGTCTTGCTGACTGATTTTTATACATGCCATCTAGGATTACCTCTTGCTTAAAGAACCAGTAACCAAAAGCCACAATGTATGAGAGTTGAAAATACTTTCTTAAATCGTTCTTAAAGCTTAAACTCGGCTATAGCTAATCAATTTGATTTCAAATAACTATTTTCTAAATCCACAAAAACCTAGTGGCAGAAGATCTTGGCAAAGGCAGGCTGAAGTTCACCTTCCCTGAACATCACCACTTCCCAGCTCCTGCTCCTGACATTTTGCTTCATGTCAGTTTTGCTGTAGCAAGAACAGGGAAGAGCTTCCTCTTGAGATTTGTGGCAGAGGTTTCTACTTAATTAACTGGCAGAGGCTGCCTGAGAGTGACAGACAGTGCCTCCTTCAGTCCCCAAGTGAGCGGTGTTAATTTCCTGCAAAATACAGGGGAACATATTCCCATCAGTACATCCACACAACTCTTACTGATGCTAATGAGAGCTGGGTGCTTGTATCAAAGGGGAAATTGCTATCTTGTGCCATGGCTGCATCCCGAAGCAGTGAATGGTGGGAAATTGCATCGTCTCACAGGTTCTTTTTCGATGCATTGTGTCTTTCAGCAACGTCATTGTTTTTTCTCCTGTTGCTATAGCTATCCTAAGCCAAGTTTTCCTAGGAAAACCACAGAATAATCTAGTATTGGTTTTGTCAGTATGCCACATAAAATGCTCTACAGCTAGGATTTCTGGGAAAATAGCAAGGGAATTTTGGCAGGTCAGACTGGTTCTTCTGGACTTGCTCAAAATTAGTGGTGAATTTGTTTCATGTGGACAGCTGTTTGTCTGCAAGCTTCCTTTAGTACAATAAGAAAGTGATTCAGCCCCCTAATTCATCACTGGAAATCTCTGCTACCATCCAAGACACTTAAAGGAATCACATTTACAGTTCTAATTGATAGCCACTGTTTTGACAGGCAAACAGATTTCTCCTCCCAGTGGCTTCATGCAGTTGGCCTCCAGCAGACCTTACCATTAGCACAATTCTACTGAAGAGGATATACAAGCTAATAATAAATCTGTAGGGAAGGATGTTAACCACAAACTACTATCTCTAATTAGTAATGTACAATAGCCAAGGCCAGGGAGGGAAGGTATTATTTATCAGAAGGACTGATTTTGACATTTTAAAAATGCAAAACCATCTATTATTTATTATGCCGAAACACATCTTTCAAAATACAGTATATATAACTCCACTCTTATTTTGGCGTTGTTTTAAATGTTACTGCTTTGTAAAAATGTCAGCTATAGTAGAGGCATGGAGGTGGGATTTGTGATGCTTTAACCTTAGAAGTGGAACTTAAAAACAAGTAATCTTAAGTTTTCTCTTTGCCTTTCCAACCTCCCTTCCCTATTCAGGAACCATCTCTCTCCCTCTTAGAAGTCTTCCCTCGAAAGAGTCTCTTCACTGTGTGCTGTCTCTTAGTTCAGAGTTTCTCAAGCACTCCGAGCAGTGCAGAGCTCAAATACAGGCTAATGCATCCCGCTGAGAAAAATTGGAGACCATTTTTTGGTAGCTCAGGTACTGTAGAGATCTCTGCATGTCTCTGCTGCATATGGCTGTGTGGTGTGTCAAAGGCAAGAGTGCTGGTTCCCAAGACACCATCCTTTCACGCAGTCTCCAGCAGAAATCTCCAGAAGAGATATTTCTGTAGCAGTGCAGCAGTAGAGCATCTGAAGGGAGTGTGGAACAAGGAGGAGAGTGAGTGTGTTAGAAGAGGAGGAGGATTGAATGAGAGGGGAACTTAAAGGAGATGCGGTGGAAACAGTCAAAGGGAAAAAGCAACATAACAAACTGGTTGGAAAATGAGGCACATAGATATGCGGTGATAATGTATTCATAGCTCTGAGGTGATCAGTAGAGAAAGAGAATAGGACCTTTTAAACCGAGCAAGTAATTTTTACCCTTCGTGCCTCATTTTTTTCATTTTTTAGAATTGATATGATGATATATGCTCAACATTAATTGATCATTAGAGAGTCACTACAGTCCCATAGAGAATGGAGCTTTCATGAAGGCAGGGGTGTTGTCTCAGTCAAAACATAGGGGAGTCCTTTGTATTCCTGATGTTTTTCAAGGGTCATGTTTTATCTCGTTGGAACCTGCAATGAGCGGTTTCACTTCATAAAAGTCAGATAAGCCCCAACAAATTCCCACTGTGGCATGTAAAGGGGAGGAGGGCACGTGGTTTGGTAGAGAAGGTGAGTACTGCAGTGGTGAGATGATTAGCAAGTCTGACACCTCGAAGTATCATGGCTCTCAGTGCAAATGTAGCACGTTTTCAGTTTTGTTTTGCAAATGTCTTTTATTTAATCTGCCTCATGAGTTCTGTATATGCAGTTCTGATAATGTCACAGTGGCATGTTGTTTTTTCAATAGCCAAGGGGGCTGAGCAAAAAGTTTTGTACTGCAAGTGGAGATTCTCATATAGTGCCTCAGTAGCTGAAATGCTAAGAAAAACATCAGATACCATGAGAGTTAAGATACGAAAAAAATGTAAAGTCCTTCCCCTTACAAACATGCATGATGCATACATATACTATACATACATATATAGTTGATATTTCAGTGAATTCTGGGGTCGTGTGCCTAGTAATAGGGGAAAGAAGCACACAATAGATGAGAAGAATGAAACGAAAAAATTCGGCAGCTTGTTCTTGTCAAGTTTGGCATACAAAGAGCTACTTTTTAGCTTCCTTCAGTTGGTCTTTTCCCTGTCCCACCTTCAAGTGGTTACCTGCAGAGGGCTGGAGTTGCTGGTGGGACACTGAGGCGTACTGGCTCGCACGTGGCTGCAGAATTTCCAAATCCACATCTGAGAAAACCACAAAGTCAGCAAGTAGTTCTGGAGGGGCAGCTGGCAACATCTGCAGGCTGCACAGGGGGTCTCTGTCTCCTACTTTGTCTTACTGACTGAACCTTAGAGGAATAGGTTCAGTCAGAAACTGCGTTTATCTTTTTCCTGCATGACAGAGAAAAACAAATTCCTGGAAAAATTAGTAGCTGGCCTAACTGCCTGCTTCTCTCTTCTTTTCGTGGAGAAAATAGGTGACTATGAAATGGCAATTAAGAAAGAAGAGTCAAGGGCTTAATACTCTGGTCCTTTTTCTTTGCTCTAAGTGTGAGGTTACCATGCCCAAGACATGGGTGTGATTATCATGTTCCCCTGGGGTTGGCAGGTTGGCATTTGCAGACTCCATACAGAGCAGGCGTAGCTATGTTTCTGTGCACTGTCTGGGACAAAAGAATTTCTTCACTTCAGAAGAAATTACTTGCCTGTAGAGTGGAACCAAGAGGGGAAAATGGCTGAAGCTATATGAAAGTAGGGAAAAATAAAAATATATGGGAATAATTCCTTACTTGGGTGGAGGGTAATTCCACAGTCTGGTGGACAAGCAGGCAGGGCTTGTTGCATTGGACAGACTATAAATCAATTTTTTCCTTCTTCTGATCAAGCTGTAAATCACAGCTGTGCTCTATTACTGCAGTTTTTTCTTTCTTGATGTATGTGATGTGGGATGCAGAATTCTTGTTCTGGTGAGCAAAAAGACCAGCAACATGGTCATCAGATGATTGAAACATCATTTCATGGAATGAAATAATGTCCAATAAAAATAGTGGTGACCCCTCTTCATAAATGCTGTTTCCAACACTCAGACTACCTCAGCATGTTTTCTAAAAAGAAATTCCTTGAAGTATGAAGGATGACTCTTCATAGCTGCCTTCTGTTGTCTACATTTATGTAGCAGTCAGGTGGGACTTACTCCATTCCATTGGTTCAGTAGATGGACTTTGTGGTTTTGCAGCAACCACTTCTAGCTCAGGTGGCCCAAGTCTTAGGATACCACCACATTCCTTGGTTTTTGTCTTAGGTCACTTCATATGCTGCAGAAGTAAGATTTGATATACAGTACAGATGGAAAGGAGTGCCCCACTAGTAAAGATTTCCTAATACCTAAGTACCAGAATGAGTTAGAGTAACTCACTTCTATCTAGGTTAAGAACAAGTTCTACATTTAAAAAATAAGGATATGAGGCTCAGAGGCTTAGGGAAGATGATGTGTGAAGAGATTTTGGGGCTATTATTTAGATTGCCTTTGTTCTGCAATTTCTAGGCAGGAGAACAACCTCTTGCATTTCACATGGCAAACAGCCTCCAGTCTTTTATCTGATACCGAAACACAGATAATATCTGAGACAATGATGCCAGCAATTAAGATTTTCTTTTATTGCTGTCCACATGGTTGATACTCTCAGGGTAAACTTCACTATGTAATTTAGGGCTTCTGTTTGACATTTCGTTTCTGCATGTGACCCTCTCCATTGAAGATTTTAGATTATTTACCTGTGAGGTGTTGCAGCAAGCAGCTTCTCAGCTCAGTGCTGGGAATTCTTTCATTAGCCCTGAAGTCTGTGAACAATGTGATGATCCAAGCATTAATACAAATGTGATTAACTGTCTTTTCTCAGCTTTGTTTGCTTTGTTCTACTGATGCCTACAAGTTACATAATGAGCAGCATGTACAGGGTATGCATTAAAGGCAGTTCCCCATTGTAGCAGGCTTCATGGCAAATTTATTTTCCTTTTAGCAAAACTTCAGTGGGGAAAAAAACCGCACTGTTGATTTATTTTGAATGAACTCCTGGAAGGCTTACTAAGTATGCCATGTGGAAAGCTCCTTGAAGTGCTGAGGGTTAATACTCTTCGCTCTTAATTTCAAATTCCAGATAAATATGGTTTCAGCTTTGATCTTATCTGGACTAATTCTTTGTCACTGTACTAATTAATTCAGCATGCTGCAGAAAAGATGCTAATTTGGGCATCAAAGAAATAAACGGGTGGGGGGAGGTTGTGTTTAATCAGAGTTGTTAAAAAAGATAAGTTTTACTCCCATTAGACTGGATTTGGAAGCTCGGTCATTTCAGTCTAGCTCCAGCAGCCTAATACAGTAAATTAAAAAGAAAATACAAAAAAAGGCACTTGTTTGCTTAATGTTGACATAACAGGAGCAACATACTTTGGTGTTAATATCTATTTCTTTACATTAGCATTTTCCACATAACTTTGTTTTCCTGCTGACCGTAACCCGTTTAACTCTGATCACAGCAGTAGAATAATGTGGGTTATCTTCCAAAATAATTTAAAGATGGCTCAATATGATGATACTCACATTCACAAAGCTTAGCTACATTTGCAAAATACAAATAATAATTGTAGCGCAGGACATTTTAACAAATTGTTGTGTGCCTCCACTGACAGATTAGATCGTTTTTCCCTTTTCATGGGTGCTATTTTTGATTGCCCAGGGTGCCCTGTTGTTCGCTACGGAAAGCTGCTGCGCTTGCCGCCTGCCTCTGGCTTGGCACTGAGAGCAAGCCCCAGAGGGCGGGGAGCAGGGATGTACCAGGCTAGCCATGTAACTCTTCCCTCAAACGTCACTAAATCTAGTTAAAAGATGATTTTTTTTTTCTCTTTTCCAAATCTCTTTCCAACTTACCGAACAGCACATAGCAGTGCTCGGCCCAGTCCTTTCCTTTTCGCCAGAGTTGGAGGCACTACCCACCCAGGAGCAGGGAGCAGAAGGGGCTGAAAAGGTCCTGTTCTGTGTTCATCATCTTATCTGGGCTTTTTTCTCACCCTGCCAAAGCCGGGAGGCTGCGTCAAAGCCTTCTCCTGGGCAAGGCTTTGTCATGAGAAGGTCTTGCTGCAATAGGTCTCGTATATGAGGGCATTTCCATGTTGCTGGGGCTAAATCCTCCACAGAGGGAATGGGATCCACTTGTTGGGAGGTAGGGGGCTGGCAGTGGTGAAAGTAAAAGAGATGCTCATCCCTCCTGGCTCGCAGGCCCCTGTGCAGAGCTGCCCTTTTACCACAACTCATGTCATGGAGGTACTTTCATCATCTTGGATATTGGTGAAGATTTGAACAGTGTTTCCCAGCCCTTGCTGTATGTGCTTCATTCTCAACATGTCAGGAGTTGTTTTTACCAAAATGCTTCTGTTCTTTCTGTAGTTTTTTCAGCTGTTGCAAAGCTCTTGGTCCCACGGGTGTAATAGTGCTGTACTTCTGCCCAATAAGTAAACACTTAATAACAAACTTTTTAGGTATTTACAGAGCCACTAAAAATGTAAAAGATTTATTTCATTAATGCTGCTATTAACATAAACGTAAAATGAGCTTGGCCTGTAATCACCAACAAGTCTGACTCACTAAGGATCTGTACGACAATGTTTAATACTCTGTAAAAGTGTATGTATGAAAGTGATTAATCAAAGCACAGCGCTGCTTCTAGAGTATTTCTTCTGCTGTAAAGCTGAGTGATAAAATAACTTAAAACACACGGCAGTAGTGGCAGTTAATAAGGTTTTTATAGTCCCTATGTGGACCTGAAAATCATACGTTATTAGTATCTTTATCTTTCTTGCTCACTCATTCATTCTTACTCACATTTAAATTTAATTTTAAGGGTTATTTCTAGTCTTTCATAAGGGAGCTGCTTTAATAATCTCAGCAGTTTTCCCCATTTGCTGTGAAATGACTAGGAGTCAGAGCTTTTGTTATGTACTTTACAAATCACTCTGGTTTTTTGCAGATCATTTCTGGAGATGTCAAGATTTTATGACATTGTTAAGCTTTGTATCTTGCTTCACTGTGTCATAGGGCCTTCTTGAATTATTTCCTCGCAGATGTTTGCAATTCCATTAGGTACCCTGTTAGCTGCAGTGACACCTACTGATCTAGGGCAACTGAATTAAGCAAGAAATCCAAATTGCTGAATTTAGTCAGCAAGCTGCTTAGGGTTCCACCCACCAGATGTTTCTCCTGCTTAGAAGTCTGGGACTTTATAGACCTGCCTGCTTTTTAATCCTTGAAGCAAATATCAACACATTTGAGATCTGGAAGCTCGCGGCTCCACACAGAAATATAGTGTTGCCATGACCACAGCTTTAGGTCTTTCATATAAGACATTTATCCCCAGTATAACAGAGCAGATCTATAGGAGGTTTGTTTTAATTTTTATCCCTTGGAAGCCTTGAAAAGAAGCATACATATGCTTTAATGCTATGGCCGATAGAATGGTAATAAATACTGCAAGAAGTATTCATACATTTGGTTTTCAGACTTCATTCATTAAATGCTTCTAAGGGGAAAAAAAAATTAGTTATTTGCAGGGCACCTTTTGAAATTAATAGAAAGAGGATAGTTTCTCACTCTTGCACAGCGTGTTTTCAACTGTTGCACATGGGCTTTTCCCATAAGGATGAAGCGCTCGGAGATCTGATTGCATAAAGAAAATCCCTTTATGCTTTTGTTTACAGGAGGACTATTCTCTGAATAGTTGAAATATTAATTTTGTCAACTGAAAAGTATACTAAAGTTGTTAGGGCTTTAACGTACTTAACAGTACTTCCCAGTGGATAATTGAAGAACTGGGGCAGGCACTCAACCTGAGAAGATATGGATTTATTTCCTTACTGTCATTATGATTACAGGTGGCTTCATTTGACATAAATTGATTATGGATGGATATAAAATGAGAGGATACAGCCAATCCATTTGTTTTCTGATCGTCTACTTATATTTCTCCCTTTGCAGCATGAAGTTTTCAGAATAACAATTCCATCAGATACTAAGTTGAAGAGAATTATGTTGTGCACAGTATAGCAAAACAGACCTTTTAAAAATTTGTGCACCATACGTTTTTTCATTAATGTTTTTATTCTTCTGACAATAGTATTAGTATGGAAGACAGATTTTACCACAATCCAATTATTTGTTGCCTGGAGAACTGGAAACTTCAAAACCCAAAGCTATCCAGTTTTCACGGAATTTTAATATAGATTTGATTAATTCCATAGTATAATTTTGACAGTAGATTTTATCCTGTCCTTATTGAAATCACGAGAGGGCCTCACACTGAGGCCCTGATCTGATCATGAGAACATGATCAAACCCAGTTGGGCAGCAAGTACTCTTACGTCTTTTTTTCATTCCTATAAGCAGTAGAGAGCCATTAAGCCTGTAGTGCACAAACCCATGCAAAATTACAATGGGTGTAGTTTTATCATTGGAAGCCCATGGCAATTAGAACACATCAGTGAGCAGATGATAAATTTTAGGACAGGGTGTATAAATTCAGGCAGAGTTGATACTGGGTTTTTTGTGGTTTAATGCTGTCTACTCTTATGTTGCTTTTTTTAACTGTTAAATTTTTTGCTGCTTTTATTTTTTAATGTTTGCAAGATTTTTGTTGAGCTGAAAAATATATTACAATAATAATAAAAGAGAATGGATTTTTATGGTATAGCAATGTGCAAAAGAGGCAAAAAATCTGAACATTTCCCAAGCCTTGAGCTATATGCTATATACTTAGTATAACAGGTAAAAACTGAAAGGCTGCACAAATCCCATCTGAAACCAAGAATAGCAAAAAAAATCCCAAAAGTTGTTTTGATCAAGACCAACTCACTATTCCCAATTTATAATTACATTGGAACTTGCCAATTTTGTGGTAAGAGCAGCTCAACCAGCAAACAGCACTATTTTTTCTGAGATTTGTCATGTTGGCAGTTATTACAATCAAAATTGTCACTTTATTTTAAAATGTATTTCCCCAGTAAGCAAAAAATAATACCGAAACTTGAAAGGGATGTATGTTAAAGATTTTTTTTTGTTTTTACATTTCTCTCGAGTATGCAACATATCCAACTTCAACTCCCTGCAGCAATACAAAATGCCCAAGAATAATGTTTTCAAAATCAATAAATAGTACAGTTGAATATGAAACTCCACAAACCCATAATTGAAACTGTGGGAGAAAAGCAGGCAGCCTGAATATGAACAAAGTACCAGTGTTGGATTATGACCAAGATGCAAGTGCTAATAGAGCCTCTCTTGAGAAAACTGCCTTAAGGCCTTCCCAGCATGTGCAAGTGCTGGAAAGCAGGGGTGTTTCGGGTGCAGCCTGTGGGTGTTCATCCCCAAGCAATTTGTTGTTGGGCTGCCTGAAGTCTCTGTAGAGAGCAATATGTTTGGTTTCATCTAGCTTTTCCTTCTCACCTGGGTTGTCTTGAATCTGTGAGCCCCTCTCACTTTGTATCATCTCACTCTGTATGTACAACCTCTGTCTCACTCTTATGTTTCCCAACTGATACCTTCACTGCCACCACCACCCTTGGACAGGGTTTGTGGCTCCACAGTCTCTTGGGACTGCTAGAACTCAAGAAGCAGCAGCGGAATTAGTGTGCCACTCTATACTCCAGAAAAGCAAAAGCAGGGAAAGTCCCTCCTGTCTTTCTGGAAGCACTGAAATGAGTAGGGACCATAAAAAAAAGAATTGAAGGTTGGAGGCAAGGTGTATGTATATTTTCATCAAAGAATGTAAGACACCATCTATCTCTATTGCCACACATAAGGAAAAGGAAGAGAAAACCATGCACTGAGATATGACTCTTCTACTCCCCAGCACAGTCCATGGCAGAGCCACGGTAAAGCTTCTCAAGTTTTCATCTGTAGTATTTGCCCTTCTTCTTGTTAGCTCCACACACTACATGTCTTAACTTCCACGCCCATCATTCCCTTTCTAACCAGGTTCTTATTGTCTGGAAGACTTGCTGCAGAGTCCCTAAAAACTTCATTTGACCACAAGCTCAGAATTATTGATTAAATTCACAAAAAAATTGAATCATTAACTTATGAGCCTGACAGAGCATTTGCAAGATTTCTACTTTCGTCAGAGAACAAACTCAAGTCAGTGATTTACAGCTTAAGTATATGCACAGTAGTTTAGCTATTCCACTTGAGGCAGTTTGGGCTGACATGAAAAATAAAAAGGTAAAAGAAAGATCACCAAGTCAGTGCTGCAGAATTTCACAAAAGAGTTTGCAGGTTTGAGTCAGAGTAATTAGTTTGCAATGTGGTATATTTAATGAGGAAATCATTACTTTTCTTTACGTTGTAAAGCATGCAAGGACACATTAATTTTCATGGGAAGACACAGACTGATCATTTACTTGTGGAACTGAGAATTCCAAACTGGGGAAGAGAAGAGGTTTTTATACTTTTTGGCCCATAATTCATGAGCATATTGACATACTTGACCCCTGTATTCTGCCTATCTCCATCAGAAATGCAATGTAGCTTCCCAGTTCAATCACCTTTTTATAAGCTGCATAAAGCAGACTTACGTTACGCATATTTGTACACTGTATAGAACAGTGGGACCCCAAACTGATTGGGGTCTCTGGAGGACTTTCACAGCATAAATATTACGTGATAGTATATTACTAGGCTGACAGAAAAACCCAGAAGTACTTTTTAAAAGAGCTCGTATGAACTGGTTTCTGTTTTTGTACTCTCAGAATATAGAAAGATTTTATTCTTTCTGATTGCATCCTCATTTAAACAAAGTAGAAATCCTTAAATTAAGGCCAAACATGAGTGAGAGACAATAGTTACTGATAAGGGCAGAACATGTGGTCCAGTCTGAGTGCTGACTCCACAGCCACTGCAGATTACTTTCAGAGAGCTGTCCTGTGGTGAGAACCTTCAGTCGCTTTAAAATGTGCTGTATTAATAGTCCAGCTTCGCAGTGCCTTGCATTTCAGGTTTGGTGGGGCTTTTCAACTTTGTTTCAAGCAATACCTTTCAAAAGTACAAGGTCCAAATTGATTTGCAACCAGTCCTTCCTATTGCATATGGCCCATTTAATACTGGTAACTTATTTTGTAGTGTGGGAAATTTATGAATGACTAATATAAAACTCACAGTGTTTTGATTGCCTAAAATTTCTGTGGTTCATGATAGATAAGTACTGGTTTTTCTTCTAGTAATTATTTCCTCCTGTCTTCTTGATATCTTAAACAGATTTGGAAAGAAAAAAGAAGATAAAAGTGGGAAAACAGATCAGAAGGGGAATCCAAAGCAAGGCATGCTTAAAGAGGAGGAGCTGGAGAAAATGAAAGATGAACGTGAAAGGTGAGTAAATGGTGGAAGCATCTTTGTTCATCAAATGAAAAACTTCAAAGCAAGAGATTGCTTTGGACAGACAGCCTGGCGGGACGTGTCCCGGACCATGCCTGCTGGCATTCAGGTCCAGAAAAAGCAGAGCTTCAGGCCAGTCTCCTGGCCAGGTCAGGGCTGCTGTATGGCAGGAGCTTGTCTGTCTCCTGCAGTTTTTGTGCACTTCTGCTTAGTGGAGAAGATCAGTTACCAAAACCCGTTTCACCCCTGCCCATTCCCAAGACCAGCTGACTTTGTAATTTTTTTCTCTACTTCTCTAAAGCTAGAACCTCCTCCCTTCTCTCCTGACAGCCTCTGCTGTGTTTTCCAACACTTCAGACCTCTGGCTTCAGCTGGCTGTGCCATCAAATGGTAGTGTTGTACTTCGGTATGTTCTTTTCTGCACAGGGTTTGCTGGTTAGCCACATGTTGCAACAATATCTACTCAACAGATGATGAGTATGCCAAGGTACACCAGGAAGAAGCAGGTTAAAATGCTTAAAATCAATCTGAAGAGGCAGGGGTCTGCATGCAGTGGGGTGGGTGAAATAGGCAAAGCAAGAGCCTGGGTATGTACCAGCTGTGAGTTGCCATATTTCTGAAGTAAGGCTCTGAGACTGAGATGAAAGCCACTGATGTGAGAAAGCCCAGTTCTCTCTCTCATTCATAAAATACTCCTTTTTCATGCCCAATCATAGCAATTGCATTATCTTTCCAGACAAAGAGAATTTACTGTTTTCTTTTTTACCCATGTCTGCCCTTCGGTAACTGGGGACAGTTTGTAAGTGCTGACAAGGCTCAACAAACTCTTTTCTCCCTTTTCCCAACTCATCCAGATGTACTTCATGATATACTGAAGAAAGTCTTTGTTTTCTTCTGACGACTGCTATCAGAAAAGTTAAAGCGCCCATAAATGCTGGCTCACAAGAGGTGTCTGCAGTTGCTGTAAAACTTTCCAAGTTGTAGTAGTATGGTTTGTCAGGACATGGGAAAAGCTTTCAGAAATCTCTTTCCTTCACTGGAGCAGCCTGGTCCTGGGAGATGGAATGGAAGCAGATATGGTTCCTTCTGCGCAGGCAGGGTCTTTCCACATGAGCCAGCCTTTGTGGTGCTGGTCAGTGCCCAGGGAGAAGACACCCTGCTTTCATTTGAGTCATGCAGCGCATGGGCAGCTATATAAGTAGTAGTGCTAATGGGTTTGGTGGGGAAAAGAAATAAATCCAAACCAGAACCCTTGAAGTCTGCTGCTAATATTTACTGTTTTAAAAGCTAGTAAGGTATCCAGTTGCTACAGTGCTGCTACTGGATATGCTTAGCCAGTGTTTAAGTATTCAGTTTATCTAAGTTAAGTAGTGTCAGGAGAAACTTTGTGCCATTTGTCTTAAAATTTCTGTGCCGTGTCCTTCATTTTGCCAGATTGATGAGTGCCTTTATTTTAAACTGCTGACTCCCAATTTGGATACTGGCAATTTGAGAGGTATGTGTCCTTCATTTTAAAGAAGCCAGTGTCTTTTATTAGGATCCTGGCAAGCTAAGAAGCATGTATCCCATCTGTTAAAGGGCCAGTGTCATTTACTAAAATGTTGGCAGGCTGCAAGTAACGAACCCTTCTGTCTAGAGGTCTAACGTTCCAATTGGACACAAGATAATTGTTCTTAATATTTCTTTAGCGTTGTATGCTTTTTTTTTTTTTTTTTAAATTACAGTCACTGATTGACAGTAACTTGGTAAGGCTGCATAAGAAACTGGCAGCTCAATATCTTCATCGTTCTGGTTTCTCTAGTAATGATTTCAGTTTTGACCTGGAAGAGTTTGTGACTGAAATGGAGAACAGCAGGTGTGTTGAAGTGGATGAACCAAGATGGTATTTTTAACTCACTTATTTGATTCTTCTTCCATAATATACAAGAATAGAAATATCATGTTTTTAACAGGTAATACATCTTATATGTTTGGGGGATTAAAATTTTAAAATTTAAAAAAGGAAGCTAGTTCTCTAAGAACTGTTTGGGAAATTGATTCAAATCCGTGGAAGGAAACATTACCTGACTTTCAGGTAATTCAGTCCTTTTGCTTAGTTGTTGACTGTTCGTCTAGTGATGTGTTCAGTAAGACAGTAAAGACAAGTTTTATAGCTCTGTCCCAAGATTTAGTAATTCTATAATGTATTTCAAGTCCAAGATTTTAATGCATATATTGGCAAAGAAAACCTTGTAGCCCATCTACACCATAGATCTTCTGCTTCTATGACTTCACTAGCTGCAATCCTGCATACTTGGTCTCATATTTATAAAACCAAGCCTCACTGAAGCTTCCTAGAACATAGGCATAATTTCAAATCTGTTCTTGTTAAGAGTGAAATGAGTATACATTAAAACTACTAGGGATGCAATAGAACAGACTATAGAACTGTTGATAGAAATGTAGCATATTTTGTCCCCTGATACCTGTGAACAAATCCTGTATTTAACAGTTTGAACAAAACACAAATTACTTTTCTAACATTTAACCTTTCTAGAATTAGCTTAAACACGTACCTAATTTTACCTTTCCAAGATTAGCTGTATAAGTAATTCTTGTTCAGATCCTCAATCCAATTATTATGATCTTAGTCAGGTTTTTTTTGCTTAAACTTTTTAAAGTTTTAAATGCTGACTGCCTAAATATTTCAGGATCTGTCATACTAACATACTACAATTTTTCACCTGAGAGTGTTTTTCAGAGGCCAAGCTGTCCATTTTGGATGCTAGTGGAAGAGGTCAAGAGTAGTTGATTTTTGGGCTGGGTGTGACAGGATTAATGATAAAGTACATTTCAGCATCTTAGCAGCTGTGGACCTCGCATGGTTTTGGATGTTGGTTTTGCATGCAATATATGCTTGGCAGCTCTCCAAAAAACAGAATACTGTTCCAAGATCTCAGCTGAGAAATATTTTTCGGTAGGAAGTGCATTTCCAGTTTGCAGGAGTAAGCCATTTCTTGGAGTTTTGCAGAGTTTTTGGATTGGTATTGGATAGGTACAACAATATTTCACAGAATTCCAGTGATAGGCTTTCTGTAAAGGATTCTGGAAATTTTTGACAAGATTTACAGGCGTGCAGAAATGTCAGATGTGTTCACAATTATGGGTTGGCTACGCAGTACAAACTCAGTGGCTCTGACAGGAAACATCAGATCTTACGTAGGTAGGTGTGCTGCATGAGTGTTAAGTTCATCGTGCTCAGAGTAGGTTGGATTTCCTGCTTGCACAGCGAAGGATTTGTACGGTGCATGTGCAACAAGTCTGGCACATCCAGAATGTGTTAGAGCTAGTAGGCGTGTGCAGACAGAGTATACAGCACTCACTCTGTAGTGCAGATGCTTCCCAAAAGGATTGGACTTGCTGGCACATTGGTCCTCAGCACAGATTTGGCTGGCAACTCCTTTTATGGGCTGACAAGTGTCAGATTTGAACCTCAAAAAGTGAAAATAAATCTAGTATTTCGTTAGCCTAGTAATTTTTATTTCCATTTCACATTGTCCTATTCTCAGTTTTCAGTACAACTCTTTGTGCTGCCTTATAGCTGCAGTTCTCTGAAGCAGCTCCACATCCTGCACTGAAATGCTGACATCATTATTTTTTTACTGCTTGTATTCCCTAGCAATCTGCACCAAGATCAAGGTCTCATTGTGCTCGTTGCTGTTAGGGAAGCTTGGGCCTGACCCCAAGCACTTACAGCTGAGGTAGAAGAGAGAAAATCTGGCGGGATGGGGGGGGGGGAAGTGTCCTGTGGGTGGGAATCTAACATGCAGGCAGTGCAGCTGCTTGTCCAGGTTCCTAAAAAGTCCCTGTCAGGCTAGGAATGTGTTCCAGACCTCAGCCCCAGGCCTCCTTTCTTTTCAAAGCCAGTACTTTATTATATGACTACTACTTCTGCAAGCTTCAAGTGGTTAACGGGAACTTAGGACGTTAAGCATTCCTTCTTTAGTAATAGCATTATCTGTGTCCAATTGAATATGAATTCAGCACTTCCTCCAAATTTCACTATTTAATCCTTCTCTCCCTGTACCTCCCTTAGCTATCCTTGTGCCACTGTGATGCAATGTCACTGAAACTTGACTGGAGAAAGTCAGAAGTTCATGACACAGTTCAGGAGAACTGACTTAACTGCTGATACAGTTTTCTGAGGTGGTGGTTTGTCCTTCCTGACACAAGTCAAGTGGTCCATTGGATTGAGGCCCTATTTTAAATAAACGCATTGTTTTGTTCATGCTTCAAAGAGTTTGGCTGTAATAAAGCATGTGTTCCAAAGGTCTAGAATCTGCCCATAAAAGGAAAAAGCAAATGCTATGTCTGAGGTTTATTTTGATCAGGCTGACTCAAATCTGTATTTTTAGTGTGTTCTGTGTAAATTACTCAGAATTTATCATTTTAACAAGATGTTCACTATATTATTAAATACGGGAAGAGTTCCTCTCTTTTCTTTCCCTCAAAGGAAGATTTCTCTTCCTCCCTTTCTCCATCTTTTTCCCACTTGTTTGGAATTGCCTTTTCATTTTCTAACGCTTGAAAATCATTGTAAAACAAACTGGATAAATATATTAGGCACTTGAGTTTTACACATAATAGTTTGTTTGCATTTCAAATGCAAATAAAGTAACTATCAATTGAAATAAAGCTGTTTTTTCCTGTTTGGTTAGGATTATTTTACTGAAATATTCCTGCTGAGTCCAAAGTTTCTCTTCCATCGGAAGTGAACCTTTCTTTGACATTAGAATAAAGTTTCACAAAATGAAGTACCTTGTTGAAAATGCGGTGATTTTAAAAAGTGATGTATGAGTTGGTGAATAAGGAGGCGCTCTATGTAAAAAGTAATACCCTGCACTTGTTTGTAGGAGTAGTAGTTTGTTGTTTTGTTAAAGTCTTGGTTTTGTGATCCTCACTGGAATTAATTGAGGAATATTTTTTTTAATAGTATTAAGTTTTTGAGTAGAGTGTTAGAGAAACAGAAGGAACATCTGGCCCTTGCTTTCTGAACATCTCAACTGAATGCTTAAGTTACAATGAATCACAAATTTGGGTAAAATTAAATGGTTTCAGTTTTTACATTAAAGAATGAATTTCCTTTACTTTTCAGAAACCTTCCAGCAACCGAAGAGTGTTTCTCTCTTATCGGCTCTGATGCTTGTTGCCTGTTCCCATAGTTAAAAAATCAATACATATGTTTTTGATATTTGGCAAACAGAGGTTTAATTTTGCAGCTGCAAGATCCCTGTACGAAGGGAATGCATCCTACAGAAATAAAAACAATTAGAGACCACTTATATGTGCGGGAATACTTGGGAGTGAAGCTCCATTTCATTTCTGTCAGCATTTGTTTCATTATATTTAATTACAAACAATTTGTATGTTACTGGAAATAAAAATGAAAGCAAGAATAGCTGCATGCATGGCAGTATGGTAGAAAAGCCAAATTGTTTTGAATCAAAAGTTGAAATTCAGACTGTTAGAAAAATCTAAGTATAATTTTTTGAATGCATAGTACATCTTAGAGCATGCTCATACATACACACATTGTTGCTGACCCCATGTAGCTTTTGTGCCTGTGTTATCTACTTGCCAAGTCTAAAAGCATTATTATGGCTGTTTATAGTTCATATTGATCTCTGATAAAATGTTGGTAATTGCTCTCCTCACCATTAAGCTCTGTGTTAAACCACATGTTTTCGGGACTCCTGAGCTTGTGCATCATTATTTATTAAGGGTTAATCCAACATGGTATATCTGTTCATTGAGTATTCGTGACTTTGCAGCACAGCTAGGTCCTGTGGTTTAGACAAAGTGTTGGATGTGATCCCAGTTTTAATACTCCCAATTTATTATAACCATTGAACCCTGATCAGATCACGGATTGGATTGGATCCCAGTTTTTTAAATGTCCCAATTTATTGCTGGCTTGCAACCCTGATAAGAATACATATTTGATTAAGGCTTCAGTTTTCAAAAATTCCAGTTAATTACTTTTAGATTCTTATTAGATCATAGCTGTGTAGTATGGTATGTTGAAGTTATGAAAAAGTTACTGGATGATGTTGCACAGGTCAAGGTCATAGTTTCATTTTGTGCTGACAGTATGAAGTTATCAGATTTCTGTTTATTACTGTGGCAGCACTTGCACTGGACAGGAGGACAGATTAATCCCAACCCATTGATTCTGAATGATTCTCATTTTAGATCTGCTGCTGCTCTGCATACCAGAACATGTAATAAAAGCCTACCACAGAACACTGAAAGATTGATCTTTGGTTATAAGTAGCTGAGGTAGATAGGTCTCACCTACCTTTCACAGTTGTGATGTGGCATTTAGAAGGAAATAGCAATTTTTGAGCTGCTTCATGTGGCTAGCCCACTGCCAGGGAGAATTTTGAAGACAACACTAGGCTGACAGTTGATTGTCCTAGATCAAGAACATTAAGAAATGAGGATAACAGAGTGGCACATGAACTGGCCTTTTTCTTTAACCATCACAGTACTATTTGAGGTATCGGAAACTAATGTAAATAGCACTTTTCAGGTGTCATAGCCATGCCCTCTAAATTTAAACACCAAAATTCTCATCCAAGCCATTTAGTGTCCTTGGTTTGCCCTTCATTGAGGCACTGGTTTCACTTTGCTGTGGAGACCATTTTTCACACGCTCTGCCACCTGCCCACCTAAAAGGTCAGATCAGCTAAGGAGCAATGGCCTGCCTCTTTCTTGCATAAATAGGCCAATGTGTGATTATTTTCTGTATATGATGGAGGTTTTTTACTTGATGTTTTCTTTAAAATGACACTGTGAAACAGAAATACTGCTGTTAGAAACTTTTACAGCCAAACCAATCAAGTGAAACTGCCCAGTGTACCAGCCAACCTGGGTAGTAAAGTGCCTTCTAGGAGGCAGACTCGTGTGGCCTAGGGATTTCTTTGATGCAGTTCTGAATGTAGGTCAGCTCTTGCCTACCCCCAAAATCAATAAGGGCACAAGAATGACTTGGAAGCTGCATTTCATTCTTTGCCCTTCTATATGTGATTTATGACAGTCTACCATAAATCATTGCCATGCACTTTGAAGTAATGCCACAACACAGAATTCCTGTTCTCAGACTCCCTTGCCTACAGGATGAAAATGAGAATACAACTTGTGGGGTTAGTCAGGCAGGAAATCGGTTTGGATGTGCAATTCTCCATAGTGATCTTAAACCAAAATACCTGAAACTCTTAAAGCTTTTTCTGCTCAGTCAAAGCTGAGCTGAATCCCGGACTGTTCATGTTCTTGAACAGAGAGATTCTGTTCAATAGGTTCCAAGCTCAACGTCGTATGTGTAGAATAAAGACATGTGCATGGAATATCATATCCCACGGAGCTAGGCTTGCTCCTTCCACTTAGTAGGATTTCATTCAAATGAAAGCATAATGTTTGTGCAGTTGCAGAGATGGTTGCGTGAACTCTGAAGGTCTCACTAGCTAAGCGGAACTGCGAGTATTCATGCAGGAGATGTTCCAAGAATACCCAGGTACTGAAAGAGGAGGCCCCAGAGACTCAGTAGGTGTCAGTCTTCCTGGGTCTGTTCTGAGCTACGTTACTGCATGTGGTTGTGGATGCTAGGTATTCATGAGGTGTCAAATCAATGTTGTGTCTTCCCATGGTCATTACAGTGTCTCTGGTACTTTTTTTTGACTGATCTGTACTCCAGCGATTGCTGGAGCTGAGCTAGTCAGTGGCAATGAATAAGTTCATAGACTGATGTCTCTGTCTCCCTGCAGGTATACTGCAGTAACTTTATACTCCTTCAGTGTTTATCTGATTAATTTATCTGAAATAATTTGCTTGATGTCTTGGTTGGAAGGGTGAATCTGTAGCTTTGACTGCAATTAATACTGTTGCCATTCCTGACGTTAGGTTACCAATGACTAAAATATAAGCAAAATTAGATCTAGCTTTCTAGGAGTGTTCTGTTATTTTGATTATCTTTTCATGATTATTTGTTCCAGAATGAGCTAATGTTAGCAAAAGGGACTCAGGTATGATGTGCACAGCACCTGATTTTTTAATGGAAAAGTACAAATTAGAGCAGCCTGCTAATTCCTTTAAATCAATGTTACCTATGGTCCCTGCAGACTCAAGACCATTTTATAGGAGGAGCTTAGAGCTCTTACAGGCATCAGAACATCTCAAGTGAAAGATACCAAAGTAATTTTGACAAACAGGAATGATTCTACTATCTAATCCACATTGTCACAAAACAAGGAACATCCTATTGACAGGAAACAGAGCAACCTGATCTGTGCAGTCAGACTTGAGCAGGGTGATCTTCAGAGGGTTCCTTCCAACCCTAGTTTTTCTGATATTGTCACTTCGAAAAATAACTCAGGATAGTTGTGAGTAAAGAAAATTGCATAATGTAGTAAAATACAGAATATAATATACCTGGCTTTTCCAATAGTTGGCTTTCTGTAATCCGCTGCATTTTACCCAGTGTACAACCAACGTGGACAAAAGAGAGACAGAAAAACTTACTCAGATTTAACAGCAAAGGTAAAATCCTGTTATCATTGAAGTTCATGGAGTGGGGGAAAATGCACTGACCTCATTAGAGCCAGGATTTTCTTTAGAGGGCAGGATCCTGTGTAAGTTGGTAATCACTCCCTGTCACCTCTGAAATAAATGGAAGAACATTAAGACCTCAGTCTTGTCTATCCAAAGCTCACACTCTTCATTTTGTGGTGTGAAAGGACTATGTTTCATCTTCACTTTGTCATCATCTTAAATTTTAAGGTCACTGTAGCTCTATCTGCTTCTTAGATCTTTCTTTTGTTTCTTTACTCACAACCTCCCAAATGCAGCTTCTTTGGTCACTTCACCATTATATAGGTATGGGGTAGTTATCTAGAACAGGCAATATTTTATATTTAGCCCTGGTGGTTTTTTATCATTGGGCTGGTTAATGCTGTTATAAGATCTATCTAGTTTAATCTGAGTTACAGTCACTCCTTGAATTTGTGGCTTGCCTTTTTTTTTTTATTTCCGAGACTGTTTCTGTTCTTGTTTACAATTACAGATACTAATTATGGGGGAGAAGATGTTCAAATCCAGCACAATAGAATGAGCTGGAATGAAGAAATGCTTGCATAGCTTATGGGGAAGATGTTTTTGACAAACATGCCACAATAGAATACCCTGAAAGATAATAGTAAATTAGATACTGTTTGAGGCTTGATGAGTCCATATCAGATGTCCTCAATGTACTGGCAAGAGGTAGATTTTTTTATTATTTTTTTTTTTTAGCTATGAGACTTGCATGCCTCTAGAGTTTTCCTAGGTGATGGCTGAAAAAATACAAATGAGTCTTTTCCTGATAAAAGATGCAGGTTGGAATAAGATTGTTAATGTCATTATAGACCATGTCCATCTGAAAATGATTACAAAATTAAAAAAAATTAAAAGCACTGTCCTGAAATTATTTCCTCTGATATTCAAGTGAAATACAGCCATTCGCATCAGTGATTACGGCTTATGAATATCTGAAAGCAGGATATATTCAGTCCACTATTATGTAAATGAATGAAAATACAAGATTTTAGTTACCAAAATATATTTTGCTAGCAGCTAGAAAGGAATTAAAACATTAAACCCAATGGAAATCTAAGTGACCTGCTGCAGAAAAAGGCTGCTTTCTTCTAGACAAGCCGTTACTCAATGTATGTATGAATTAGGTAAATGAGAGACAAAAGGAGAAATGTTATGTAAAATCACAGTTGAAGTATTAAGATACTAAATCAGATGTAAATTAAGTAATCATTACAGTATGTAGATCTCGGGGAGAGTCACATGAGTGAGGATAAAAGCCATGCAGCAGCCTTTATTCTGCTGTTCACAAGAACAGCCAAATGAGTGGAAGAATGCTTAGCATCTCAATAATCTCAAAAGACTTAAAGGATCAGGTTCTTTTTCAGAGTTTAGGTATACCTCAAGCTGATTGTATGCATACTTGCTTACCTGCTCTTATTCTGGTCCTCTTATTGCGAACAGAATAGAAATTATCCTCAAAGACCTATAGCCCTGTTTCTGTTCCACATTTGTCTTTGCTTATTACTTGTACTTTTCCCCTGGGAACATCTTTCACTAGCCAGCATCTTGCCTCATTCATGTACCTGTTTGCACTTCCACAAAGTCTATTGCTTTTAATCCACCATGCAAGAAATGTTGCCATATTTATCTGAAGTATAAACAAAGTTCCTTTGTGAAATACGCAGTTTTGGTCAGCAGCTGCATTTTCTGTCCGGTGTTCAACTACTTACATAGGCACCTTGGTGCTCAAGCCATGTCATTCCTTGTGCTCTGCTCAGTACTAAGCACACGGTCAGTGCATGGTAAATAAAAAGACGTTGCATCACTTTTACACTTTTCCTGTAAAGTCAGAGGAAACAGGATGACCCAGAGCTCATGAGGAGTGAAAAGAAGGAAGAGTTCAAACCCCTCAGGAAAGATTGGCTTTTTTGTTGTAGGCCTATTTTAGTCAGTTTTCACCATCCAAAACTGTTATGATGTGAAGTGCAACCTTGCAGTTCTCTGAGGAAGAGAGCCCCTGGTATCTCCTGGGCCAAGCTTCCCACCTGCAGTTTTTGCACTCTGGCCAGATCTAGTAGCTGTGGTGCCACTGAGTTGCTTCTCAGGCCTCCTGTTGGGTAGCAGTTGCCCTGTCCCTCCCTTGGGGGTGGCAGAGCCAGGAGGACATGCTGCTTTTGAGTTCTGTCCTAATCCAAGGTGACAGTTGGTTAGACTGTGACTCCCTGTGCAAAGCTCCTTCTGAGCTAGGGCTGGTGGTGGGCCTCCAGAACTACAGGTTGGGCTGCATCCAGTATCTTGCTGTTTCTTGCCCCTTGAAGGCAGTCTTTGGCTTCCACATCTTTTAATGAGCCTGCCCTTCTTTGGGCTACTGTGCTGGTAACATTAAGTCCTGCATTTTAATTTTCAGAGGTTTAGAGCATGGGTTTTAGAATCTTCAGCATTGTCTTGTTCCCCACTCACAAGCTAGCCAGTTACCCAGCTTCTGCCTTGTCGGCCAAGAGATGGGGAGTATTTCTTACAGCTTTTCCTAGCCCTCCCATTCCCAAAAGCATTTCTGGGTCTGTTCCAAAAGTAATTTCTGCTCAGCTCTTTTGGAGTTTTCTTGAGGTGGTCCATATCCCTTCCTGCAGCTGCCTCGCTCTGCGTGTGCTGCAGTCTTTTAATCCAGCTTTTGCCTGTCAGTATCTCTGTCACTGATGTCAGGCTAAAGCGTTTTACATTGTGTTTGTCACAGCCGGCGAATACATATGTGGTCATTGACAGTAGCTCAGCAGAAACACAATAACTTGTTAAGCCACAGTAACTCAATCGTGTGTCTGAGATGCAGCTGGAAGGAGCTGTTTGGGCTGTTAACCCTTTTATGGCTGCTGTACTCTAGGTTCTTGCATCTTTTCATGTTTTAGTACATGAGAAAACACCATATATGATTTGTATGGATATGTCAGATAGGAAGATTGTTTGAAGTATAAATGAGAGCATTCCTTGATTTATAGTTCTGTGGATGTGTTCCTGAACATCATGTGAGGTGTAGAGAAGCGTTTTCAAAACTCATGTCCCATTTCCAGAAGTACATTAGGTATATAGGATCCTGTCTTCGTGGAACTTCTACAAATAGGATGCAACGTGTTTTGGAAATGTTACCTATAGTTCTATTGAGGTTATGTATTTTATCAAACTTTTTTTTTCTGAAATTATTTGTTGTAGAGAACAGTTCTAGTAATAGCTAGTGGGTCTTGAAAGCAACAGAAAATATTAGAATAGGATGCGTGTTTGGATGCTGTTGACAAAAAGATGGGTCACAGAACAAAAAAGGGTATTGTTTGATATGGCACTTCTGTTGCCTGTCCTCTGGCTGCTTGTGTGCAAAGGTTGTGTTTTTACAGAAACACAGCTAAGGGAAGTTGATGTAGTTGTCGTGCACCGATTTAACTGGAGAGCATGGTGTTCAGGTGGCGGAAGAAAGCAAGCAGGATTGATATGGGATACCCAAAAGGAAATATATCTAACTTCCCTTCATTCTGTGTAAGTTTTTCTTTTCCCTTTCCCTCACCAGGAAGTTTGTAGAAACTTTAGTTCTACACTAAATTGTTCAGATGGTGACCTGTGCCTCTCCTCATCTCTGGTTTCACCGCCAGCATTGTGGTGCTGAGTGACATTTTATCTTTTGTCACAAATTTGCACCAGTTGTTTAACCAGACCCATCCTGTGCTGCAAGTTTGGAGCTCTCTTTTAGTAATTGCTTGTTGAATAATCTGGTTGCTATGTCTTGATTTGGAAGAGTTTTTTGTTGGTTATTTTTTTGTGATGGGGAGTAAAAATACTGCTGTTTCAGATAGGGATGAATGCAGAGCAAGGTGCAGAAATGGTAAATTACTGAAGTGGGATATAGCAGAAGTAGTCTGCTTAGCAAGGTTGGCAGAACATTCTAGGAATGATGTAAGGAACAACACATTCATTTTTTCTGCCTCAGTAAAGAATTCCTGGGTACCTACTGGGATGTGCTGTAGAAAAGACTGCTTTAAAACTGGGTGAAAAGATTATGCTGAAATACGGTGAGGATATTTAAAACTTCACAAAAATACAAAGAAACTTCAAAGATGAAAAACGTAAGAGAAGGCATGGAAGGACAGATAAATAGAAAGAAAGAAAAACCAGCCATGTGATAGTTTATTTCCCTATATTTGAACATTTGGATTGAAATGAAAAAGATCACTGAACAAATTCTATAGATTTATGTAGAAGAGCAGAAAGGAAACAAAAAATATTAATACAATTATAATAGCCATATTGAAAAGATGAAACATTGATTCTGAAGAATTTCACATAACCCGGTATTGACTGGTCCATATAATATAGAACGGAAATAATTGTTCTTGAGCAGGTCGACTTATAATAGTGGCAGCGATTGAAGATTGCATTCAGAAGAAGTTGAAGAAGCTAGGCTTATTCACAGGAACAAAAGAAAATTGTGGTGACCTAATTCTAGCTTTTGTTGTGCAGAATATACCAGTATTGATAGCAGGACAAATTACTCTCACTGTCAGACATGAAAGCAAGATTCACGTGATGCTGCTGTGCTGCACTACTCTTGCTTTCAAATAGGTCTTAAATACCTCAGGGACAGGTGATGTATTGGTCTAAAGAACATTATGGCTCATCATTTTCTGAGAAACTGCTGTGACTCTCCTTGGGACTGTGTGCCATGCCTTCTGCTCTAACGTGTGTTAAGAACATTCTTTGAAATGCAGAGTCCTTCTGTTTTTCTGCCTGCATCATCCCACATGAACCTGTGTGTGCCATAAAACTCGTACCTCATATGATACATCCCTGCACTGATGTCTGTGTTTAGGCTTTTTTGGTCACTAATTGAGGGTGAAGCCCTCCATGGTCTCCCAGAATTTTAAGAACATTCATTCCTTTTTGCAGAGTTAATCTGGAAGATAGCAACAATCTCAAAGTGCTTTGTGCATTTTAGTAGAAGAGCAGGAAGATAATTGGCGGCAAGGACTACTACTAAACTGACAGTTATTGGGTGCAGGAGCTAACAGTTACTTGTGTGATTTTTTTAGAAAACAAAGATAGTGCCTTCGTTTTTACATTTCTGACATAATCCCATGTGGGACATGTAAAATATTAATCCTTCTGCAAGAGGGTTTCTCTTGAAGTGCCTGTATGTATAAAAGATGGAAAACAGCAGTGTAGACCTCCCTCCCACCCTGCTTCATTGATGTCTGAGGCCTTATTTGCAATGGAAATCCACCCCATCCTTGTAGTACGAGTGCTCTTGGATGATGAGCTACCTGAAAAGGCTGGGGTTTATGTGAATAGACCGAGTGATAACTTTGCCTCAAATTCCTTTGTGAGAACAATGGATGTGGTGTTTCACTCATGGACATGGGAAGACAGGTTCCCTCCACCACTCCCTGCTACATAATCTCTCTTTTATCTTTATTCACAAACCCTTGGAAAGGCTTTGTACACTTTCAGCTGCTCTCTAATTATTACTCATTTGCTAGCAATGGTTTGTGGTTTAGACAGAAATGCAAGCTGACCACTGTTTTCAGTTTCTGTTTTCATATACAGCTCCTCAGTGTTGACTTTTCCCCCGTGCCACTGTTCATTGCTTTAGAATAAAAAGAATAAGTTGTATGTCCCATTGTTCCACAAACGCCATTAAACTCTCACTGCCCCAAGAAGCCATTAGCCAGCTAAGCCAGTGCAATTGACAGTAAAATGAGAGAATATGTGCCTTACTAACTGAATTTATCACATACTGACACCAGGCTATGCCCTCCGTAAGATTCCATATGAACTGTGCAGAATCAAAGGCTCATTTTAAAGTCTGCCACTTCATCAAGACACTGTCTTACCCTGGGAGAGGTTGCACTTGAGGATAGCTCCTATTCTGACCCAGGCCACCGTTTCAACTCAAAATGGGGAGTATGTGTGGAATAAAAACCTGAAGCAAAAGAGAAATGGAGTGAAGGTTACAGAAGGAGGAGGTGATTGTGTGGGGAAAAGAACATCTGGGAAGAAAAAAGGAGAAATTCTTAGGAATTCTGAGGAAGCCTCAGTGTAGAAGTCTGAGAGGTGTTAAGGATATAGATGCATTGTAGCTTATTTCTTCTTATCATCCCTTCATTTCTAAGAATTACTGTAGTAAATTATATTAAGGCTTTGTGAGTAATTTTACTGATATCTTAAGAAAATGAAAATTAACTAACTGGGCTGAGATCAGGAACTTGAGGAAAAAGCGGAAATGGTGTGTTGGGAAGATATTCTCTCACATAGTCTTTATAGTGAAATATTTCATAGAATCATAGAATATCTCAAGTTGGAAGGGACCCATAAGGATTATCAAATCCAACTCCATGCTCCTCACAGGACAACCTAAAACTAAACCATATGACTAAGACCATTGTCCAGATGCTTCTTGAACTTTTGACAGGCTTGGTGCTATGACCACTTCCCTGGGGAGCCTGTTCCAGTGACTGACCACCACCCTCTCAGTGAAAAACCTTTTCCTGATGTCAAATCTGAACTTTCCGTGACATAGCTCCATTCTATTTCCTTGTGTCCTATCACTGGTCACCAGAGAAAGGAGATCAGCACCTCCCCCTCCACTGCCTTCCTTGAAGAAGTTACAGCCTGCAGTGAAGTCCCCCTTCAGCCTTCTCTTCTCCAAGCTGAACAAACCAAGTAAACTCAGCCACTCTTTCTAAGTCTTGCCCTGGAGGCCTTTCACCATCTTAGTCACCCTCCTCTGGACACACTCTAATAATTTGATGTCCTTCTTATATCGAGGTGCCCAAAACTGCACACAGTACTCAAGATGGGGCATACCACTACTCGAGTACTAGGGAGGAGAAAGGTCATCTACTTCACTGAGGAAGGGCCGAGTGGACAGTGGGCATCCCCCTGACTGACCAGGACTGTATCATATGCAGGCCCATCCTACTGTAAAGTATGACTGCATTTTAAGCAATAAAAACTAGCATCACCTCTAGATACATGCTAGCACAGTCAATGGAGAGGTGTAACTGGAAAGCAGGTGTGATAGACTTTGATGTACTCAAGTTTATGTGTAGAAAGCTTGTTGTTCTCATTTTAATTATTTGTGAACCTTTTTAGCTATAAATTATTTGAAGAGTATTAGCATTCTTTTTGACTGTGCAATTCTAATGAAACAAAATAAACAGTATGAATCCCATTCTGCACTTAATAGCTCCTGTCTGTCAGACTGGAAACTCCCAATGTGCTCACCTCTGTTTCTTTAGGGAACCATTTTCTCCATGTCTTCTAAAGACTTTCTCCAGAACATCTTCATTTTTCACTGTGCAGAGTGCTGAGGCCATTATGCTTTACGGGGATAACCAAATCTGCTAGACGCTTATTACTTATTCTCTTATGGTACAAATGATACTGTTCTTTCTGTGATGCTTTCTGTGATGTACTTCAGATACAGTCAACAGCAAACGTTGACTACTTCTGTCAGGCACTGCATCTCTGTGTCTGTCTTCAATTCTTTGTTTCTTCCTTCATGCTCCGTTTTTTTCTGTAAATGCTATTTATTACATACTGTGGTCAGCATTTTGCCAGATCCATCTCACTGCATTTAATTACACTGTGTTGAAGAGTAGCTGAGCAGTTAAGAGAAGTTGAATGCTCACAGAGCCTTGCTATAGGTTTTTTTTTCACCAGCCTGAATGTTGAATCATTGAATATCAGCTGAGTTTGAAATTTACCTGAATATGTTTTACTATTCCAAAGTGATTACTCAGTGGCCCTGATTAGCAGCAGCATTTTGTAATACCACTTAAGGCTTTATCATCGTGGAGTACTGCCAGTAATAGTCTTTAATTCACTTATATGTACCAATTCATCTCTGTCAGGTTTCTATTAATTTCTCTGCTGTTTTACTTTGTTCCTATCCCCTGTATAATAAGGCATGATTTTCACATTTATGTAGCCAAAATAAAATAAAATTAAATTAAAAAATTAAATCTTCAGCAAATTAACTGTGGTCTTTTGATTTGAGACAACTGTGCCATCTCCCCATTTACTTTCACATTTAATCCACTTTTCACAAGTTAATGTATTTAGGAAAATCTAGTGGCTCAAGTGACCAAGGGGCAGTAACAATTTTCCTGGCTAATTTAGATGAAAAGTTTCAGGATTAGGTTAGGTATATTAACTGCAAAGTGGAGGATAGGTGTGGAATTAAGACTTTATATGTTCATGCACACACACATGCACATACACACTTGTGAAAAGCCACACTACATTCAGCATTATTTTTTTTCATCAGAATGCTGACCAGTCCAAACAGTTGGGTTCAGGGTTGGCACTCCAAATTTCTGTGATGAATCAGTGTCTGTGATTGCTGTTGAAGCACATCCAACTGTCTATTTGTTCTTTCTTTTCCATTGTAAGGATTGGTGCAAAGCATCAGGAGTTACGGCAAAAGCAGCTGAGAGGCCTGAGTGATTATTCTACTGGTCCTGGAGGACCTGACATTGATGATGATGAGACGGATCCAAATTATGCCAGAGTAAACCACTTCCGAGAGACTTATCCAGCAGCAAGCGTCTACAGGCCATCATCACCAGCAGTAGCAGAAACCTTTGTATTTCCACGTGATTCTTCTTCAGCACCAATGGAGAGGGAGCACTTGGAAGGACTGTATGCAAAAATAAACAAGCAACACTATCCACAGACTCCTGGTGACAGGTAATATTGCCACCCAGCATTGGGTGATAGCTTGGTGATATCATAACAATGATAGCTTGGTGAGGAGGGAGCCTGGGGCTAGGAGGCAGGAGGCTGTTCAAATGCCCCAAACCCCTGTATTTAGTGACTAGAAAGCCATGGATTTCTTCCTAACCAAAGCCATGATTTGCTGCAGCAGTACCCCCAAAGCATTTGAGCAAGGCAGCAGTCAAACAGAAATCATTAAAGAAAAGTCCATATTTCACAAACAGAATGAATGAACTGACTCTAGTCCAATTCCTGCACTGCTGAGAGAGTGTTTTTCCCTATTTCAATTGGGAAAAGTTCTTACCCTGCAGCAAAAATAATCTTTGTTTTCAGATCCCTTTCGATCCTGTTGATCATCAAGTGCCTGTTAGTAACAGGTTTTGTATGATAGCATGATAAATTGCATATGTTTATGGTTTAGTTTTCCCCAGCTGTGTGATATTACGCAGTTTCAATTAGGTTGGGGAGAGGACTGGGAATCATGGCATTTTTATGCAGACTGTGAAGTGTGGCTTCACAAGACTGATTGCCTTTCACAGCCTTTCCAATAACCAAGTGGGAAGGAAAGAGCAATTTTTAATCCTTACTGTCAAGCTTCCAGGTTGATAGCATTAAAGAGAGATGGTCAAGTTTTTCCCTGGGTTAAAAAGAATACAGAAATTCCTTTGAGTTGATGATGTACCCACTATTAGGATGATTTTAAAACTGGTTGCATCTGGAATTTGGGGCTAAAAGAGCGTAAGACTTCATTACTGTCATGGCATTAATATATCAATGTTGAGTTTTTTAAAACCAGCCTATGAGTCTGTAGGCAAGATATACAAGTCTATGTGAAAAGAAGAGCTGACAGAGTAAGACATGGGGGACTCGAGGAATTGTTCACGCTTAGAGTTCATATTACAATCTGTAACGTCTACCCATAGTCTCAATCTGTGCTATGTGATACCACACTTGTTAATTTTGGAGAAATATATGAGCACAGATACAGGAGTGTTTTCAGTTTGTGGCATCATAGTACTTTAAAAATGTCTACTGAGTCATTGTTATAAATAGTAATAGAAGACTTCTGACAAAAATCTGAGTTTGTAGTGGGGAATGGGCCAAGTATCTCTTTTTTTCACCTAAATACAGTATGGTAGAGATCTTTCCAAACAAAACGACATTGCTGATTTTTTTCTTCCACATTATTAACTCTTCCCCTACAGCGTAAGAGTGAAGAGGGTGAAATAAAGACATAGTGATTGCAGCTTTTTGCCATCTAGAGGGTTTTGCTTTACTAGAAAAGTCTTGAGGCAATTGTTGCTTAAGTCACACGAACATTTATGTATAGTGAAGGGATTGGAAACTGAGTTCATACTAACTCAATAAACAAAGATCGGGGAATTCATAGTAGGAGGGATTCTCAATTTAGGTTCATGTATTTTTCAAATATAAATATATACAGATATAACTAAGTTGGAGTAAGATATTGTCATAAAGGTTGCTTCATAATTTCAGTTTTAACAGGACTTTGTAGCTTTACATTTTAAAAATGTCATCAAGTGTGGTCTATACATTGTTTTTCCATGCAGCAAAAAGAAATGCTCAAGTCTTTCCCTCTGGCCTTTTCTTTTTTATACGATTGTTTGTACTGTGGTTGTAATTACACTGAATGAACTCTTGACTTGCTGTGTGGACAAGATTGAAGTCCCAACCAGGTTTGGGATCCTGGATTTTAGTGTTGTTTTATCTGTAATTGCATGATAACATGATAACTCAGTGAAAAAATAAAACCAAAACATCTAACAGGCAAGCAAATTTACCTCATATCTGATCCTGTGATCAGAAGCCACACTGAGAGACTGTTCCATCTGTGTTGATTCTGTACTAAAGACAAACAGTCCACAACAACTTGGCTTTGTTGAATTCTTCAGGCTTAGAGAGGCTGTTTAACCAGATTAGGAAAAAATAGGAAATGTGGGATTCTTATTAGGCTGCCTTTGTTCTTTTTTTAAATCTTTCTTCCCTTTGTCTCAGAGACAAAATGTTGTTGTTATTCGCCAGCAAAAATGTGCCAAACGTGAATAATTCTACGTGAATTTATGCAGCGGGTCCTGAGGTCTCAGCCAGCAGTTGTTGAATATAGTGGCAACTTCAGGCAAGGAAATCTTTCTGTTCTAGAGGGAGAGTATTGAAAGGAGAAAGAGATGTGGAAAGAAAAACCCCTGGATAACATGTTAATTACAAAAACAAATCTGCTTTCAAGGGTCAAGTATGAAAACTACCTTGTCTGCCTTAAAATGATGGGAAAGGGCTATAATGGATGCTTATTAGCCAAACCAAAGTTATTTTGTGTTTGCAGGGCTGAACATTTATCAACACATTTGTCATGTAATAGCTCATGCTTTGGTCTTACTAACGCATGCATGCTCTCTCTCAAAGTGTTGCTATTAATTTTACTTTAGATGGATGGCTTTTTCTCCCACCTCTGACTTTCAACTTGTAACGTAGTGTGTGGAGACTTGATCAGTGACTAAAGTAAATGGGTTGTGGGGTAGAAGGGGGATTTCGACACAGAGAGAATGGATTATTTCATTTTGGTCTGGAAATTCCGGTTATATGTCATTATGATACAGAATTAAAACTCATCATTTGAAACAAGAAGTTAATTTTTATTTCATTTTATTTTTGCAGAAGAACGTATTAACATAACTAATGGATTTTAAAATTTTGAGACCATTTGTAAAGTAAGAAGCTTAGTGAACAGATGAGTGCTGTTCACAATTTGCACACACTCATCTTCCCTTTTTCTCATCACCAGAATCCCATCGAGTGTTCCTGGTTCATTCTTCTCAGTAGATTTGCAGTTTAAACTGAGAATCTCCCTCAGTATGCAGAAAAGCAATGGGCTGCACATGTATGAAGTCTGTTGCTTTAATCACTGTGAAGCATGTTTGCTGCCTCCGAGCACTGCCCCTCAGGGCGCACACAGACCTGCTTCACATTGCTGCTTGCATACTAACGTCCCCTTTACCTACACGTGCATCTGGCAGCTCAGAGGGGTTTTTGCTTTGGATTTTGGGGAGATTGGCTTTGTGTCTTATATGCAACTGTTGTGTAACGTTCTTCTGCACTGCTTCACAATTGTTGATTTTCATTCCGACAAAGACTATATTCAGTGAAATAGATGTAATTTTTTGTGTATATTTTGCTGAAAGCTTTGGAATTCTTAACTAAGAGAGGTGCTATATAAATGTAAATTGTCCTTATTAATGAATATAGTGAAAGCATTAGCATGATCAGTGTATTCTGTGAATGTTACGTTAAAGAGAGTGAAAAAAAAAAAAAAAAAGCTGGCAAAAATCACACATTTCTTTGTAAATCAAGCATTTCTGTGTTTATTTCTAATTAGCCACAATTTTCTCTAATGCAAATGGCATCCCGAAGCGTGGTGCAGCCTGCACAGCCACCTTGTGCAGCTGGAGAACTTGCAGGGTCTTTGCTATATGAGACGCTATATGTTTCCCCAGCCTGCGACAGAGGCTGGGTGATCTGTGGCCCATATGTTCCTGAAACGAGTGGTAAGTCACATCTCTCTGAGTTTAGTCATCAAGGCTGTATCATGACAGTGCTAAGTTGCACCATGGCAGAGCCTAGGTGTCAGACCAAAGCCAAAAGAGCATATGCACAACACTGTTATCACTTAAATGTCAGGCATGTCACATGGTGCAACCCTGTCTCATGTTTCGAATAAGCAATTTCCTCTTTTTTCCTCCTTTGAACATGGTGCTGTCAAGTATATCCAAACACCCCGAGTACATCTCCGGAAAGGTTCTGAAGACTTTGCTCAACTTATTTCCTCAGCCCAGAACTATGAAACATTTAAAGTCTGATGCCAAACTCATTGCCAAGTATAATTCTTCATTTATTTATGTGTCTTATCTTGGGGAATTTCAAAGTGCTGGTCTGACAAAAATGAACAGTTTTCCTTTGTTTAGTGAGAATAGAGTCAGAGCTGTATCTTGTTGCAGAGTTCAAAAAATACTAATAAAAAAATCCAGCACTATTTTATTACATAGGAGTAGAATCCAAAGCCCCAGTCTGATCCAGCTTTCTGGTTTTGGAGATGCTATGCTGGGTCCCACTGTGCAAGATCTTGTACTCTACAATGTTAATTAATTAATTAAAAAATGGATCTTTCTTATTTCAGGGTAAAAGGTTTCTTATGGAAACTCACACTCTTCCAGAATGTTCAATCTAGCAGCATGCAAAGCTGAAAATGAGGAAAGGAAACCCTGGCTCTGCCCCTCACACCCCACCCTGAGAGCTGGCCAGAGTCATGAGGGAGAGGGGCAAGACATTGAGCAGTCTGCCTCTCCCTGGAAAGGATCAAAAGAAAAAAATTCTGTGTGTGTCCTGAGAAACCAAACGGCAAATGTAAACTAAATGTAAGCATGAGAGGAGAGGAAAAAGGGTCCAGAGTTTTGAAATTTAGCAAAGGGAGCATTTTTTACTAAAAAGCAGGCTAAATACTTGTCTTTTGGGCAGGTGTAGGTCACTCCCATCCTGATCAATCCAAGGCCATAGGAATCCAGAGCTGCACAGAAAAGGCTTTGTTCAATAAGGGCAAGTTAAAGTTGCCCAGATATGTTACTTAGCCCTATATGTCTCATAAGCCAGAAACTGAAGTTTTCTTGTTCTCAGTTCAGGGTAGTGTGGGCATTGCTCATTGTGCGTCCGTGTACACCACCTTTTGTTACTGACTAGCAAAAAAGCAATCCACTGCTGTAGAAGTGGATGGTCCTTTAGTCAGGAATGATTATTCCTTAAGATGGATACGGTTGAGGCAATGTAGAAATTGAATGAGGCTGTGTAATATTTACGTACCGTTTGCCACTGTACCTTGTGTTATGATGGAGAGATGATTGAAGTCATGCATTGGAATATTTTGATTTGCAAAGTGTGAGAAGTTTAAGCAAGAGATGCACTCTCTTTTGCCATATAGCCTCTTCTGCTTGGTGTCCTAACATCATCTACACTGTTTCCTTGTCCTATGCTACCCTATATCCCCTGAGACTCTCCTCTGATTCCTCTGGAATTTATTCTTTCTGAAATGTACCACAGGGACTTCTGAACCTTTGGTTGTGATCCAGTCATTGTTCCCCATAATGTTAAAACCAGACACTTAATGTTCAACAACTTACTGTCCTTCCTGGCTCACAGATTCTGATAATAGTTAAATTCAAACTGGCATTGGCAAGTACAGCAGAGATTCGGTGGTTCCTGGGGGCTCTTAGTACACTATCCTGCTCACGGAAGCCCCTTTGGCCACCAGTTCTACAGAAGTATAGGTTGTACCATTGAAGTTACTGTGTTTTTTTGGTCCTGATACTATTTGCAATTTTCTTCCTCAGAAAGTATTGAACAGGTGCGGCGTACTCGCTGTGCTAACTAGGGAAAATGTTGAGTGACTGGATTTTCTGGGACATGTTTAAATGAGCCTTGGTTTTATTTCCCACCTATGTGGAATATATATATATATATGTGTGTATATGTATATATATATATATGTGTGTATATGTGTATATATATATATATATGTGTGTGTGTGTGTGTGTGTAAAAATGGTAAAATTCAAGAAAAACTACTTTACAGATAGACTTCAAAGTGCTTCAAGTGAGGAACCCCTCATCCAGATCCTCCCAACTTTGGGACCCTAACCCCACAATTCACTTCTCATGGAAACTCCAGGTGTTGTGGAATTCAGGTGACCCTGAGCAATTTAGAGTGTTTCTAAACATGAGGAAGTTGTCAAGCTTTAACTAGAGCAGAGCTGCCACTGCCATGTAGTATGTGCATGCTTGTTTGAGGCTGTGCATTCTTCAGTAGAAATAAATTCTGTCAGGGATAGTCACAAATCTGCCTGCATGCATCCTGCCTGCTAGGGTTTGCATTTGGATCGCCTCACTTATTGACAGAAGTGTAAAATTTTATATACTGCACTCCCACAACTCCCTTGTGACTGTCCTGCTGCAGATGCTGGTGAGCCTGAGTTTTGGCAGCTGTGTTAAGCATTCAGGTTAGTGGGGGTTTTCTTCCCCTCCAGCCCTGTCTTTTCTTATGTGATATATTACTGCATGGAATTATTTCACGTTAATTCTGCCTGTTTATTGGTAATGTCCCGTTCTTTCAGTCATTTGGATGCAAATGCAAAAGATAGGTCCCTGGAGAAAGAGCAGGTCTGTTGCTGGAAGATGAGACCATACCAGAGGATACGGAGTGGAATGCAGATGGTGTTGTCAGCCTCTTAAATGTACAAATAAAGACAAAATGAGATTGTCCATGCAGCTGGAATGAAATCATATGGCCTTGCATGTGTTCCTGCCATAGCGTATTTCCTAGTGTGAGCAAGAGATGCTAAATTCTCTTATGCAGGGTATCGTTTGACCAAAAGTCCATACTTGCTCCTTTAATGAGCAGCAGAATAATGTGTGTATGTATTAACTTTTCTTTGCACCATATTTTTTTTAACAAAACACCATTTAATTTTAAATGCTAATATGTGTGTATGGTTAATTAAGAAGCCAGGCTGGTAAGCTCCAAGAAACAGAGGAAGATCATTACACTTCTGCTCATAGATAGCTATTTGTGAACCAGCTGATAATGTGCAAAATTAAGATTTCGTAAGTGGCATTTTAAATGAATGGTTAATGGCTGAACATTAATTAAACAGTCAGAGTTGTTCAAAAGAGAAGCTGTTAAAATCTTGTTTATAGGCCAGTCACTTCCATACTTAAAGTGCAAACCCTAATAGCATGTGGTATTTCCATTTAGCGGGCAAGCAATCTAACTAGGATATTTTCCTTGAACAAGGAAGTCTACCTTACTGGATACACAGTGTGGATAGGTTGATGTAGCATTGTGTACTGTGTTTTCTTCTTCCAAATTCATAGTTATCTGGTAGCAGTGCAGACAAAGAAATGCATCTTCTGAGAATTTGGTAATCATAAATAAAATTGCTAAATCTTATTTTAATTAAAGTGTAAGGGACATGGTTAAGTCTGATGTGGTTCTATTTTCCCGCTACTCTCCAGTAGTCTATTCTACTTCATATACTTTAGGGTTTTTAAAATGCCCAGCTTTACATTGCTTCAGGTCATCTTCTGTCAGAATGAATCCCTTTGGCCCCATCATTAGCCTTGCAGAATTGCTCTAGCTAAGAAAAAAAAAAGGTATGTTTTTAGTCAGGTTTATTCTGTACTGCAATTCTTGTTAAATGATGAATGTTAACCTAATCCCATTTCCCTGATTGAAGAGAAACAACAAGCAGAAGGTCATTATGCTGCTCACAGTTGTGAGGCTTGTCCTTCCAGCAAGTCCTTTGCCAAGAAACTGTTTGTTTTTCTTTTGTTTACCCTTTCTCTCAGCCCAGTTCGCAATTTTTTTGTTAACTATCTGCTGGTTTTCCCCCAGCTTCTTGACACAGTCATTTTGCCTTACGATCTACTAGCTTCTGGTTATGCAGGTAGTTCCAGAGAAAGCCCTGGTGACTTGGCCTTGTGCAAGCCTTGCCATGTAGCCCAGTGTAAGATGAATCTGCATTGCTGACCTCAGAGAACTCACACTCTATCCAAAACCATGACTTTCAAAAAGTCCTCTCCTAAATTTTTTCCTAGCTTCTACTAGTTAAGCAGAAGAAAGGGATTCTTTCATTCATTGCAGAGATAATCTTGGTTTGGTAAAACTGACAAGTAGATGCGGGTATGGGATTTTGTTGTGCTACACTTTTAGGTCTCTGCATATGATGAATCTGTCTTACTTGGAGGTAGACCAAGTTGGACACGAGGAGCACAGATTAGCTCATGTATGAGCATCCGTGTGTTCAGACTCCAGGTGATGGCATGAGCTCACACCAAGCTCTGTCCTCACTTTTCACTTTGGTGGAGATAAATTAGTGGCTTCTGGTCAAACTATTTAAAAAAAAATAATCAAAAGTTTAGTGGGAGACAAGAATCATTTCCCAAAAATCTTAAAGTAATGACAAAGCATTAAGTTTAGAGGAGAGGAAAAAAGGGCTATCACTGCTTCAAAATTCTGAGTAGTTCCAGTTAGGAGAGCAGTGATATCTGTCTAGTAAAGATGGAGAAGTAACTCTTAGATGTGACAGGGAAAATGAATATAGACTGACTGGAGTCATGGGAAGTGTCTTCATTTCTGATTGAGGTTATCCAAGGACAGCGAGACCTGTGCTAACAGGTTCCTCTGAGCTACAGGTAAAGCAATCCCCAGCCCTCCTCCTCATTAAGCAGTGAGGAGCATTACCGAGTCTTGAGAATCTTCAAGTGACATCCCACAATTGCTCATACGTTCTCAAAATAAACATTCCATTGGTTTTTCTCAGTTGACCAGGAAACTCTTAGACCAACTGAGATGACTGCAGCACAGGGAGCCATGGGGCCCACCTCAGACCCCCAGGAACAATGCAGTAACTCTGGTAGGGTTCTCCAGCATGACTGCTCATGTCCACGCAGAGTGCTTAGATCTGTTTGGTACTCATGCAGCTTGACTGTGTAGTAGAAACCTTACAGTAGAAACTGTTGTCATCTCTACATGACCATAAGACGTAGGAAATTCTTGCCATACACATTTTTCTGCAGTCCTAGTTTACCTGGAGTTTACAGTGTCAGATCTTTAAGATTTTTCTGCTAATCTTAATTCTTCTGTTCCATTGAGTGACTAAGCTTTCAGCATAATGAGATATAAAAGATCTAACAGGGCCACACATCTGACCTCAGAATGAGTCGATGGGAACCTTCTCATGGAGGGTTCAAGCACCTAATAGCAGGATAAAACAACTGCTCCTAAAAGAGTCTAGGACCTTGCTCCCTGCTTGTGTCAAGATGCCAGTGGTGAAAGGTTACCCAAGCACTTAGTAAGCAGCATTGCTGACAGCAAGTATAGACAGAAGCATGAACAAGAAGATCTTTTGGTTAGCAGAAAAATGTAAGAATTGATGTTGCTTGAAAAGCTGAAAATCACTCAATATTGTACTAGCAAAAATATTGGGAGAACTGATGAGATACGATGGAAATGGCTTAATAGACAACAAGGTGCTGAATAAAAAGCGAATAATTGTGATTATTGTCTGACAGCTGTGCAGAGCATATAGTCAGTGACAAACTCTAAAATGTGCTATTTTTCAATCCATGATCACAAGTCCACTGGCACAGACAATAATCCAAGGGGTCACACTAAACCAAGAAATAGTTTATTGTTTCATCAGCTCAAGTCTTCTGACACAGTTAAGCTGGTATATACTCTGAACCTCTGTGACTGTTCTTGCGTTCCCACAAGGACACCTGACACTGTATGGAGTCCACACGCACTGTGGCTAAGGAGCAGGTTCTCTGGCAGGCCATGCAGCAGCAGAGCCTTTGTTGACGTTGATCAAGGTATCAGTATTGATCTTGGGATGTGCTAAGAGAATTGTGACTATTTTGTGCAGAGTGATGTTAGACTTCCATAGAAAATGAAATAACTTGTCTTAAACTACATTGTGGCCCGCATCTGAGAGAAAGTGAGGTCTTTCATGAAGACAGAGGGACATGAGAAAATCATGTTGCTTCAGATAACCATGCTGGTTATCTTTTTTTAATCACTAACTTGTCCTTGATGTCTGGAAGCCATTTTTATAAAGCAGTAGAGAGCAATTGCATGAAAGATTTTATACTCTTCAGTTGCCTGCAAAACAAGCAGCTGCCTTCATTTTTTCATTCCACCAAGCTGAAGTGAAGAAAACCAAAAAGCAACTCATGATACAAAAGATACAAGAGAAGAGCGAGGGTGAGATATGTCTAGAAAGTGCTAAAAATGAAATAAATATATTTGTAGAGCAGTAAATGCCCTCTTTATTTTTTCCTGTTCTTGTTTCTCTCCAGTTCCCTACTTCTGTACCAATAGGTCAGTGTGACAGTTTTGCAGTGTCACACTGATGCATCTGTACTCTGGGAGTTTGTTAGCCCCTTCCCTCCAAGTGTCTTGGACGCAGTGAGGAGAAACAAGAAAGAGCCAACTAACGTTTTAACATTTCAAACAACATCTGATAGTGCAGTCTTTAATCCATATTTATAGTTTAATTTCTTCATTCACTTAAAATTTTTATCTTAATAAATTTTTCAGCATAATAGTATCTTAGGGGCATTTCTTCTCAAACCAGTATTAACTAGAACATGTCCTTCAGCTGTAGAGTTTATCTGTTATAAACACTGCTGCCCTTAGGAGTTTGATGCCATACTTAGTCCTGGATACGGTTATTACCTTGTACATGGGAATCAACTGCAAATTATCATTATGGCATTTACATAAAATGCATGGAAAACAATTATTTTGAGTCTGGCCCATATGTTTAAGCGTAGAACATGTTTCTAATGCAAGTGTTGTACATGGCCTGGCAATTGAAAATTAAGCAACAACACACCTTCAGAGGGATGAAAACACATTCAAAATGTGGTCTATCTTGCGGCAGGGCAGGGAGGGGGTAACTCTTTTTTTATTCTTGAGTCACCATAATGCTCAATAATTGTCTGAGAGGACTGCTTTAATTGCGCACTTGTATGCTGTAAGTGTGCTGCTGACCAGGGGACCTGAATTGCTGCTTCTCTGCTCTCAGGTAATGACAGGGGAGGCCTTCTGCGGCTGGAGACCCTGCTTCAGGGATCAGCAGATTCTGTAACGTAACAAAGGGGTGTGAGGTTGTGGAGGAGGGTTGAGAGACATCAGAGCAATAAACCTGTTCCTAATCGTTACTGATTGTCAGTACACAAATTACAAGCAGACAGTCTGAATTCCTTCACCTGAATAAGGTGGAGTTTTCTTCCTTTAACATCTTCTGCTGTCCCTGATTTGAAAAAAACCAGGACACAATTATTGTGTGCTTCTGTATACAATGGCAATGTTTAAGCGGCAGCTGCTTCAGAAAGGGAGAGTAAAGGGGACTAGGGGGAAGGGATTGATCTTTCCCTCCTTTTCTCTGTAAATACCACTGTCTGCATCACTGGTTATTCTTTGACCTCTTTTCTACAGAGCTTGAAAAGTGTCTTGCACTTAGTGACATGTTCTGGCTCCAAAACTGAATAGGCAGAAGTCAAATTCTCTTTCTTTGAGCACTGCTACAAACAGATTAGCAATCTAAATGTAATAAGTGCTCAAGAATTCCTCCCAAAATTTAGCCTCATTAGTCTGAGTACTGGTATATTTTACATGTCAGTGTGACTTCTGAAATGATTAACAGTGTTCCTTCATACCTTTTTGCCTTTAATCTGCACTCTGCCCACTATCTCATACTATTAGCTGTGGCAAATATACCAGATGTCTGAGCAGCTTCATTGTTCTGCTGGTTTTCTTTTCAAGACCATCATGCATAGATAGACGTTAATTTCTCTTTTGTGTTAAGACCTGCCCCTGAGGAATAAGATTACCAGTGTTCAGTCTTTGGCCGATAGAGATACGGAGGTCTCATATCTTCTGAATCCTTTGTCTCAGTTAATGTTTCTACTAGCTCAGTGCATTTATAGTGGAGGTCTGTTCTTCTGTAATGCCCATGAAACCTTAAATTAATGTCCCCTGACTTTAGGAGAACAATTTTAACATGTTTTCTAAATGTTTTCTTTATTCCCAGGGTTGAGAAATGATGCACAAAGACACCTGCTCTTCCAAGTGGGTAGAAATTGAAAATCATGCCAAGAAAAATGCTGTTTCTTAGAAAAGATTCAAAATATGCATTGTTTAAAGTGTGGCATAAACAGAGTAGATTATGTAAGGTTTGTGGGCCCTTGTTTGGGATGAGATCACTCACTCATGGGTCCATAGCTTCTCAACTATCATATTTAGTCCTTACATCTAAAAAGCAATGTATGAACTACTGGTTTCCCCATCGACTTTGACAAAGATAGTTAGGAAGCTACAGGCACCGAATCAGCACAGCTCCATTCAGTGCTACATGAGAGCCACTGTTGTGTTTGGGTAACACAGCGGTGGCTCCAGACCTCTAAGAAAACACTTTTCTTTAAAATGGGTCAGGAAACAACCGATTGATTTACAGGTAACAAGTGTGAATATGTGTTTACTGGGAAGAAAAGTGACAGTTCACATCTGAATATAGATAAACACATAAATTTGGTAGTGGACGCTTCATTTCTGTAGATGTAGGTAGTAACATGTGGTAGTCACTGCATATGATAAGATCGCAGCAGTTGCTGCAGTACATGAAATGCAAGAACAGATGAAATCATTAACGCTTTTCTATTGTATCCTGTCTTATTTCTGGTAACTTAGTATGCCTAGTACTTAATGGGGCATATCTTTGAAAGAACCAGCAGGTATGATGTTCTGGAAGATGTGAAAATCTGCCACC
>NW_020799108.1:2622953-2628946 GCF_003259725.1 Athene cunicularia
TTTTTTTTGGGGGGGGGGGGCTACTATTTTCAACCAGATTTTCATATCGTGTGCTGTTGTAGGGAGGGATTGTTTTTAGCGTAATAAAGTTTTAGTATAAATAGTGATGATTAACATTTAAAAGCTAATAAGCAACATTCTGTTATTTTCCCTGACCTTTATGGGACCAGAAGTTTGGCTTTAATCTCTTCACAAATTTCAGGAGTTCTTAAGCAAGTGAACTATGAGTACAGAACTGCTGCCTCAGAGTGTATTCCAGCCAAGATGCTGAGGCAAGGCTGTAGGCCACTTGTTTCCAGACTGCCATTCTGATGGTGGCCAGGGTGGCCATCTGGTGAAGCCAGCTGGAAGACCCAGCTATGGCATCACAGAAGACGACAACTTAAAAGTTGAGAACTACCATTCCTCAGGCTTTATTTTTATAACATTCAGTTTGCCCTCAAACATGTTATATTTTCATAAAATAAATTTGCCTCCTGGCCTCGGTGGTATTCTCATAAATGTATGTTATTGGAATGTGCAGTTAAATAGTAGGAATGTATGATTTTTATTTGATTTTCCTCTCGAGGTTGGAAAACTGACTAGGATTAGAGTGTGAAGAATTTGGTTAGTGTGATGAGTTGTCCTTTATTGCTGTCTCCACGACTACCCTATGCAGGATTAAACAGCAAAACACAAGCTGGCATACTGCTCTTCTGACCTAATTCTGCACCACAACACAGATAACAGCCTATCTGCTGATCTGTCTGATAAGCTGACTTTGTCAAATCCAGATGTATGTTCAGGAGTGGAAGAAGTGAAACCCAGATGAGGCCTGAGAGCCAGGGTCTTGCATTTTCTTCAAGCTGCCTGAAGATACCTTTAGGTATCTTCACTGCTGCAGCTGGGGGTGGGGGGCAGGACTGGAGGGAGGGAAGCTGCCTGTGGCAGTGTGGAATCTACAGAAAAAACTGAAAGCTAGAGCCTAAAACATTACTGGTCTAAGCTAATTGCCTGTTTTAAGGGCTATATCTTCCGTAATGAAACCAAAGATGGAGGCTGGAAATCACATTCTGATTTCTAAGCTGTATGCCAGAAGATTTGAGAGTTCTTTGTTCTATGTCTCTCAAACTCCCTCCTGAAGAGGGACATGATGGGAAGGGGATTTCTCCATTCCCACTTTTGCCTGTAAGTGTAGAGTTATTCATGAATCAATTTTAATGGCTATCCCATGGGAACAGTGAAATAGATGGGGGGGGAGGGAAGTAATTTTGTGTATTAATGGAGAATATACTTGAATGGAGAAAAATGAGGAAATGAGGGAAGGAAAAATCTTACGGTCACTGTGCTTAAGTCAGTGATAATGCACATCCATAGCATTTTAAACCTTGGCCGTTGCAGAAGAAATACAGCAGATGGAAGCGATCTCTCTTCCTCCTCCTCCCAAATCTTGGTGGGCTGGCTTGCTTTCCTCTCTCCAGGTGGGACAAGTGTACGGAGCTGGACTGGATTCAGAATATCCATCTCTCTCCTGCTCCAGGAATGGAAGCTGAGGTCCATGTTTGTGCTCAGTTGGCAAGCTTATAACGTTGTTATCTTGCACTCCCCCACCTGCTTTTACTGTTTCTATCGTTCTGCTGTGTGTGGGAACAGGGCTGTCCTTTTATTATGCATCTGTGCAGAGCCTGTTGCAAAGGGAGTTGTGTCTCTGACAGGGATGTTGCAGTGGTGTTCTGTCTGCAGGGTTTCCTGAGGTGGTCTTGAAAGATCTGAAGGCCATCTCAAAACTATGTGGAAGCAAGGAAGATACCCATCAGAAGCTCAGGTGAGGCCACGCCAGCCTACGTTGTTTAGCCTGGCCCTCACTACAGAAGAAAGGTCAATAATACCCTCATGTGTTTGCCTGACCTTTCAGAGGCAGCACATGCCTCTTCCTCCCCTGTGCTCCAAACCAGCTAGCAAATGGCCTACCCCTATCCACAGGTGATGTGCTTAGGTTAATATTTGTGTATCCTTCTCAGAGCACAGTCCATTCTGAAAAATCTTCAAAGCTTGATTTTCTGCAGGTCTGCCTTCAAAACATGAAGCAAACATGTCCTGGAGCAACGCCAATTACTGACTCTTGAGAATAACCCTAAGTAATGGTCACACCCTCATTTCTAAGGCAATATATGGGGCCATTATCTGAGCAAATACAGTGCATGTCACTGAAGATCCATTGATGGTGATGAATTCTGGTTAATTTTGACTGCAGCCAGATATGGGGTGGTGAGTAAGGGGTAAAGTATTAGTCCTTGTGCTCTGTGGGTTTTTCTCTGTGAACAGGTCAAGGTTTCAGAAGAGCTCAAGCAAAATATGAAAAAGAGAAAAGCTAAAGGTGAGGGAAGAGTTGGGGAAATATGGAGGGAAGGAAAGAAGAAGGAATAACAAAACTAAATAAAACATCCTTTGGGGGGAGGGGGAAGTCAGATGGAAAGATTTTTAAAAGGAAAAAAAAAAATAATGATTTGAACAGTGCCAGGAGCTTCTTTTTGCAGACTGGCAAAAAAATGTTTGTGTATAGAAGAGTTAATTCACATTTGAAAAAGTCCAGGAGTTACAGGGAAAGCTAAATTGATTATTTTGAATCCTTCAAGGAGAAACATATAGGAAGAGTATGGAAAAAAATTTACTGCTAGAAGTATTCTTGATCTACTGTGGGATGTGTGTTTGTGTTTGAAAACACTATCATGTCAATATTGTTTTAGTGTCCTGAAATTTGTTGTTAAATGGGGTTAGCTTGTGTGAATCTGAAACATTTTGAAATTTTAAGTAACTTCTGCTCTTGTGATGTGACACTGCTGTATGCCTCCTTCTAATGAAAAAATGTAGAATTCCAGAGATGTGCTGTATGTAGGTCAAGATTTGATAAAGTTACTCTTCATTAGTACAAATACCCTTTTGTGGAAATACAGCAGTTTCAGCTCCTCACATTTCCATAAATTGGTGTAAGCACAATGTATTTTGTATACTTCCAGCAAACTTAGTGCTAGAAGCAGAACACATTTTGATTTGCAGAATGTGGATGGATGGTGTTTCCCCTACCTGTTCCCCTGCTTGCAAATACCAAATGAGTGATTATCGCTTGCTGGCACGTGCCGCTGCTGAGCATGATGAGCAGAGCCAGCTCTCTTCAATAGACCGAAGAGGTCCCTGCGGTGGGTGTGTTAGAGGAGCTTCAGCTGGGGTCCTGACCTGCTTGCAGGCTGGCGATGGGAACCTTGGTGAATATTCTCCCAACAGGGAATTTTAGGAGTTATCTGACTCTATGGTATACACATGGCCTCAGCATCGATAGTGGGTTCTCCTATTTATTTGTCTTGTTCATGTTACGAAATAAAGGCAATGGAAGAAGAGATTTGTTTTCTTGGTCTTGACTCAGAATACCATTAACCACTCCCTCCTAACCTTTTCTGTAGTATTCACTTGTCAGCTTTGGCCATGTTCCCCAGGGTGGGATTTCTCCTTTTTTTATAATGAGGAACAGGACTTTCAGGTTTTTCTATGTGTTGCCACCAAAACTGATGTTACAGCCAGACTCGGCAGCAACGATGGCAACACGCAATAATAACCATCCCACAGGAGATTTAGATTAACTGCTCTTCTGTTTATTTCAGCCTCAACACCATGATCCGATTTGCTGTTTTCACAAAATCCATCATTAATTGTCTGGGTTAGGAAACTAGGTTCTTCTGTAGCAGATGGAGAGAGACATGGGCTCCCCTACATTCAGAGTGGAGCTTCACTTTCTCCAGCTGCAGCTATGTCACTTTATCTGTTTTGTTTTGGGGTTTTTTTTATGTTTGCATTTACAAGCATGGGGATTTTGGGGAGCAGTAACGCTTCTATTGGAAGTGTTACCTCTGAGGCTGCTTTTAAGCATAGGGGAAGTAAGTGGCTGGCTGCAGACCTCCAGCTCTGGTGGTGATGTAGGAGAGGAGGAATGGGTGTTTCAGCAGCGTGAACAGACTGTCTCTTCCTCCATCTGCGGAAGCTGCTGTTGTGGCTGCCAGAGGAAGCTTTTGGGCTTGTAGGGGGACAGCTATGGCACCCACATGGCTCCCATCCATGGTGGCAGCAGCAGGAATCGGAGCCCTATTCTCAACTCTCGCCTTTCCCAGGGCATGCAGGAGAGAAAGTAATAGTGGCTCTTTGGAGAGGCAGAATTGTTTCCAGGACTTGTGGAAAGGAGTAGACGAGAGTTGCACAGAGGCAGGAGAAGTCATCTGTCTCACTCCCTCCGCATGCCTGAGAGGTGCAGAAACTCTGCACCCTTTCTGCCCCAATCTATCAGCCCTTTGCTAATCGTCTTCCCCCACCTAAAACCTTTCGGTCCTTTCCTGTCCTTGTCCTCTTTTTTTGTCTACAGTGTATTGAAACCTTTCCTGCCTCCCCCTGAAACTTGCTCTGCCATTGCTGAATTGCGTTTTACCACTCCACGAGGGAGAACAAAATAAACAACTTTATCTTGATCATTTGGGCAGCAAAATGCAATTTGCTTGTGTTGCCACAGATCTTTGAGCCAACTCTGGTCTGGACGCTTTTATCACTCTGCAATCTAATCTGCTGAATATCTCAAATCTTCTTGCATTGGAAGAAAATGGTTTTTTAAGACAAAATTTTTTTAAAAGCCAGCTGTGTACTTATGCATGTACAAACCCACAGTGATATACGTGTCGTCATATATCTCTATATGTATGTATGTACATGTATAATAAATAAAAAATACATATAACACTTTGAAAGTCCACACCCAACTTGCTAATGTCAGCTACAGTTGATAGACAGCTAAGTCAGACTCTTTTTATAGTCCATTTCTAAAATGAAACCATAAATTTTAAAGCCAGGCTTCATCATTGCAGAGAAAAAAGCTTTTCCAGCCTATTGATGAAATATAACATTTGATAGGATTTATGAGGCCCAGATTCAGGAGGATCATTTGCAGAGCACTTAAAGCTCCTTTTTCCTGCCCTTTGCTTTCCCTCCTCCCAAATACACATACCAAAAAAAGCCATTAGTAATGAAAAATTATTAAGGAAGATTTTTCTTTATTCCATACAAATGTCCACTTGAGAGAGAGAAAGAGGAAGAAAACAGTTGTAGGAGTTCTTACAGTAAAGGGGTCTAAGTAGAGCCAAACTGTTTGTATGAGAGAGATACTGACTTCTAATAAATGCATAGTGTGATTATTTGCTGTAATACAGTCATTTGTACTCGTGTGTGTGTGTGTGTGTGTGTGTTTAATAGTACTGGATGGAATTTTTTTTTTTATCACATTAAGATATTCACAAACCAGCCACATAAAGTTAAAAATAAAAATGATACCCAGCTTCTTGGTATCTTGATAAAGTTTCCTTCTGGCTTGTATTACCAGAGTGATAATTTCAGAGGAAAAACATCTTCTGTAACTTGTGATCACAGTATCTGTCAAATGGTAGGAAATGAAGAAAACTGCCAGACAGTGTCAGATTTATTAACAGCTCTAAGAAAACCAAAATTAATGCATTTTCTTGTCTTTGATGGGTTGAAATGTCCATGTGCTGTACTTATCTTAATGGACAAGTGGAGGAAGTAGCACTCATCAATTAAGTCTCTCATTAAGCTGACTACAGCTTAATCTGGAGCACATGCAGGAGTACTGTGTGCTTACCAGGTTGTACCTCAAAGGTGTAGTGGTTGTTGTTAAGGAGTACTCATCCTGCAGATGTGAGGAGCAAACCAGCCTTACGCTGCCTTCAGGCACACGCAGCCAGCCGCTGGGCTGGGGAGCATGTACCCCTCTAGGGCGGGGAGAGGGACAGTCATACAAACCCAGGCCTCCCTGGTTGTATGAGGGCTGCTGCTGGCCTGACTTCCATTAGAAACTTGTATTTCCACTTGTTAATAATCAGTCTTCAACCAGGTTGGGTTGAAAATGCCTATGTAGGAGGTGTGCTGAAGCTGAATTTTTATGGAACATGACGACAGCTGTTGGG
>NW_020799108.1:2628996-2713053 GCF_003259725.1 Athene cunicularia
ATAAAGACAAGGGGATGTTTTGTCTCTGTCAAAAGTAAAAATAAGATGCATATGATTCTTTCAATAAGAAGTGGTAGTCTTTCCATACACTGGAATGGGGGCTTTATATTTAGGAAGGGAACACAGCCTAGTTTTGTACCAGACTGTGCCTTTTGCCACCCCTTGAATGCTGACAATTTGACTAAGTTATAAGATTTAGAGTACTTCCCACACACATGATAGAAACTTGGCTGCTGACTTCACCAAAAGTGCTTGTCCTGAACTGCCAGAGCCTAGATATGTTTTTCCAGTAGTAGGTTCTCCTGGCTGCAGGGATCAGAGACATTCCTGGTGCAGGAATGAAGGATGAGGTGAATGGGGCATGATCAGTGTCCCCTTGCCCTTATTCCCCACCTTCCAGGGAGGGAAAGGGTGAGATGATTTGAATGCAAAATCCTAAGAAATGCCATGGAGGGGCAGGACAAGAATAGGAACAGAGAAGAGGTGGAATTGCTGGAACAACTAGAGAATGGGGAGAACAAAGGAAGGGTGCTGGGTAGCATTTTGGACAATAAGTGGGTGCTTCGGAATAGAGAGAAGTTTACCACTACTGCAAATTTAATTCTCTGTTAGTGTGTTAGCCATCTGCACACTCATTTGAACCAGTGCAGAAAGGAAGAAGTGCTGTTGGGTGTCCCATGCCACCTGTGGCTTCATCATTACTGGCAGGTTGCTTTGTGAAATTCTTCTGGGAGATGGGTCTCAGGGAGTGCTGGAAGGAGAGATGCTGACCTAGGCACGTCAGGGGAGGTGTTACTGTACTCAAGCAGCCCATGAGACAGGGATGTGCTTGTATGGGAAGCCAGTAAATGGGTGGGAGAGATTGGCATCCTTGGCTGAAAAGTGTGAAAGCAAAGACTTCTGAACATCAGGATGAGAACAGGGAGTGTAGGGAGAAAAGACGAGAACAGATGTGAAAGCATTTGTAAGGTGTGTCTCTAAACATGGCAGTTGAAACCATATGAGAGTCATTCTTTAGAGACAGAGATGGGCCTGAACCAGAACACTTGCTTTAGCATTTCTGGGGCTTCCTAGCCAAATGCAGAGAGATAAGCTTGCTTTTTCTCTTCCAGGTGAGATACAGCAGGCGATGTTTGCGCGTACTTTGAAGATTCCATTACTTTGTTCTTTCCATTTTAATTTAACTTTTTTCAAAACAATTACTGAAAAGGAATAATTTTAAACACCTGAAATTCAGCCCTGATTTCTCCAACTGTAAAAGTGGGAGTAACTTCAGAGGTGCGGTGGAGCTGCAACCATGAGAAGAAGGAGCTAGAAAAGCTGTGCGTGTCTGGAGGTCCAGGAGCTTCCATTGCCTGCGTGACAAAAAGTAATAAAATGACACTGCTAACTTTAGGCCCCTGATTCTGATACATTTCTCAAAAATGCAGTTTGGCCTATAAAGTATTTAATTCTGTTGATGTGGAGCTTGTGATGAAAGCTAGTTGAAGGAATATGCACTCCCTGGTCTTTGCAAATGTGAACAAAACAACTGTGCTCTGAGGAGCCCAGCTGCTCAGGGAGGGGATTGGTACCCGAGGAGGGAGGCTGTTGGAAGGGTAGGCAGGGTGGCCTTGAAGGCAGCAAAACTTTGCAAAATCCATCAACCGCTTCAGCATCTGGTAGGGTTTCTGTTGAGCAATAACCACAAGCTAAATTTGCCATATATAATTCCTGAGAGGAGCTAGTAGTAACTGATGTTTTGACTTTTGAGTGTGTTCCTGTGAAACTGCTCAGATCTCAGTTGGAGTTTGGAAATACTGTCCTATCAGAGAACTAAAATGAATTTACCTTCAGGGTTGTCCCCATGGTAAGATTGTCATAAAATTTTTAGCCCCTTGCACTACTACAGTGTAGAAAAAATAATAAAGCCTCTTTCTCTTGCACATCTGTTAAATGCTTTGTGTGTCATTTTAGTATATATTCACAAGAAGTGAACTTTGGATCATTATATTGGAGTTATCATGTTCCAAAGAGTGCGTATGGATTATACTCCCCTCTGTGAGAAGCCCCATGTGTTGTAACGGTCATTTGAGCATGTTCAACGGTGCTTTCATTTTGCTGTGCATTGCACTCGCAGCTAGTCAAATACGTTAGAAATAATTTCATTTGTTGTCTTTGCTTTTCTTTAGCTCGTAGTTGGAACGTTAAACGCTTTCCTTATAAGGCTTACATGCTTCACCTTGCATGTGCCAGTGGCTTAATAAGAACATCTGCTGTCTTTCTGTAGCAAATCTGATGATTTTTCTATGCACGTATATTTAGTTGTACATATAAATAGAATCCAGGGACTGTTAGATGCATATGAAAGTGTACGTCAGATTGAAATGGTAACATATGAGGTTTTCTGCAGTTCCATTTATGAAGTATCAAGTTAAAAACGAAGCTGTGAAGTAGCCAGAAAACTTTTCATTTCTGCAGCCAAAGGCATATGCTTGTACAGCCTAACCTAATTAGGTCTCTGATATATTCTTAGAATGGTCAGTATTTCATGTGTTGTATCATTGTCTGCGACTTGCTTTTTCATTATAGTTGAGCTTTTACGCAGCAGAATGTAGGAAAGCATTGCTCCAGATGTCTGGCCCCTTTCACCGATTTTGTTGCTGTCTACAGCAAAATTTGAGTTTTAGCTCTACAGTGCAAATTCCCTTTGAATCTTTGGATGCCCTTAAACAGTGTAGTACTGGAATATGTGTAAATGTCTACAAAGTACGGTGATTGGAGTGGCTGGTTTAAGAGGAGCTATAAAACAGTTCCAGCTGGAGTACATTCTTGAGGTAAGCTCAAAATACACTCCAAATTGTCAGCACACTACTCAGGAAAAACACAAGAAACAAATCATCTTTAGTGTGCTTTGCTTCCTTTAACGCACATAAGGATAGTGTAAATGGAAGCCAGTCAATTTTCAACAGTTTGTGTAAAATTGTCCCTAGGTTTTGCTTCTGTACTTCAGCCTTTGCGAATAAAGACATCACACTGGGTTGTAAGTATACCTGTGTGTATTTCTGTGGACATAGCGCTGTCTGTATTTCAATAAGTATTGTGTAACTGTCCATTAATATTTATATGGAACTGAGAGCTTTGGTTCTTGCAATTTTTAATAAACATTGATGGTGTTACTAGTTTATACAGAGCGTTCAATATGCTCCATCAAAATGGCAGCTCTAATTAGGTTCCTTGAATTAGCTAATGGATTTTGAGAAAGATAGCTTACAGAGCTCTTACAGCTGTCCAAGATATTCCTGCCATGGCAGAAAGACAAAAGGCCGCTGGAAGCTACAGGCTTTAAAGCTTTAGAAATGCAGCTGACAGTTAAAAAAGATAAATTACATTTGTATTTTTTTTTCCCGTAAAAGTCCTCATGCTGGATTAATGTTATCCTCATAGTGACCATTCATTAAAAACACCCAAAAAAACCAACTTTGTAGTAAGAATGCATTCTGGCAGTGAGATCTGTGCTCTTCCCCAATGCTTTGCATGTGGTATAAATTAATTCTTTTTTCTTTTAAAATATAAACTATATCTGTAACAGGATTACAGACTCTGAGACTTCTGTTTTTTGAGTTGAGGTTGAGATTTCTACCTCATTTCTACCTAGGCCAGGTATTATAAAAGCAAACCACACAGAGGAGTAGATGCAGCCACTCTGCCAGTAGCATAGATTTGCATGTGTGTCATGAAAAGCAGGATATAGTCTCTAGTGTGAAACTTGGAGAGGTAATTTCTGGGAGAAAACGGATAGTTTCTCTGGGCTTTGTAGTTTTCAACAAAATATGTTTTAGAACATGGGCAGCAGCATCTACTGTGAGTGAATTCTTAGATCCTTGATTCTTCCCTCACAAGGGAGCGCAGAAATTAAGACTGTACTGAATTGTCACATTCTCTCCCTCCTGCCTTTGCTTTGTGTGTGCTAAAGGGAATTCCTGAGGGACTCTTGAATAGCTAATTCATTGGAAGTCTCTAAAGTAGTTATTATTTCAGCTTTAGCGATAAGTTTAATAAACTGTAGTGCAAAAAGCAATAGTCTGCAAGTGAAAAAACCTAGCTGCCAATTGCAGGCAGGTGTGATAGCCATTAAGAAATAGAGCTACATTTCCACACAAGAGTTTAGCATTCAGAATTTGCTTTGTTGAATTGTTAAAGCTGCTGTAAATGGAATTTGGAGGACTGAAAATCTGCTCTGTGTTGATGTGACCTATCTGTTGTAAATATGCCAGCTGCTTTACATCAGTAAAGTAAAATACCCCCTCCCAAGCTGTGGTGTAATACAAAGTGCCAAAAAAGGCAATTTAAGTACTTTGCCGTGTAAATCCAGAAGAAATTACCTTGGAGAGAAGGCCCTCAATTATGCCTCACACATGACTTCTGCATGATGGATAAAAGGCATAATTGATATCATCTTTAGTGAAGAAACCAGAAACTGTTGCATTGTCTAGAGGCTACTGAAAATACCAGGAAAATCTGTTTTTCATTATTTTCATTGTGTATTGTTTATAGAGAGTTTGGTTGTTGTCAGCAGCTGAGTCCCTAATCTCCCTGCTTTCCTAGCCCTTCGGAGACACGTGCACATCTCAGATCAACAAGACAACAGTAAACTGGTCACATGCCAGAAACAGACATTGCCATTAACCAGCCTGAACTGTAAGGCATCTTTTTTTTTATTATTTGTTAAATTCTGGTGATTGCCTTACTTGATGAGGCACAAGATATTGAGCAGAGGAATAGAAAAAACAAACGAAAAAAAAAGTATTTTCTTTGAAGTAAAGATGACAAGCTGGGTACAAGAAAATGCCCCCTTTTTTTCCTTCCTTCCTACTTGATTGCAAATGACTTGTTTCTGTTAGAGTAGCTTATACCATATCTGCTGTTACCATGATGCTAAACCTCAGTGTGCCAATTTTGTTTCCATAAAGCAAGAAATTAGGCTATACCTCCCATTATTTCTAGCCAGCTGTAGTCAACTATAAGTTATAAAGGAAAGTAATGGAGATGAAAAGTGGCCTGGATTGAAAAGATGATGCTCATCTGAATGTCTAGGCCATCTGCCATGACAAACAGGAAAAGGTGTTGTGTGTCATTTGAAAGGAGGGAAACATAAAAGGATGCTTTATGTCGAGACACTGAGAGATATTTTATAAACAGTTTGAAAAAACTGAAAGTGAACAAAACTGTTGGCCACAATCTTGAAATTGTTCTTTTGAGGCTTCTCTAAACATATTATGAGCTATATAGGAAAAGAATGACACTGCTAATTCATATCATGCAAGGTTCTCTTTCCTTCTTGCTTCCTAATGAGTCTGTAGGAACCTAAGAATATTATCTTCTCTTTCCACTAAGCTCCTAATGTCAAGAGGTCAGCAGTGATGTTACAGGGTCAATAGGACTCAATTTACATCCAGACAAATGGTAGTCATGTGCTGCCCTAGGAGTCTTTGACCTTTTGGGCAGAAGTGGTTGTACTGCTTTTATGTTAGCCTGAAGAATTGAAAGGTGACAGTGTATGTTCCATTGAAGCACACTTATGACTTTTAAATACTGTGAAGCAGATTAAGACTCTGGGACTTTAGTATACAAGTTCAAATAAACTCAAATAAGCATAAACAACTTCTTCAGTGTAGTTTCTTTTCCTGTAGTTTATTTATGATTCTTGACTCCATATGTATTTATGTACGTGTGGATACAGAAAAGCGTATCAATCTAATGCTTCTCATGTCAGCCCATCTATGTCTAAATGCAACTGGGCTCAAATTTTTCCTCCCAGTCACTTTGTACAGGTTTCCAAATCAAGTGTCCTACTGGGGCCTCTTTGCATTGATAAAGACAGTAATTGTGTATACGTAGGCTATATGCCTGACCAGAGCAAGAAAGCAAGTCTGTGGAGACAGTAAAACCATTTTCATGGTTCCAGTAGCTACAAAGACATCATTCTTAAGTTGGGTCCTCAGCATGGGGTGTGTTTAGCCGAAACCCAGCCTGGCTCTGGCTGATCATCAAAGATGATTCCTGAGCCTGCAAAACAATATCAGTGATGTCAACAAGGGAGTTCTGACAAGTCTTTCATTGCAATATCATTCATTTACTCAAGTGCATATGAAAACAACAAATGTTCATTTTTTTCTCAAACTCTTTTTCTCTTGGTGGTTGACAAAGATGAAAGCTGAAATATTGTAGAATCATGTTCTTATCATTGATTTTCTTTTTATCGCTTCCCACCATTCTTTTTATTCCCTCCTACTATTGAGGTTGCAGAAATATCTTCATAAGCAATGTAATACTTCAGGGTAGAAAGACAAGTGCTGAAGCTGAAAGAGTAGCGTACTTACATTTATTTGTTATAACTTCAAAATGAAAGCTTCATCCTAACTGAAAGATACTCATACATGCTCTGGTGGACTCCCTTATACTGTATATCTTTGCAGACCACTATGTTCCTTTTAGTATATAAAATTAGTTTTGTTTTATAGCAGATAGTGAATGGAAGATTGTCCATACTCATGAGTCTGAATTACGTTTTGTCTTGGATTTGTTTGTTAATGGAAAATTTGCTAAAAGAATAATTTTTCTTTTTTAAAAAAAATAAAAAAGACTTGGAAGCGCCAGTTTTTTGTTTAGAGGCTGACAATCAGCTGGGTGAAATCAGCGTTTGAAAGAAGTGGCTGGCAAAAAAGCTCTGTGCAATATTAAAGTGTTCAGGAAAACCACTGGAAACAAAATTCTTATTGCCTCTTTAAATGTATGTTTATATACAGCTTGAAGTGGTTCATCTCACTCTTGTACGTGCAACACTTGTTTTTAATTTTTTATTGTCTAGAGAGCTGAAGTAGGAAGTCACTAAATTAAAAAATGCCATTTTTAACCTGAATTATTGAAATTCAGATCAGCAACTCATAGGAAGCACAGAGAGGAGATTTTATTGTGCAAAACATGAGCCATATGTATTAAGTACTGATGATGATGTTTTGATTCTTTGAAGAAGATAACTTGTATGTCATATTGGGTATATATTGCTATGGTGCTTGTTCATGTATCTCTTCGGAGATGACGGGATTAAATTTCACAGTCATATTTTATGTAATGTTAGAGGTAGCTTGAAGCTAAATCTGTGCCAAATTAAGGTTTCCTTTCTGTTTTGGGATGCCTCTTCCAAGTGTATCGGTTGAGTGGCTGTTTCTTAGCAGGTCCCTTTACAGTCGCAGTGGGCAAAGTGGAACCTGTATAGCGCCTCTGACAGATTCAGGCACACAGCAGAAGATGGTGATTTCTGTCAGTTGTTTATGTAGTTGGTAGTACAGCCCCAGCAGCACAGGTTAGAATGATCACTCAGACTTTTTTTTTTTGCCTTTCTCCTAGGCCAGAAGAAAGCCTTGGTTTGTAAGGATTGTCTCTAGCAAAACTACAGAATGGCTGATGACAGGAACATGCTTTTTCCTCTTTTGAACGTTCATATAAGATTGTTGTGGGTTTTTTTTTTCTACTTCCAAAAAAAAAAGTCCTTGCAGTGTGTGTGGCTTATTCGAAGAACTGTTGAACTTTTTTAAAGATTGTTTGTGGCTTTGGATTTTGGACAGGTTTCGTTACTGTTACTTGAAATCAGCGTCTGAGTCTTTGCTAAACTTTTTGTAAAGTTTCTCAGAGGTTTTTCCCCCATGATTTTTTTTTATTTTAATACTCCCTCAAATAGCTTCAGACTCTATCCGAGTATGAACTGCTTCTGAATCAGTCTCCTTACATGTAGCAGAATTTTAGCAAATCATCCTGAAATCAATTGCAAAAATGGAGAGCGGACAATTCTCTTACAGTCTTGTCATGACAATGGAGAAGTCCATGGGTAGATTAAATATTAGAGCCTGGGCACACGTAGTGGTGGAGGGGAGTGGTAAATGTGTGGTTGTGCAGTTCTCCAAAGAATGTATAGCACGGAGCCATGTCAGGGAAGTGAGTTGTGCACAGAATTGTAGATATGATGAGGACTGTAATATTTATATCTCCTCAAGGAGGGAGCACTACATTAAATGTAAAGCTACTGTAAAAGAAATCTGTCTGCTGTACTGACCAGGCTTGGTGAAAAGTTTCAATAAGTCTCCTTAACATAATTGACTTTGATCGGAGTATTGTTTTTATATTTCTTCTGTAGGCTCAGGTTCCTTTTCAGTATAAATAGCCATGCATCCACATTTAAACTGGTATTCATCTGCTGTTTCCCCGTCTAGAACTGCTATCTGATCAAACCAATATTTTTTAATTATGTATTTATAGGCAGATGGGAGAATAGTTTACAGTCAATGTATGATCTTCTCCGCAAATCTTAGAAAATTGTGGGGTTTTTTTAATATTGCCTTATCAGTTTCTTTTTTTTTTATTACTGATGACTTCATTCTGTTTGAATTCAATGCTTCAGTTTCTTTGGGGTAAACTAATAGATTATGTATGCGATATTTGCACAGTGCTGATTGAATTCATCTGGTGAGTTTGAATGTGGTTCATATATTCACATAATTGTCAGGAGCCAACTTGAAATTCAGAACTGTTTCATGAGCATTGCACAGGGCATCATATTCATCTCACATTACTCAGGAGTGGGTAAAACTTTCATGGTAAGCCAGAACGCCGCTCTTTCAAAAGCCAGTGTCTTTTACATTTGTGCCTATAAACAGTGATGGAGGAAACGAAAAACAAACAAATAAACAAAAAAAGCAGTGGAGCTTTAACTGTTTTCTGAAAAAATGAAGCTGATGTACTGACCCACTGTCTTCCAACCTGTTCCCCCCACCTTTCTTACAAATTATGAGCCTGCTGGCCATTTTTGATCAGACTTGACAGGTGATTCAATGTTGAAAAGATACTGGATCAACTGAGTTTCATGAAAATAAGCAGCCTTCTAGAGAGGCCCAGACAAATGGCCTTGCTGGGGAGAAACACTGCAGTGTGAACTCAGTCCCATTGTTAGACACCAGAGAACCCACAGGAGAAAAGCACAGGAAATCAGACTTCACGGAGCTGCTTGTTTCCACAGAGATTATGCTTGTGTTTTCGCACTAATCCAGATGGATAACTTCCATGTGCTGCTATCTTTCATTCAAACGTTTCTACTCATTCCCATGGTTAGGGGTTGGACTTTAATACAGTGTGGCAGAGGTTTGCCATAGAAAGAGCTGTCAGGCCCAGTCTTTTAATATATATCGTTAGCTCGCTGTCTGCAGCACCCGCTTCCACTTGCTGCCTCCATGGGTTTAAGCAGAAGGAAATTCACCTACAGGAGTTCTGCAGCAAATGGAGCACAGGCTGTTGTTACTGCCTCTTACAATATATCAGTCTCAAATTTCATTTTAAAAATAATTTTAAAAAAAAAAAATTTAAAAAAAAAAAGGACGGTATTTTCAGATCACCTCTTCGGCCAAAATACCAGGAGGTAGAAGGTGGGTATGTGGCTCTTCTGTGGCAGGTGCTAACACAGTTTGCAGAGAGCTGAAATCAAACCAGACCTGTTGCCTGCAGTTCCGTGTTTCCCTCTCTTAGTTAATGCTGCTTTGGGTAATGATGTTGGCAAAGCAACAGGGACAACACTTTGAGCCTTATCTGTATGTTAGCAGCCCTAATTAAATGCTTTATCTGTACTCACAAGTAAAGTCAGGGGATTTCACAGGTATTGTATTGCTCAGGAGCTGTGGACCAAGCTTCTCTGTTCTAAGTGATAGCCCCCCATTATCTAGTCCCCAATTCCAGTGTTTTGCAAACTGGAAATGGTTCTCCGCTATTTGACAGGAATTCATGCAAGGAAGGAGGCATTTATTTATCTGTGGAAGGAATCAAGGGGAAAAAGGAATGTACTGGGTTTTTTCCTCAATAGTCCAGAGTTTGTGCAAGCTTTCTGCACTGTGTTGGCAGATCATGAGAAACAATTTGTATGCTCTGGAAGAGTTTGGTAAACTAGCCAGAGAAGCTTGAAACCTCTGGGACTTTGCAGAGTAGAGGATCTGGATAACTGAGGATCCAGGGAAAGCAAGTAATTTAAGTGTTTGATTTTTCATGGAAACATACTGATGCTGCAAGTAAATATTTCCAGTCCTGGCTGCACATTCAGTTGCATTTGCACCCTCTGCGGAATTTCTCTTCACTGGTAATTAATTTCCAACCAATCTAGATTCCTATTAGATACTAGAAATTACTTATTACTGAACTGATAGGTTTATGACCAGTCTTTTGTATGTGCTTTCCAAATTCAGTTTGCTGCGCAAATCCTATGACAGGCTTCCCTAGATTGTGGCATACTTATGGTGGAGTGCAGTGTGACAAGATGCCCCACAGAGTCTGTGCTCATGTGAAGAAATCTGTAACTCTGTAGCCCATCGTTGGTGAGGCAGAGTTAAGATTGCAGATGAAGAAAATATATGATGATGTGCTGCAATAACAATGGTCTGAGTTTAGAAGTGGCCACAAATAAATTCTGAGAATTCCCCGTGAATGCCAGTAAATGCTACTGAGCCATACAGTCAGTGCTGACTAGAGCAGGCCTAGAAAAAGCTGCAAGAAACTTCTAATTTATTCATTTTAAAAGTGGCTGATTTTTTTTTTAATTCTTGGGCATTTTCAAGAATGTTTTTTAAACTTTCCAGGTATAGCTTGAGCTTCCACAGTTGTACAGGTCCAGCTGTAAGATTTTGGAAAACTCGCCAGGGTCAAAATCAGCAAAGAAAGGCATGTGTTTAACTTGATAAACTAAGGAGCTCCACTAGCTATACCACAGAGCTTGCAGTGTATGTAGTTCATCATACAAGTGAGTCATTGTGGATTACTAAATGGATTACTGTTTAATTGCTGATTTAAAAAAATGGTGTCAAGATTTGATAGTGTGCTTTCCCATCTCCTGCCTCCCCTGTATTTTCATGGCTGATATTTTAGTTCATTGTATAATTGGGAGAGAGGACGTTTTTTATGAAATAAAACTTCTTTCTGTGCTTCTCTGAATATAGTTTATTCTTTACCTTGAACAAATTTAAGTTTAGGGAAATTCCACATTTAGCGTGGGAGCAAATGGAAACATTTTTTGGCAGCGTATCATCATCGTCATCATCATCATCATTATTATTAAAATATGATAGCCATTTATAGCTGCTCATAGGAATTCTAAAAGTTTCCTTGTGCTTCCCCATCTGTCTGCATCCATCTGTTGTCTCTTGTCTTGTACTGGAATTGTTAAGTTCTTTGGACAGGGACAGCGTTTTTTCAAAACGGAGATCAAGTTCACAGTTAGCAGCTTTATTAATAGAAGAAAGCAAAAAAAAAAAAGGGTGCTATGGGCCAGTGGGAACTATGCAAGTCAGGAGAATCAAACATTGATAATCTGTTTGTCTCAGGTGTGGCAATTTTGTGTGTGCTCATATGGGTATCTGGTGTGTGTACATATGAGTTTTATTTAGCATTTTTTTATTTTCCTCAGTGGCTGCACAGGTGGTGGGAATGCTGATCGTATCCAGAAGTTACGGAAGGAGTACCATCAGGCCCGACGAGAAGGCTTACCTTTCTATGAGGATGATGAAGGAAGAACACAGCCATCTGATTACGACCAGCGTTGGGTAGGTCCACAATGTGATGCAAAGTGCTTTTGCAGCATTCAGGGTTAGCAGAAGGCGCTGATTTGTTTTGTGTTTTCCAGAAATTTTCTATCAGCTTAACATGAATTTGGAAGGACTGTAGAAATGGAGAAATCGTTCATGCCAGCCCACCAGAGAAAACATTCATAGTATGAAATCTTGGATAAAAGTAACTTGTCCGTTCTCTGTGTTTCATTTAGGCCCAGGTTTACAGTCTTTAGACCCAGGATATGCAGTCATTGCCAAACTTTGTCACATGTGGTAGCACCAAGGCTTTTCGGCAGGATTTATGGTACTCTGGCAGTTCATCCAGTGATTCCTTGGGTTAAGAAGAGCGTTAGAAGAGCAGACTCACCGTGCTTAGCTGCAAAGTGAGAGGGAGGAAATAGAGGCACTTCTGCTCCTGCCCTTCCTTCCGCACACTGCACAATAGCAATCTGGCTAAGATATATCATCATTAACTTTTAGAAAGTGAAAAATGGAATCATTTGCTACTCTCCCATCAAAAGATCTTAAAATGTTCTACCAGCACTGTAGAACTGTTACAGACTTGCTGTATTCCCTGTTTGACATCTAGGAGTCACGCTAGACAGAGACGTATTATCTACCTCACTACTGAAGAGTAACCTATTGTAGAACCAGAGATTAAATCAACAGTGCCAGATTTTTGAATGTGTTAAATAAATGCAACAGCTGTAGTTTATGGGATGACAACTGTGGTGCTCAAGAGCTCTACCTGAGCAGGTTTCAGAGCTGGAATCTGTCTCTTTAGAAGCAATTATAATCAACCAGCATTCAAAAATGTAACTTTGATAAGATACAATTTATGCTAAATTTAAAATTTTAGTTTAAAAAGAGACAGAATTGTGTTAAAAATCTTAAGAATCTAGCTACACCTGAAGTTTGAACTAACATTGTTGGTTTTAATGTCCTCCAAACTACCAGTGTGAATGCTGAAGTGCTTCAAGGATTGGAGTTGTAGTCCAAGAAAATCCTACGCAAGACTAGACTTTATTGCAGTTGAGGAGAGACTGAGTTAAAAGAATTGTTTTTACATAAATTATCATCTATTTGTTCATTAACCCCAAAAATGTTGTTGTGTATCTTATTCTGATTCAGTTACCAAAAGTGTCACCTTCAGCAAAATAGTTCTTTCCTTAAAATAGTTAACTTTAGTCTACTGCCTTAAATTTTGTGACCCAAATTTGGTAATTTGTGTTGCTGCCATTCTTCTTCTGAATAGCTTTTGTAAACTGAAGTGAGAATATGCATCAAATGTGTCTTTCTGTTAAAATTGTGTGGCGTGATAAGTGTCCTGACAGAGGCCCCGGACTGGGCCAGTGCTACCTCTTCAGCAGCCTACTTCTTCTGTGAAACTGATAAAGCTTTATTGATCCTTGGAGGAGGTTGAGATTTATGGTCCAGTGTAGTTTCCTAATATTCACAAAGGTTTCTTCTAGGTAATCCTTTCTAAGCCTTTCCTATTAGGTATAATGCTCAGAGATTACTGATTTCCAGAGCTTTGCTTTTCCTGTGAGGCAAGTTGTTCTTAATCAGAGCACCTGAAAAGGAGCATTAAGTATCTCAATCTTGAACTGATTAATAATAGTGGTGCCAGGATTGTTTCTTTTTGTTCCCCCATTGCAGAATATTTTTAAGTGGTTTTGTTGTGAGGAATGGTAGTCTGCTCAAAAATCAGACTATACCTTGAGGGCTTTAATACTCTGAAGTTTGTTGCTGCAACAGTTCCTCTTGTTGAAGTGGTTTACAAATTTCAAAGACTTCTGGGCTCTTGACTGCAACAATATCATCCATTGATCCATCCAGCCTTGCTTTCATAGGCACTGTATTTCAGTTTGGAAAATACTGTGGCCGCAGCTTGCTTGCTTTCGACTCCTGGCTGAAATTTCTACTCTTACATGTAGTTTTACCCGTGAAATACATATGTTACAACAATCCATTCAAACAGAAAAGAAGGAAAAAAATAGAATCAAAATATTAAAAAGAAAATAAATGTCTCAAAGCATCTTGCCAGGAGAGTCCTCTATATTTTTTTAAGCAATGTCATCCTTCCCACCTCAGGCTGCTGACCCTCAGCAGTACTGTGCTAACACAGATTGAACAACAGCTGATTTTTTCCACCTTTACTCGTCAGTGAAGAGACATGCTGATGGCTAATTACATAGCGGTAAATAAATAAAAACTTACGTTAATCTTCAGGATGTCAGGTCTTTCTTTAAATAATCGACAGACAGCTGAGGAGGAGGAAAACCTTCTGGTATAAGGTTTTTTCCTTCCCACAGGAGATTATGGCACCAAGGAAAACTGCAGCTGGAAAGGAGATGCTGGGTCTCCCTATGTATTTTTAATACTTGATTAGTTCTTTCTATGCTTTTGTCAGTCAGCTGTTTAACCTAAGCCAGCTTTCCTATAAGATGTCTTTCTAACGTACAGCAGCAGCTGTACTCATTTCCCACCATCTCATGAAACACGCAGATAAATTGGGAAATAACAGAGGATAATCTGAGAAGACACTATCCCGTCACAAATCAACAGCCTCAGAAATGGACCTGGGTCTTGTCCTCCAAAAAAATATCTGAGAACTCATGAGGCAAATTTCTATCTGATAAAGCTGACATTGACAAGTGGCCTTTAGCTGACGCTGTAATGGGACAGAATTTCTAATAGAAGGGGTATTTCTAACAATCCTTTTTTTTTTTTTTTTAAAGTGGGATAAATCAAGTTAAAGTGCAGAGCCGGCTGAAAAGCTAGCATTGTAAGGGAAAGTGATCTCATGACAGGCAATTGGGATCCATAAATGTTTTAAAAATAAGGTCAAAAATTCATTTTAAATAGGCCTGCTATTCTCTCGTCATCCATTCCTCCCCCCTGCATCCTTTTTCCAGTTCTCCTCTGCTCTTCTCATCTGTTGCTGGATGAATTTTTTGCTCTTTTGCGCCTTCATTCTGCTCCCCCTTCCCCACAGTCTGTTCTTTTTCTTTTTGTAAGTAACTGAATAATTCAGTTTAGTGTATCTCCATACACAGACGCATGTATATAGCACTGTCTGTGCTATAGACACAGATCCTTTGAAATTTTTTTCCAGTTCCTTTGTGCTTTGATTTGTTGTTGGGTTTTGCATCCTTTGGACTCCTCCCCACCTCTGCCACCCCCCTTTCAGGTTTATAACTAGAATAAATGATAAGCCAAATTCTGTAGGGTGGATCACAAGGCTTAAAGTAAACCTCAGCTAGTTGACCAAAGGACAGGCTGATGATAAGTATAAATACTGTCTAGGAAAATTAACGTCTGTTGTTGTCAGTATAATGTGAGATTACCTTAAAATTTTCAAACAGCTAGGCTATATGGGGAAGTATCAGCTCAAGACAGAGCATGTGCGTACATACTCATGTCTTAGTGGGACGTCAGATAATCAAAACGTTCATGAACATATCCTATACAAACCTAATCCGGGTCTACAGAAAGAGGCATAATATGTTTATGTAGTAGTATCATATACTGCAGTTATCAGTCAGACCCTGAGAGAACTACGTAAGCAATAAACTGCAAGAAAAAAACCTCCTTTGTCTTCCTAGGAGTCGGAGGCCTTTTTCATGGGGCACTCTCTTTCAGGGCTTGAGACTCACAGACTAATAGCAGACCATGAGAAATAGCAAAGGAGCTGTCAAGACAAAGCTGTGAAGTCAGTAGTATCTGTACTTGCATTTAAGGGCATTTAAATAATGAGGAATTAATCATCTATTTGAGGCTTTACTTGGATTGTCTTACAGACTGTACAAATCCAGTTACTTAAAACATCAATTCTTTCTTTCGGGGTGGTAGTAAATCCTTGAAACTTTATCTTTTTAATGTACACTCAAGGACTGCATGGAACACCAGCCACACTGCAAATAGTTCTTTACTTGTTAGTGACCACCTCAGGTTCACTGTACCAAACCTTATGTTAAGTGGTTCTAAAAGCCATTTCCATATTTGCAGATCAGGTTTGGAAGCTGATAATATAATATAAATAAAAGATATAAGAAAACCTGTCTCTGGATACTAGCTGTGAACATTTCGATTGAAACAAATCTGTAATGTACTGAGTTTTGTCAGTTCCCAGTTGAGAGTATGAAAGAAGAATCATGCCTGTCTGTGCTAAAGGCCAAGTACTTTATTGTGTGTCTGGCAGGGATCCAAGCCTAAAAATCAACCAGAACAAAAAAGGAGCGTTAAGAACTGCATTATTTTTCCATAATATGTCAGAGGGTTTTATGCTTGCTTCAGGATGAATAAGGAGCTGTTTTTACTTTTCATGATCAATTAATTCCAGGTTCAGAATGTTGCATTTCAGATAGGTTAGGTTCCCAAAATGCACAGACGTTTGTGTTGGACCATGGTTAGAAACCAAAATTCCAACTTCTAGAATAATAACATTCCTGTCTTCTAGCGCAATGGGAGAAGCCGACAATTTTATGTACTATGTGAAACCATACAGCAAAAACTGCTGTGAATTCCAGACTTTCTGAGCCCACAGGCTATTAGTTGAAAACAGTGAATTTTGAAAATAATAATAAAAAGACAATAACTTACTTAAAGTATAGCTGCTTTGAAAACCATGGATCGGAAGTATTTTTGTATATGTTATTAAAATATTAATTAAGAGAGTATGTAAAACGTTTTATTAGGATGTATGATTAACTTACCAATCAAGAACTTTTTATGGTCACTACTTATCTCTGTATAATGAAGGTTTCAGATTGGGGTGTAGTCTAAAGAGCTGTTCAAACTAAGCAGAGGGATTTTGAAATTTACAGGCTGGCTTTTGGGGTAGGTTTGGGGGGAAATTATTTTGGAGAAATCCCTGCCAAACCTCATGTGAAAAATAAACTATTCCAAATGGCACATGCAAGGAGAGCCAAATTCAATTCCATTAATACTAGTAATAAAGAGTGACTCTTATAACTTGTTTGGAGTCATTCCTACTTATACAAAGGTTGAATTTGGCATAGATTATCTGAACCAGAGGGGAGTCTGAAATGCTCGTGTCTTCATGCTAACACTATGTACACACTCTTATTTACCAAGGGAAACAGTTCCGATGCCATATGTTGTCTTATCAAAGCCCACTGATACTGTTTATACCCTACAATATTATGTGAGTTCCAGAAATATATCATGCCATCTACACAGCTGCTTTTTGTTGTATTTCAACACAGTGGCATTAATTCTGAGGAGGACAAACATGGTGAGCATTTCTTTTACTTTGTACAAGTAGTTGAAGGAAATCGGACAAAGCCGTGGTGCTGCCGGGCTGTGGCTGTCCTTGCAGGCTTGCGGCACTGAGAGGTTCGACATTAACACACGTGCCAGCGCTCGTGTCCCTTGAAGTTAGGGGAGGTTCTTCTGATGTTGCTCAAACAGAGAACTTGAGTGGGGCATCACAGAGATCATGACAGCTGCCACAGATCATGTTGATATCATATGAAGGGTCCTAGAGGTTTTCTGGTTTATATATTTTTCCTGATTTGCCAGTATCTTTAGGGAGGCAAGAAACATCTCTGACTAGTGCTTGTATTGATGAGGGGAGTTCGTGAACAGGTAATCCACGCTCTGTAGTGTGCTGAACAGTCGCTGCATTTGTGCATATAGGCCACAGCTCTGCAGCTTTTATCCTTTGGGGCATAATCGAAGGGGCACAGAAACAGCCTTTTCAGAGGTAGACTATAATCTGGCTTCACTGTAGTTCTGAGTAACACAGTAGCTGGGTCTCTGCAATTTGTTTTGGTTTTGGCAAGCTTCTGCCAGTATGGGCTTTAACGGTTTTCTCTGTACTTGTTGATCATTCCGTAGATAGGTTATGTGTGGCCACTTTCCCTGAGCATGTGTGCACGCTGTCAAATCTCAGGCCAGCATCACATGGGGAAGGTAGAAGAGAATTGAGATTTTAACGTTGAGCCTTTGCATGTGGGGTTGTTAAAGCTAAATCTTTGCACTTTGAACCTTCCCTTACCCACAGTGATATGTACTTCTCCGTGACAGCTTCATCCCGACCCCTAGCAAGTCAGTGCCCCACCATAGAATCAAATACAGCTGCTTATGGGTCTGACTACAAGGGGGGAGAAAAAGTAGGTTTCCTTTTAAAATTGACCTCTTCCTCAGGCCATTAGTAAGAGGCCTGCTTCAACTTCTGGAAAGGGGCCCCAGTTACAACAACACTCATTTTTTAATCACAAGACAGGTCTGTAATGCCATTAAAATTCATGTCTGAAGCTGAGCATTTGCTTAGGTATTTATTAGATCAGGCCTGAAATCGGGCCTCAAACTTGACCCCTTCTTAGGCACAAGCTTTTGCCTTTACTACCAGGTATCTGGTGCATTTATCAAATAGATGCTGACACAGCTGACTTCTTTTTGAATTCTCACCGCTTAATCTCCCTGGGTTATGTTCCTGTTCAGTGTGTTGCTGATTAAAAAGAAATCTCTTCCCTAAAAATATACTGATGATCCAAAGAGTTGCCTAGCTACTGTTGTCCCAGACAGCACCCTGTTTCCTAAAGATGCTGGTCACTGTCCAGCTCTGCCTGCTAGGGATAACATCCCACTAAAACAGAGAGCAGTTGTGACAAAGGACTGCAAAATTTGTCCATTTACCATAATGGAAAGTGGAATGACCTCAGTGAGGCAAACAGCAACAGTTGCCCAGTGTGTGCAGAACAGGGTCAAGCTTGAAAGAAGCTGGGTCAAGCAATACAACTATGTCATTGAGGCTGTTACAGAGTACAGATCTTTTATTTGTTATAGCTAAGTATGTGACAGAAGCCAACTGAAATAATGGACTTTTGATTACTTTTGATTTCTGGATTGAGTTCTCCTATTGTACATCTATACAGCGCTTCTCATTATTGCAGCACAAGATCTGAGGTGGAGGCCTTGGGTCTTCTTGAGTTTTGCTGAAGTTCCTCACTGCAAAATGCATTAGCAGAACTGCTTTTCAAATTTCATCCTGGGCACAGTTTCAGCAGTCAGGGTGCTGTGTTCTGGCTACATTGTTGTCTTGCAGTTAAAAAAACACTAAAAAGTTCAAGATTTCTTCACAGCCAAGGTGTGAAAAGTAATTAGAATGTATCACTGGGTGCTGGGTATAAGCAATTATCTATGAATATATAAAGGCTCTGTTTTTCTCAACAAACAGGCGACATTGTTATAATTATTTAAAATGAAAAAGAAAGTCACTGACTCAGACATGGAGAGATTGGGCGGATAACTTTATTAGTTCTCAGTCTAAGGTCTATAGTGCAGATGCTAATCTAACAGCAAGACTGTATTAAAATAAAGTACAAAATATGGGAAAAGAGAACTCCATTACCCTGTAAGGCTGATGCTGTACATGAATTTGGCTTTTCTGCTCAAGGCCATCTCTTTTCAACTTTCAATCTCAACTCGGGCTGTTAAAGAACAATTGGAAAAAGGAGTGTTAGCACCTTTTTTCTTGCTTAGTACAGGGTCTGGCCGGAATGCATTCCTTCTGTCAAATGTACTGAGTTTTGAGAAGTTAATAATCAATTCCATTTTTGTTTGCATTTGGTTTTCTAAACCTTCTTTAATGTTCTTGCTTTGTTTAGTAAATTGAACTTGTAAGCAAGAATTTCCCAATGCAGGAGTCTGATAAAATACTGGCACTATGCAACCTAATCTAAAGGGTTGATTTTTGATTTGATCTTTTTTGGTGGTTTTGAGACACTTGCTGTGCAACTGTATTTATTAACAATAAGAAAGTAAGAGCGACAAATACTGCTGACTGTGGTTTTGCTGCTTTTTCCTCATCAGATGGCCTGGCTGCTGTGTTAAGTGTCATGTTGCCCGATATTAAGTAGAGCCATTCCAGCCGAACTGTATGATGGTCTGAGTCCTGTATGATAGGAGATATTGAGTCTTCTGCAATCCAGGTGATATTAGGATGTCTGCCTTCCAAGTAGAAATATGAGTTCTGGCCCTGCTGCCTCCAAGGGGCTCCTGCTATTCAAGGCAGATGATATGTGAATAATCCGGTGTCCTGGAATAGCAAGATTTCATAAAGTAGAAATAAATGTCAAAATCAGCATGTATGTTGTGAATGCATACAACCGAGCAAGAGAGCAGATACTGGTGTCTCTTCTAAAATGCAGTCTGGCTACCAATTGTCAGGATTTTCTGGGTTTAGTCCATTAATCTATTTCCTTGATAGACTGGAAGTAACGATTGTCAAAATTACTATCACAAATAATGAAATCCTGCGTTAGAAAGACCAGTGCTTCATGTGGCAACAAATAATGGCAGTGGCTCTCAAGAAACATGGACCAGGTGTATGCTTTACACCATTAGGTATTCCAAGAAAAGTCAGAGTAGCAGATACCTAGATTGAAATGGTGACTTTGAAGTTATGATATGACTCAAAAGAAAGAGAGCAAATTGGGATTCTGAGTAGATCCAAAAGTTTCTTGTATTCCAGTAAGCATGGTTATATCAAATTATATTCTGTACTTCATAATTTGATGGTAACTCCTTCAAAATAAGATAAAATTTTATAATTTGAAATACATGGCTGTGCCTTCTATCCCTGGTCTGCCATCATCAAAACAAAGTCATTCTGACAATCTAAATTCAATCCTTCCTGCGAAATGATTATAGGGGAATTTAGCAAAATACTATCTAGTGGTACCCACCAGTGGATCAGTATTAACATTTACATTTGCATTTGAAGCTAATTTTCAAAGTATTTCTCTTAATTTACTAGTAAGATACCTGTCAAGTTAGCAATTAAACCGTAATTTGGTCACTGAGGTGTTTACACAGATTAATAGATCCCTCTCTTAAGCGTATGCTCCTGGGTTTTAAATAATGGCTGTACTGCGTGGTAGCATGACCCCACTTGAGTTTCACACACACATGCACAAAATCAAATTCCATCACATTTTAATGCAAATTTTACCTTTGCAAATGATGGCCTGAAAAGAATGAGTTTCCATGGTAACCTTAGGGAACACATAACCTGTTTATCATAACTTCTCCATGAAGCAAGACAGGGGGTGGGGAACATGCTTTGATGTCTGCTATATCCTTCTGTAGACAGCATTCTGCTGTAGCACATTTACCAAAATGCTCCCATACTGTCCTAAATAAAGTTTTTTCCATTTCTTAGAAACAGGAGCAGTCATATGGAATAACCTAGGAGGGAACTGCAGTAGGCAGTATTCAAAACCATTAACTGACCTTTAAGCTCCTGTCTATAGTTCGACCAGTAGGTTAACATTTTGAAAGACCAATCACAAATTAATACTTAAAACAGATCTCTTCCATCCCTTTCTTTCTCTTTGCTTTCCCTCCATGCTTTACATTTGGCCCTCAGGTATCCCTGCTGCCTTTCAACATTTTTTGTTTTCTTGTTCTTCCACTTCACTGCTGAAAGTACTGTTTGAAAAATGCCTTGAAATACCTGTGAACTCCTACACTGTGGAGCTACCACAGAAAAGAATATATTGATTATACTTCGCATTCAGTGCTGACTTTCAGAGTTGAGGTGGTGGCTTCTGGATCTGCCATTAGTGAGGAGTGAGTTTGATGTCTGCAAGCATCTGCAAGGTTGTATTTTTCCTGCAGATGCACAGTAACTCCTGTCTAAAGGAAAGTATGTCTGCAACATTTTTTTTTTAAGGTCATTAGGAGTAAGGAACAGATGTTGAGGTTTTTCAGAATGCTGCTTTGAAGTGCCATTTAGGACTCAACTGACAAGACTGACCCTATAGGCAGTGATTTTTGGGACTGGAACACAGAGGAACCATTGCCCACAGTTACCCATCTGGTATCCATCTGGTACCAGCAAACAACAGACAGTACCAAATCACAGAGAAACTGTACCAACTGCTAAACTGGTATCAGCAAGTAAAGAAGGTCGCCACCCAACAGCAGTTGCAAGCAGGAGAAACAATGTCTGTAACATTTACAGACTGGTATCTGAAGATCCGGAGGAACCTGATGCCATAGCATATGGAAAGGGATTCCTCTCTCTAAGCCTGCTTATGCTGATGTTGTTTGCTCAGTATTAATCCAGGTTTGGGCTATTTTAATTTTTTTTTTTTTTTTTGTTAACAATATTGAATTTGCAGTGTGGAGAGCTTTTGTCATGATGCCATTGAGAGCATGCCTCTCTTTAGTGGCATCTGTGTTTAACAGGATTAAGGTGGATTTAATACCCTGTGCTACAGACTAACCATTCAATTTCTAGGGGTACTGTTCCAGAGTGGTGTCACATCACAATGGAAGGAGTTGAGGTTAACTTTTAACTCCGTGACGATTTACTCTTTGCTATCTTTCTTTGATGTGAAGTATTCTTGGGGAGAGCTGTGGCAGGGGGTTGTTTCCCAATTTTATTGCCATCTTCCTCTTCCCTTTGTTCATTTTCCCCCTTCTTCCTCCTTTTCTTCTCTTGAAGCCATGTGCTGGTTTGTACAGTGGCTAAGTGTTTAGAATGTAATAATACAACAGTGAGAGATTTACCGCCTCTAGGCGCTACCCCTTCTACTCTTGCGGACCTCCAGCAAGGCATGATTTTATAGACAATGAAAGGCTCGATCTCCCCTGTGAAGCCGCCTGCCTGCAGGAAGCTTTTCACTGTCTATTTCCACTACTTGTTCTGCAATTTAATTCCATGCCCTGCTATTTCTCCCTTCTCTCCCTCTTTTTTTCTCTGCCATACACATGCATATACCCACCATGTACACATTCAGCACCAACACCAGATGTAGGTAGATACAGTAAAATAGCATTATCTCAATGTATGGATTAAAAACCTCAAAAATACCCCAAGCATTTTCATTTTGCCATCCTCATCATAAATGGAAATATTGATCTGTCCCCTGTTTGCTTTCCAGGTACTGACACTGTCATTTCATTTTCCCTAAAAAGAACACGAGCTCATAGCTGGGCTGCAAAGCATGGCTATTACACCCTGGCATCGGTGCCAAGAACTCTGCTGACTTAGCTAGAGAAAGATGCTGAAAGCTCCTGACTTTGAGAGAAAATTCAATTCAATTTACTTCATACAGTGTCTTTCATGAAGTATTTCAAAATGTCTTACATCAGGAAATAACATAATGAGAAAATGCTTAGGAGAACTGGGTATTCAGATAGCAAGACAAAATGATACACAACAATGAACTGGAGTTAAAAAAAAGAGACGACTGTCATTTAAAAGCAGTAATCATCTGGATAAGTAGTCTTGTAAACTAATTACAGTGAGAAGAGAAGCAAAGAATGCAAGACTGGGAGGAACAAGAAACAGCTTAGTTTCAAACAGGCTAAGGCAGAGGGCTGGTTTCGTGGGGGGAAGGAATTGTGCACAGTATTGTAGAACAACTACAGAAAATCTGCTTTAGAAATGTATTCACATATATGTATTATGTATGCTGTATATTGCATCATGAGGGTATCTCAGTGACAAGTTAAGTCTCTAGTGACTGAGAAGAGATTAATTATATTGGCCTGATTCAGTGGAAGAGCAATTGAAATGCAGCCTTGTAGTTGGAAAGAATCAATGCTGATGGGTGCTGAGGTTTTTTTGGTTTGCTGCTTTTAAGTTTTGCTCTCAGCTCAAGGGTCTCTGCCTTTACTCTGAGAATAGGTTTGCAAGTGAGGGTGTCGCAAATCTGGTGCTCATTAAAGATAATTAAGAGGTAGAATTAACCAAAACATATTATACGACTAATGGAAAAAGAAGCCACCCACAGAGACGGACACAGGCCAGGAAATGATCTCAGTTTGCATGGTCACAGGCAACCGTAGTCCTCCAGCACCAGGGATCAGGGCATCACAGAGCTAGGGTTCAGAAAGCAGAATATTATCTTTGTAGGGCTGTGCAAAAACACTTTGCAGTTTTGGCTTCACCTCCATCTTTGCTATTTTCTCTCTACTTAGTGTTGCAAGATACAGCAAACGCTGAGAGCTTGTTTTCTACTAAGCTAAGGCAATTGCCATGTTTTTAAACTGTTATGGGAACAGCCTGTTTCCCTTTTAAAGTTCCCATCTGTGTTTGTATTTCCCTCAGTCTATTGCCTTTATAGAGAATTTTCCGCTCTCTCTAAATCTAAACCATTAGTTTCACCTCCTTGAACAAGAGGTAGGGCATTACTGAGGAGGGAAAGTAAATCCTGAGATAATCAGCCTTGCTTAATTCCAGAGTGGAGCACTGCTGTCATCAGTGTTCCTGGTGTTCATTGCATAGGGAGAAGGAACTATGACTGTAAGTATGTGCATTTGTGTCTGTGCGTGTATACATGTGTATGTATGTGTGTGTATGTATATGTGGAGAGAGAGACAGAAAGGGACCATTTAATTGCCTGGCAATCTGACCGACCAAGTAGTGCTCTGATTGCATACAGCTGATTTTCTAAGTGAACATTTTTGAGAACTACTCACCAGCAAATCCAAGATCATCAGTGACTCTGGAGTGTGCGTCTGTTACTTACAGGGAAGAGAAAGGATGGTTTGATTACTATCGCTTTTTTCCTTAAGACAAGGATGTTTTTCTCACCCAAGGGAAATGCATTCTAGCAGCATGAACATAACTATTAATCAACACTTAAGCAATAATCAGTGAATGAAAAATGACCAGAACCAAAAAGGTACTTGCATAGCTACTTTGGTGCTTTTCATTTGAGTTCATGCCCTTGCATTTTAACATGAACAATTCTTATAAAATTAGTGCTGATATATTCCAAAAGGTGGTGATTTAAAACGCCAACACTTATTTTTCACATTAAAAAAATACTAATAGTGAATGTATACATTAAGATCTGCATAAGTAATGTTATAAAGCTACCTCAGTAGTCTCTGAAATAGATCCTCAATTTATGTGAACCCGTAATATGGGGTTACTTCAGAGATGGAGATGCCAGGATCATCGTCACTAGAATGCTGTGTTAATATGTGTGAAGATGTGTTCAAGATACACAGTAAAAATATTTCTATCTCTGTATTTTCACCCAAAAAGGAGATACAGCCACGGAGAGATGCAGGTGTATGTCAGCTTTGGGAATGCCTCCAAGAGGAATCAAATGCTATTGAAATTAAAACAAACCACCCTCATCAGTATTTAGCATCCTTTCCTGAATCAGGGCCAAGGTATGTGGTAGCACCCAGCAGAAATCAAGGCTGTGAGACTACTAGCAGTGCAGCGATACCATCCTTTATCTCTTCGAGATGTTTTTTAACAAACTTAGTCACAGTTCTAATAGCATCAAGTATTCTTTGGAATAATCTCAAACCAAGGCTAGTATAAAATGCTTAAAGTGAGCATGTGCCTAACAAAACAGAAGGATCAATATTCCCGGTGACTGAGCCCAGGAAACAACTTTAAGAATCCACGAGATCATGACTTGGTGATAGGGCTGTGAATAGGCACCTTTGGCCCTCTGTTCATTCACCTTCCCAAATTATTTACCCTGTATCTTCTGTTGACAAGAAAATTTAAAAGTTTAAATTAGTTGCAAGGTTACCCAAAACAAACTCTGAATGCATCAGACCATGATTTGAGAACCTCTAACAATTACACTCCCGGGATGTTGGTAAAATGGAGTGGGAACAGAAATGCAGGGTTTCTCAGGACCTGCCAGGAAGATACTGTTTCCTTTCTTAAAACTGTCCCGTGAGCAGGTTTGCAACAGGGAATTTGAAAGTGCTCTCACTTCCAGTGGTGGAGGTGGTTTTGTGGGTTCTTGTGGAACATCATCTTGGTTTGTCACTGCAGCCACTTAGCAAAGAAAAGTACCACTAAGAATATAAAAAAGAAGTATTAAAGGTGCTGTCTTATATCCAAACAATAGTAAAGCAGTACCGATGGGCTAATATAACATTAGACTCTTCTATGAGGACTGCTTCTGTCATTAAAATCAATGCAACTTAATTAAAGCAAATTATAGATAGATACATCTATAAATAAGATATTAAAGCGCGCTGCTGAATATGATAATTGCTGCATATTTAGCAATCAGCGTGTGTGTTCTGCTTTTGCCAGGAGGGATTTCTTTCAGTGGAATCAATGGAGCTTTATTAAAAACCATCCAAATTAGAGGGAGAAATGATGAGTGTTATAATAACGCAAAATCACTGTTTCAACTTTCATTGCAAAACCAGGAAAGCAAAATACATCCTTCTTTGTGTATGTAAGGAAAACATCAGGAAAATTCTTTTGAATCACGGACACTGGTAGAATTTTTAATTTTTACCTTTTGATGCAAAACATAAAAAAGCTGGATGGAGGAAAACATGTTTTCTGTGGCAATGCTGGAGGTCTTGAAGGGCGGGATAATTAGGATATCACAGTAGTAAGGAATTAAGAAGACCCATTCGATCAACTTCCTCCATTTCACATGGAACATTCAGTTCACTGCCTTACTTAACCCACCTCTGTTTTAACAGCTAAAGAAAGTGTTAGTGAGTCAAACCATGCTCTTAAATTTCACTTGCAGTCCCTAGAAATAGGCAGACTGTTGAAATGCAAAAAAATAAAATGGGTGAATTTTGGTGCTTCACCTGTGTATCAAACATTGAGACCGGGGTGGGGAACAAATCTACTTTTACCTCTCTCAGTTTTTCTTCAGTTTTCACTTAATTGAAAACAAAAACCAACTGTGTCTCAGCAGAGGGGAGACCTGAAGGTTAAAGGGCAAATTCCGTTATACCACAGCTCTTTTTGGCATGCTGAATCTCAACCCATGTGATTAGAAACGCTCACAGACAAAAGAAGAGCTTTGAGAAGAGAGGTCAAACCAGCATCTGAATCAAATCCTTTAACAGATGATCACAAGACTATTGAAAAATGTACTAAGCAATGCAGCAGTTCTATGTGCCATGTTTATACACAGACTTTCAGGCAAAAAGCAGAACTGGGTGGCTTTTTTCAAAGCACTTGGCTGATGGCAGAGCACATGCCTCGCTCTGCAGCCTTACTGGGATGGCTCCTGTCTTTTAGTGCATATATACAATGATAGTATCACACCATTTTTTATGGGGAGAAAACCACAATGCAGAAGCTCAAGTGACTTTCCTGAGCGTACACAGTGAATAAGTGAAAAAGTTAGGAGTCCCAGGACTCCTGTCTTCATAAGCTTTCTGATCTCACATAATATTAAGTAAGTCAGGCATGACTCAAGTGGAGTCAGCGGTGTTTTGGACTGGGTTGACAAACATGTAGCTAAAATCACATCAGCCTTGATGAAGTTGCTATTACCTATTGAGCAACGCACACTCCTCGGTTTCCTTCTGATCTTAATGATAAATGTTTGGAGAAGGCTTATTGTTCAGAAGTGGGGAAAACAAAGGGTTAAAAAGAAAAATTAAAAGGGCAAAGGAGTTGTTTGGCATATAAGTGAAAAAAACAATAAGCCTGAATGCAATACCCACTGTGTATTATTCTTTTTTAAGAGTGTGAAACTTCTGACTCTCAGCTGTGATTTTTCTACAGCTAGTTAAGAAGATTTAAAAACTTTTTTTTTAACAAACTGATCTCTGCAAAGATGATCATAGTTTTCTGTGTGCAGCACTAATAAAACACTTGCAGGAGAGGGAATGGTGACTACAGCTTTCTGAGACAGCCACCCTGAAAACTGGCTCTGCGTTGTTTTTTTCCTTATGAGTAGTACCTGCAGTCTTGGGTCTTCAGCGTACCAGCCTTACTTGGGACAGACCTGGAGCAAGGAGCTCAGTGGGAATTTGTGAGAGGAGATAGAGTCCCAGGCAAAAACACACTGTCCTGCCAAATGTGCCCCACTGCTAGGGGCAAGAGGCTGCTGGTGGCTTCCATTTGCAGCGGTATAGCTCTCACCTTGAGCTGTGTGCAGATGCACAAGAAAAAGTTGATTCTGGCTTTGTGAAGCTTAAACATTAAAAAAAAAAAAAATCACTATAGTTGTTATTGTTCATACTGCAATGGCTGTCCAACCCCAAATACCTTGATCTGTATGAAAGGGGCAAGGGAGGCTTTCCTGCTAGCAGCTAGTCTTTTAGCCCTTAACAAATACTCCAGGAGGAAGGCAGTGCGAGGCAGGTGAGGAGGAATGAAATGCAGCATCTCCTAGGAGAAAACACAGTCTCTTGCACAGGTTTCAACATAGTCTCAAGCTTCAGAATGAAGTAAATCCTTTCCCTGCTCTTATAAAATTGTTCTTCTGCGGCCCCAGAATTTTCCTGTAGGTAAATACTAGATTTATTTTAAGATACCTGCCTGCAGGTATACTGCACTTATGCCTTATGATTTATTTGCAAATATTTGAATGCTCTAAGATATTTGATCTACAAGTGCATGTTCACATCCCCTTTTTTATTTTTTTCCCAGGAAGTTTTCCTAGAGGAAATTGGCAAGTATTACTTCTGTGTATTAGAAAACTCAGAAGTGCCATGCAGTTACCGTGTTTGCCACGGACATAGCTTGCACTGACACCTGCACAGCTTTTGTTTTCTCTTTTTCTTTACAGTTGCTTTCCTTTTCTGCCTGTTTTGGATCTGCATGTGACATGTGAAACTATGAATCTTTCTCTCTCAGTTTTCTGTCTTGAAACAAATGTGGATTCTGTTTGTCTAGGGAAGTGGAGGGAGCCCCAGCCTGGGCTCATTCTTCTCGCCTTTGCATTGGTCCCCTGCTGCAGGCTATGGACTGAAGGGAGAGCAGCAAGCAATGCCCACACTATTCTTCAGTCTGTGCTTTCCCCAGCCTGGTTCTGCCACTGGGGACTGGCAGGGGCTTGTTTGAGGATGCAGAGGTGTCATAGAGGTTTTTTTTTAAGTGACGCATTTCTAACACAGAAATCTGGTTTGCTAATGGAAATTACTGGTTAAAAATTAAAAAAAAAAAAAAAAAAAAAAAAAAGAGAGACTTGAACAACAAAAATGTTATTAGCTATGTAGAAAAAATGCCATTCTTGCACACAGAAAATCCTGACCATGAAGGCACTGAGTTATATGGATGCAATGTCTTGCCCGTCATTTGGTACCTTGTCACCCAAGTGTGACCACTGCTATGTGCTTCAGAGAACTCACTGAGATTCCCAAAGGGGCGTTTAGGAGAAGAACCAGCTGGTACAGAAGTTTCTGCTTACTCTTCCCTTCAGGGAATGGCTGACTCTTGGAGGCTTTACCTCTCTTCAGCCTGTCAAAGGCCTTACTGTTTTCTGCTAACGCAACGCTAGTTGTTTTGAGTCGTGTGTGTATCCAGTTTATTAATTTTCCATTCTACAAAGGGCTTAGCCGTACCAATACTTTGCAACAGTTAAGTTTCATGAAGTGTTTGTTGCTGCTGTTTTTTGATAAAGATAGCATTTCCTTTCCTCAATTCAAGCGTGCTGCTCTTTTAATTGCACTGATGCGATGATGGCTGTTTCTGTGTTTATCTCTACCCCATTATTTTTGCATATTCATGTTTTGCTTGTTAGTTGAGGCCGCTCTAGACTAAGAGATGATCTCTTCATAATGATGGCTCTTATTTAAGTTGATGTCGTTAATTTAAACCCTAAAAATACAGGAGCGTGTTTTGGATCATTCTTTCTGTTGTGCATTACCATACATTTGTGAAACGTATTTCATCTGCTGTCGTGTTCTCTCTTTACTCGTTGGGGTGTTGGTCTCAAAAGCTCTTCCAGCCACCTCCTCTATGGACTCAGCTAAGTAATGCACCTTCCATCAACTCACATGCCTTGCTGGTCACCTCGTGGTCAGCATCCATTTGGCTTTGATGGGACTTCCAGGTTTTCATCCTTTTTCATTAAGGTTACTGTTTGCTCACCTAAATATTTTGTGATTATTAATTATGTGGTTAAATCCTCCACACCTGGACTGAGGGCCAGCTGCATATGTCCTGTTTCAGGGAAGGAGGAGAAGCTGGAATATTTTGATCTTGTTAATTAGTACCTTTCACACTGATTTTTAGCTTAGTTTGTTGTAAAGAGCACAAGGAACCCTTGGCTTCAACTGTCTCTGAAACATAAATAACTGCTACAAAGGAGGTGTTTCCATTTTCGCAATTTCTCTTTTCATCAGGGTGGTATTTTATTCCAGGCACCATTTTGCTGGTGGCTGAGTGATGATACGTTTCTACTGTCGCACGGACAGATGGAGCAGGGAAAGAAGAAGAAATTGCTGAGTCTTTAATTAGCCGTGCAGAGCCAGAGCATGCTTTTCCAGTGCGTCGAGGGTTTTATATAGGGTGTGGAGGCTCAGCCGCTCGATGAAACCAAATTAGCAAAATTGTGTATCTACCACCAGCATGTTTCTATGGCAACTGTCTCTCAAATCATATATACAAACAGACCTGGCAGGGGGTATCGCCTTCTATTTGGTCTGTAGGAAACCATTGGAAAATGGGTGCTTTCAGGCTGCAAAAAGGCCTTGTGATGTAAATATTTTTTACTTTCTGGTGACTGGTATAAGTTTGGGGATCGTTGCTTGCTGCTGGCGCAATTCCAAATCTGTTTGTGTTTTTGCACGTTGACTGGCTGCTGTTACTCCCTCTAGGTGTGAGAGTCATCAGCAAGAAACTTGCATGGGGTTGGGAATGCACAGTTACCAGGCACGTCCTTTAGCTCATAAACATCTTGCCACTGCACATAATTAATAGCCTATCTACAGCCATGCAGGTAGACCATGTACTACGTGACTTTTGTGCTGAGAGAACCAAATTATACATTCATTTCTTTTCCCCTCATTCTTCTTCATAAAACAGCAGAAATCCAGAGGCTCTTCTCTCACCGGTGTACCTGATCAAATTAGCAGTGTAAGAACAGCCAAAGTGGCTGTGACTCTTCACCTAAGTGCCTCTATCTTTACAAATTCTTTCTACGTGTCACTTTTTCTGGTGGAAAAAAATGAATGAATGATCCATTTAGGCTACTGCCCTCTTTTTGAAATGTAGGGCAATTACTGTTATTTTTTCCTCATCCAAAGTCAGGCACCACTAAAGCACGGGTCATATCAAATCAGAGGTGGTTATTTCTTGTGGCCTTCAGTTCCGTGCGGACTCCTTTCTGTTTTTAGTCAGATAAAGGGGAGTTAGCAAGAGGCCTGTGCGAAATAATTTTTTTCAGTTATGAGTATTATTATGTTCAGTGAGTGGTAAAGTGCATAACGATACTTGTCTAGAATAATTCCTAAGCTTGCCTAGTAGCTCCAAGGGATAGTGCCTCTCTTAGCATTGGACTCGGCTTATGTAATGGGTTCACAAGAGACTGTAGACAGAAATGGTCTGTAAAGGTAGGTAAGACTTGCTACCCCTTAGTGCACAACCTTTTCCATTGTTAGAAGCTTATGCATCCCTTCAGTGAAAATGGCATATTGTGCATAAATTACAGGACTGACAGAAATGTACTCTAACCTGTAGAATGTGAAAACATGTTAAATTTTGTTTATTTTCTCTTTTAATAATCAGGGATTTGCCAAAAGCTTGGTGTGATTTATTCTTTTCTTTTTAATGAATTGTTAAAAATGTTTGAAAAGGCATTAAATCTTCCTTTCTGCTATTAATCTGTAAAAGGGAACGGGGATTTTAAATGGCCTCTTAGTATATTGCTTTATAAAACTGCTGATTCTAGCAGCACTGGAATAGGAATACATACTAATGCAGGAAACACTGAAGGCAGTCAGAGCCTCCTGCATTTATGGAGGAAAAGACTAATAGCTCCATTTTAACAAGGCTCTTAACACTTTGGGCCATCAGCAGGCATTGAGTGAGTGAAATTGGGAGAGCTCCTGTGTGCTAAAAGCATTGAAGTTCACCATTTTGTACCCCAGTTGGAGCCTTCCTGATAGAACTGTGCTCTCCAGCCAACTCCAGTTGCCATCTTGAAAACAAACCAAGTAGCAAGCTGGCATTTTGACTGAGTGCACTAATGCTTCACTTTTGAAATGGCACTGGAGCACGATAAATGCACTTAACTCTCAGCTGGATACTTAGCTTTGCAGTGGTGTTAGGGAAAGTTTCTGGGTTTCTGTTAAGAATGAAAGCAAAGCCTGCCTATATCATGTTTTATACTTGAGCAAAGCACACAAGTGGAGAAAAAACAGAAAACTTGGTACTAAAATGATATCTTTGATTCAAGTAGTTACGCCACTGGAATCAGAAGGGGTGTGTTTAATTAGATTACATCCTCATGGTACTGAATTCTAGGAGGAAGACCAGCCAGGGAAGGAGAGAGAGTATCCCGGCTAGCAAGCAGACAAGAAAAAGACTCTGAATATTGTACCTGTTCTAAATAGTTCTTTGATATGGAAGCCTTTCTTGTTAGCAGTGATAAGATTATGTATGGGATTTGGAGCTTCTTTGAGCCCCTGCCTTTCTTTTGTTGATTTTGGCATGTTGCAGCATCATGTGTTCTCTGCTTATCGTTTTGAGATGCATTGTTAGTAGCTGGGCTGCATAATTGATCTTCATCTCTAATTACTCTCCTCTCCACAGGTGCCTGGAAAAGGTCCAGATGGGAGCTCATACAATCTCCACTTCGAGGGGATGGAAAGGCAGTATGCATCCTTGCCCAGGTACAGCACCGAGCCTCATACACACACACTCTGGTTCACCCTCCCTCCAATGGGTAGGGAAATCAGCCCACAGCTGATGTCTGGCTCCAACGTGAGAGATTATTTTGCGGTTTTGTCTTGTCACCTTTTGCTTCAGATTTAATGCCATCTTTATAACTGTACTATTAATTTGGACTTTTGAATTCTAAAAAAAAAAGTCTCTCATTGAACATGTCAGCAGGAGTCATGATCCACAGGTAGAGAACATGACAGTGAGGAAGCTGGCTCTGCAACTCTGCAAGAGTTATAACAGGTCATAGCAGGGCATAAATGACTGAGTTTATAGTGATATAATCCTAGCTGGCATTGACAGAGCACTGCTGTGGAAAGCCTCTACTACAGCAGCCACAGCTACTGAAGCCCCACTGTTGCTGCAAGGACTGGCTAGCAGTCTTGTTCCAGTAGAGCATCTCTGTGCTTTAACTGAACACTGTGGAAATGAGAGTGAATTCTCTGAGGGCTTTTTTTAATTTTTAATCCTTATCAACTCAATGAAGAGTAATTCTAGTCTGAAACCAGTGAGGCATAACAAAAAGGTAGCATTTCAGAGTTTTCAGTCGCATTTCTATGGGACTTCTAATAGCGGAGTGTAAGACTTAGCAAATCAGAAAGGGGAGCAAGAGGGTGCTAGAAGAGATAGTGGGAAGAAAACAATAATAGCATAATATTCCTCTTTTAGAATTAGAAGGCTGGGACAGACCTTAGAGGGGTTGCTCAGTCCACTTCTTGGACCTACAAGCAAGATAATTTGTAAAAGCAATGCAAAAATAGCTATTTACAAGCAAGGAAAAATTCTTCATTGCGAAGTAGTGCTGGCATTTAGGAAATCAGTAAATAGTTTCTTTTTGCTTCTGTTTCTTTTTCCTCTAAGCTATTTACATTCCAAGATGTCACTGGAGAGACTGATTGATAAATATGTAATGCTGTGTCCAATTCCAGATGAAAATACAAAGAATATCTTACTTTTGGAAACCAGTGTGTATATATAGGCTGTCTCACAAGACGTTGTTGAATGTTTGTAGGCATCTTTAATGTATGTGGTTTCTAAACCCAAGGAGTGTCTGTAGTTGAGTTACTGCTTTCAAATGATACTTGTGTCAGCCATTGCTTTGGAAATTCATCTTGTGCAATAACTGACTTTCTAACAGAATCCTGCTTTTAAGCAGTGTATCCTGTATGTATGTCCTGACTGACCATGGATATTCTTACTCTTCTGGGTCAATAGCCATCTTTTTTTCGTAGTCCTCCAACACTCCCGTCTCCTGTCATGTTTTTAGCGGTGATTTTTGCAGGTTGGTTAGGTGTAGTTTAATTATGCACACTCTTTTTTATCTATTTTAAACTTCAGTTTTGTTGAGTACTTCTTGTGAATTACAAGAATGTATTAGCAGTTGATGTCCAGTGTCTCTACAGCAATTTTCGTATTCCTGTGTCATGTCTCCTTTTATTGGTTTTCCCTTCAAGCTAATCAACCCCATTTTTTCAACCTTTATAAAACAAACTTCCCAGTGAAGTAACTTCACCCAGAATTCTTTTTATTTCACCAGCATTCTTTTCAAGTGAGGATGACCAGAAGTGAGCACAACAGTGCAGATGCAATCGTGCCCTTGCTTTATGCAGCAGTGTTCTCTGTATTGCTTCCATCCCCTTCTTTTTCAAACCCACTGCATCCTCGGCATGTCCCCTAGACACGTGTACTGCTTGCCTCCGAACCCTGCATTTTTGTGTTGTTTTTTAAAAGAAGTAGGTCTGTCTGAATCAGATCATGAATTTCACAGTTTCTTCCCAAAACCTCCATTCAACTTGCTGGAAACATGACTCTCCAGCTCTTATGACAGGTTTGAGTATTTAGCTGGCTTGGGACTCACCATTTAGGATGTCATCCAAACATTCAATAAGCTTTTGAAGATCAGTGTGAAGAGTGTGATTTCTCTCAGTGCTGAAGAAGACCGTGCTGGAGGGTGAGAGGGCCTGCACTTCAGCGGGGTTGTGTGTCCTTCCTGACCCAAACACTACGCTGCCGCACGCAGGCTGTGCTGTTGCCACCATCTCCTGAGGGTTTCCACCCTGGCAGGAGCAGAGCTTTGGGACAGCGGGTCCTTGGGTGTGCCTGCATTTCAGCAATCAGCTGTTGCCTTCTGTACTTGGGTTTTTTAAGTTTTGCGGTTTCGTCTTACTGCAGTAATTAAGCTCTGGCAGTCACAAATGACTAGATTGCGACAGTGAAGTCTCAATCCAGAAGAAGGGGATGCACTCTCATTGCCAGTCACTAATGGAAACGAGTGATTTCTTTTGTTCTCGTGGCTGACTGCCCAGGAGTATAGCAGAATCCAGGTAACAACCACCCATTTGCCAACCTTTTCTCAGTGGAGGATCCATGAATGGGCATCATTATTAAATAAAAATATGGGAAAGAAATAGGAAGTTAGAAAAGAAATATAGTATTTCCTCAAAGAGCAGTGTTCTTCTCCACAGCATTCTAGTATTATAGTTCATGGTTTCCTGCCCGTGGGCTTATTCCTCTCCTTGTCTTGTCCTGTCCTGATCTTGGTCAACCCCCTGAGATGCATTTGGTATATAATTGTCTGCCTACTTAGCCGTTTAAGTCCAGTTTAATAAGAGATACTTAAAGAGGCTTCAGATGTGGTCAGTAGATGCTGGGAGACAGATTCTTACTGCAATATTGTGTTGAGTCCAGGAGGATATGACCTTTGCCTGCCGCTCTGGTGTGGCACACACAAGGAGAAGAGAGGAAAGCGCTTGGACTACAGCCAGCTTCACTGGATGAGGAGGGAGGAGGGGATCTGTATTGTGTCAAGAGTAGCTGTGACCTACACAGTGAAACTGTTCTGCTTACCTGGAAGCCAGCAGGAGTCATGCCAGCGTGTGTGGGCATGGACAAATTGAGTAAGAGAGCTTTGGTTTTCCTCCCCACTGGGCAAGAACGAGGAATGATCACTTGCCAAATAGTTTTATGAATGTCTGGTGCCCCTCAGGTGCTACCCGGTTCCTGTGCAAAGGCACGCATCCTACACGAAGGGGAAGTCACACTGCCAGCAGACATAGCTGCTGCTGGCTTCTAAAAACCTAAGCTTTGAAATATCATTGCTTCTTTGCCCTTTTGTTTTGTATTATTCTGTCTTTCTCTGAGGCTGTTAATTTAAGCCTAGATATTATGGCCCAAATTCAGGTGATATAAATCTGTATCAGCTAGCTGTATTTGTGGAATTCAGCTGTGTCAAGTGTGCTTGCCTTGTTGGTAGATGCAGCAGGAAATCCAGTGTCCCAGTCTCAGTGAGCTCAGTGATGCCCTTTTTGCCTTTGAGTGGAGGATCTGTTCCTGTGTAGGGTTATATTTTTAATTAAAAGCTGAAAACAAGAGGCAGCAGCCTCTGGAGGAAGGCTTTGCATGTGACTGGCTTAATGAGTGGCCAGATGAGTTGTGTAGTTCAGTTTCTAGGTAAAATAATATCAGTCTGTAGCCTTGGTTTGGAAATGTCTACAGAGGCAAACATCTGAATTAGATGATAAGTGGCTGTGGCAGGAGACTGGCAGGTCTTCATCTCACACTGCATTGTGCTGTTCTGTCTGCAGAAAAGCTGCAAAGTGGGAAAGACAGAATGGAAGGCTTTGCAAGAGAGATACACTTCTCTGCACTCAATACTTACGTGTTGCCCTGGGGCTACGGCTAAGTAGTGCTGAGTAGTAGTATTAAGCAATGTTAAATCCTCCTGTTCAGGAGGAGAATGGCTTTGATTCCGAGACCTCTTAGACTCTTCTGTTGGGAAGAGGAGCAGGGCAAGGGTGTGGGAGCCAGAAAAACATTTGTATTTTGTAAACTATTTTTAATGCCTGTTTTCTTGGTGTAATCCAGAGTATTTTCCTGATGGAGCCATGGAACAGATATGAAGCTGAGGCTGCTCTGTTTGTTCATAGTTTTATTTTTGAGCTTGCTTTTATGGAAATCTGTCTTAATGTAAATCACAGTCTTGCCAATGGCAGCCTTGTTTGGAGAAATCTCGTGTTCCGAGGACATATTCTTTTCTGTGTTGATGGAAAAGCTGGCTGGGACCAAAAGCAGACTGTCAGACACTGAGACGGGACACTGGTGACATGATGAGTGTAGATCAGAAAGTTTTGCCATCTTCCTAGTAAGAAATGCTGATTCCAAAGGAAAGCTAATACTCCAGACTTTCTCTGGAATCCTCGTATTACTGAAAAACAGGCATTTTTGTTGAGAAAAGGGGTGGGGCTGGAAAGGCAGTAAGAGCATTAGAAAATAACTGTCAGCATGGTAAAATTAGTTTGGGCTGTGTAGATGAGTTAAGCTGTACTGCTGTGGCTGGAAGGACACCACTGAGCACACTGGTAATTGGTTCACAGGAGTATCTGTCATAAATGTAACATGCATCTTAAAACTGGGCCACTTGCAAATGTATTAAGGAACTAGCCTTGCAGTACAGAGCTTCTCCTCAGATTGACTATGCAACTTGTGCTTCTTCAGGCAGTAGCTAATAGCAGCACATCCTCCATGTCTTGGTAGGAAGGCAGAAAGGGAAATTTTGATCACCTTGCTTGAGCCCTCCAAGACCTTCTACATTTCTGCATCAAACTAAACTTCAGTTTTGACCCATCACATTACTTTTATAAATGTATTTACAAAAGCATCTAACCTAGAATTAAAATACCACATTGTAGAGAATTCATTACATTCTTTAGAGGTTAATTATTTTACTGTTTAAAAAGATTATGCCTTTTTTTTTTTTCCCCTAAATCTGAAATTACCCAATTTCAGTTTCTAGATTCTATGGTAAATATTTTTTCTGATAGATTTTAAGAGTCAAGCCTGCAAAGTGCCTTCCTTTCAGTATTTCTATGCAGTGACCATTTATGTTACCTTTTAACCTCCCTTTCAATAAATTAAATAGATTGAGAACTTAGGTCTTACTCTATAAAGCATGAAAACAGCATTGACTCAAGGCGCTAGAGTCTCCATGCAGTCAATTTATGGGGTAGCCTCTAGAGTTGAGTCAAAACTGTTTTCAACTCTGGCTCAAAAGCAGATTCTATAACACCTATGTCATGAAGAGATAAGGTTCCTCAAACAGAAGGAATGGATTACTTAGCAAGTTTCATTGGCTTTTTGTTGCACTTGAGTATTCTTGCCTTTATTTTACTAACCAAGCTTATTTCAAAATGCAGGATCTCTGCAATTTAACTGAATCCCAAAAACGTCATCAGAAAGTGACTTGACACAAATCACAAGTTAATAGACTATTAAATAAGAGTCATCATTCACCATTGTCTAGCAGAAACTGAAATTAATATAGTGACATTGCTTAAATATGTATATAGTGTATTCTCCTGGTTAACAAAAAGAAATCACAAATTTAGTGCAGACTATAATTAGCTGCAAATCAACTTGTCAGAGCATTCCCGACCTATGGGAATTGACTAACCAAGGAGCACAGATGAAAAAGCAAGGTTTAAAATCAATTATTTAAATCAAAATTCCCTGCTTGTTGGTTTAAATCACAATTAATTCTTTTTGGTTTAAATCACTTTAACTTATTCCATCCCATGTTGCAAAAAATCTGTCCCTCTTCTCATTTTGTATACTTCATTTAAATTCCTCCTTGACATCCGACAGTATGTTATACAGCATTGACCCGGCAGTGCAGTCGTAGTTATAGCCATCAACTGAGGGATGTGATGTCCTGGTTGGTTTTGGTGTTGACCTCTCTGCACTGACGAGTGCTGTGCAGCGGCCCAGTGGTTTTCAGTAACAGTGACAGTGCTGCTCCATCCCATAATGCTGCTGCTTTCTGCCAAATTATCTTCTTGGTGCTCAGAGACTTCTTAGTAACACTCTGCTTCTCAATTTTCCACTGTTCCTCTCGTCAGTTGACTTAGGCTCTACTGAATTTGCTTTTTGCTTTTTTTTTTTTTTTTTTTTTTTAGCCCAAAATTGTGCATTATGACAGGCAGAGGGTGGCAATGCTGATGCAGACTGCAGGTATCGCAGGGAATGCTATTGCTGCCTTGTAGCACTGTTTAAATTGGAGCATCTTTCACTTGGTTGAAAAAGAGCATCTGCAGATATTATTTTCATTGGGGGATGGGGTTGGGGGTGGTGTGTGCCAAAACTTTAATGGCACTGAAATAATTTATCAACCCAGTCCAGAATCGCCACAGTCTGTCAGTCAGTGAAACCACGTTACTGGACATATATTGTGCAGTTACAAAGCAAACCTATTAACTTTTGGTGCATAATCTAATACACAATGTTTTTAGTAATGCCCAGACTTTTCTTCTAAAGTGGTGGAAAACAGTTAAGGGCAGGGTGATGGGAAAATATTTTATAGTTCCAGGTAGCTGAAAAAAGTCTGTATCAATCTCGTTTCTCATATTGATTAAAATTAACAGAAGATAAGGGAAAAATTTGAGAACTGATTGTGAGTGGTCTTTTTTAATTTTCAATGCAAATATATATATATTTTTAATATTGCTCTGACATAACTGCAAAACTAAGAAGAGTTGATAATTTGGAGTCTTAAATTGGATTAGAACTAAGTAAGGTGCAAAAATGAATGACACACCTAATTTCATCATCCTGGTCATGTGAAATATAAATAACATTCAAAGAGTGTATTCTACAGTATCCTTGATTATTAGCTTTCTCTTCTGTTTTAATCATCTAAAGTAATATCAGTAACTCAGGGATATTTTTTAAATACGATTTTTATCTTGACAGCTGTACTTTCATTGAAAATGCAGCAAAATCTTATCTGTCGGTATCTTCCAATGTGGTGATCTCAGTATAAATGAAATATATGTATGGTTTTAGTTGGGTTTTAAGTCCTGGCAGATTAATTTAGAATCAGTTTTAATGGAAATACCGGTCCTACTCAAGGACCTCCAAGATACATTACAATAAACCAGCCAAGATAAAATACAGGCAAAGTAAAAAGATCATTCTTACATGCTAGAGCACAAGCTTGGGAACCAAGCTGATGTGCTCATTAAAAGATTAGCTTAAATCAGATATCAAACAGTTTAAGATTTGCTTAACTAACTTTACTTAACTCTGCAAGATAATAAAACTGATTGCTGTGGAAACTGCCCAGTGTCTCTGAGATGTCAGGGAAGTCACAATTTCAAGAAGAGCAGAGTCCAAATCCATAGCACAACACCGGATTCAAGATACATATAGGAACAGAAATCTGGAAGAGCTCTGTTGCACCTTGTTCTGGTTTATCTGTTTCAGTTACTGTGCTGCACTGTGCCATGGTACTTGATATCACCTCAGTGTCTATGTGAAGTCTGAAGGCTTTATTTCTGTATGGTATCCAAAAAATTGTCCATTTGTCAAAAAAATCTGCAGGGTTCATAAATAACCTGTGTATACCTTCTACAGAGAGAGCCTCAGGCATTAAAAGCAGAGCAGGTAGGAAAGGCTCAGTGTACTGTAGACGTTTCAAAATATGGTCTTGTGTCTTTGTCTAAGACTTGGCTGAAAGGAGGAAAGAAAATTGTAAACAGGATCACAATTCCAGAGAATCTCTATGGTGAATTGAAAAGGAAGGAGATTTGGTTCTAAAACATACCTCCAGCTTTCTAATAAAATGGAAATATCACTTGAAATGAACAGGATGCCTCTATCCAAACCAAATTAAGTCTCAATACCGAAAAAGTATGCTTTAGAAAGTCAGAAAGGTCAAGGTTCATGACATCAACTCATGGATTGTGGCTGGCAGGCCACCTCTATAATTTCTATGGGAATAACTAAAGAAAATTGACCAAGCAAAATGTCTGCAACAACTGGGACGTAGCTTGAAAAAAAGCACTTAAACCCAGATGTCCCAGAAGAATACTTTGAAAGTGTAGAAGGAAGCAGACAGGGATGGGTTTTGTCAATTTTTCTAATAAGTCAGTCAACTCCTCGTAGCAAAAAGCCAGTTAATGCAATATGGAATAGTTTAAAAGTCAATTAATATTTTGAAACTAAACAGCCAACCTTTTTGCAAGGGGATACTAGCCGGAGTAAATAAAAATACTTCCAAGTGGTGTTCATTTTAGTGTATAACCAGGCGTAAAGTCCTCCCACTGAAACTAAGGGCAGCAAATTTAGCTTAAAATTACAGGAGATGGAGGAAAATACTGTCTTTGAACAAAAGGGCTTGAATTAATATTATAAAATCTAATGAAGTCATGGAGACATCGCCTCAAAAAAAAAAAAAAAAAAGCTGTATTAGCTATGCCTCCAGTGAGTAAAAGAACAAAACAATGGGTAGGGAACAAAATATTAATGGAAGAAAGAAGTGTCAGTACAAAATGGTTAGGATAAGATGAAGGATCTGTGGAAAAAGATAAGTGAATGCAGATTAAAAAGAATATGATCAAATTAAAAAACAAAAGCATATATCCCATAGAATGCATCAACAGAGTGGTGTGCTGAGTGAAACCTGGGGAATAAGATGTGTGCTACAAAATGCAAATACATCCACTGCATAGTTGAGATGGGTATTGAAATTGCTCAGGAGACCAACAGGCTGGGAAGCTCAGCTGGCTGCTTTATAGGTACGGATATTTGGAATAAAAACATTACTGCTTATGTTGGGTTATAATTCAGAACTGATCAAAAAGTGTGGACTATAGGCTGCAGAGGTGAGGAAATAATTTTTTCTTCCTATGAGAAAGCGCATTGTAAAATAAGGCAACTCCGCTGCAGTTCTTGGCTTTGGCTTTCCCTTGATAAATAGGTCTGAAGGTGTGGCTGAAAGATGGTTGTCAGCTAACTTCCTTTAAAAACAGCTAACAAAGAAGAAATGTCGGAAGCCAACAGCATCAGGTGTAAATATATATGATTTTTGAGGATGTTGGATCAGGATTTTTTGAGCAAGCTTCCTGCAGTTCTCACAGACTTGTGCATGAACCTCCTGTGTGTTCTGTCACTGCTCAGGTAGGTTCCTGTAAGCAAAGAGCAGCTTTGTGATGGCACCCATTGCTCAGAGGCAGACTGCAGTTAGTTCTCCATAATCTAGCCAATTCCTTTGTCTCCATCCAATATTTGCACAGCAGGCTCAGGATAAAAACAAAACAAAACAAACCACAACCAACCACAAGAAAGGTGTTAAAAAGAACAAGGAAGTTGCACGATGGCAAGTTTTAAGCATCTAATAGCAAGCCATTTAAAGTGAATCAGTTACAGGTATTCCTATGTACATATTTAGGAAAGAGGAAGGGAGATTATGATGATAAAGTAGGAAAGTGAATTGTATGTGGACATTCTTAATTGCATGCTGCAAGGTAATGAAAGGCTCTGAAATCTTAAGAACTCAAATATAGCTCTGGGTTCTTTTACAAACACACAGGGGACAGAGTTGTGAGCACTCAGCATGCCACCCACCGAGAAGTAAGAAGCGGGGTGGGGGAGATGGAGCCATAGAGAAACACAAGGACAGTGCTTTAAGCAGACCTGCAGTTGTTTGTTATCCTTGGTGAAACCCTGCCTTGTGAAGAGAGAGCTTTTATATAAACTGGTGATTAAAGGAAAGAGGTATCTAATTTGGGATTAAGAGAATCACTGAAGAATTTAATAGTAAAAACAGTTGCTAGAGCAGCTGTTTCAACACAGCTCATACAATTGGCAGCCAAACAGCTTCCATTTCATAAGTAGGTGACATCTTTAATTTCTCTGCACAGAAGTCTCTTAAGCACATAACAAGAGAATATTCTAAATTCTAGAGGTTTTTGTCCAACTTTCTTTGCAAATATATTCACCTAAGGCTTTTATGTTGCTCTTCAACTACGACACTTTAGAAAGTCATGTTTTGGATGTGTTGATCCAGGTTGAGTAAGACCCTATTCTGCAAGAAGTGTTGTAGCAGCTAGTAAAGCCTGATCCAGAGCCACTGCAGTCCTTGGATGTGTTCCTACTGATTTCAGTCAGCAGTAGGTTTAGACTGAAAAGCAATCACTTTTAGAGGATATTCCTTCATTTCTTTGCTGTCTGGGTCAGTCTGGTAGTAATTTGATAAACTCTAATTAGGATGTTTGGTTTTTTCCTCGGGGAATCTGCCCACCAATGTTAATAGTCTCTCTCTCTATTTTGGAGATCCTAGAAAAAGGAATATATCTTTGCCTGCTCCATATGTTATTCACCCCATTTTATCTTAGCACGGATATAAGTGAAGTAAAAGTAGGGCTTAAAAATTAATGTAAGTCAAGGTTGTTGAAGAATTGAAAACGTTCAGATCGCTAGCATTTACGGACCAGTAACTTTTGTTAAGAGCAAGCATGGAGCTAAAACTCCTGTAGTACCCTGTTAGAGAAAATTAATTCCTGCTTTCTTAAGAATCTTTACCCTCATCTCCATGCCTGGAAAAGATTGCATTGTTCTAGCATTTAATAGTTATGTAAATTAGCACTAATTTTGTCACTTATCACCTGTAGGAAGTTTTCTACTAGAACAGTACTTTATGGTATAAACAAAGCACAAGATGCACAGTGATGCTGTTCTTTTGTTGATGCTTATTTGGAAAAATCTGCATAAGCTGTTGAGCATCTTTACCACCGGTAAAGATGTTGTGGATATGCCGGAACATGCCAGCAAAACTTTGTAGGTGGTGGTTGGTGTTGAATAGTACATTAGGCCACTAGTCAGACTTTCAGCAAACATTATTTCAGAAATATATTAAATACCATAGTGCATATGCTAAAAACTTAACCACATCTTTATGGTAATGGTAGTGTCTTTGCTGTACTCAAAAACTTTGTCTGCCAAATGTAACTTAATCTGGCTGTAGAGATATTGACAGAACTCATACCTTCTGCTGGCTTCTGTCTGGTATCGCTGTGGCCTCCACTAGTTCTGCGCTCTGTTCTGCGTGAGCAGATGGGATCCTACAGCTGTTTGAGTAAGTATTAGTTGTAAAGACTTATTCTGCTCTGATTAACCATTCAATGATGCAGGAAACGGTGAGGGAGAGAGCACCTAAGGAATCTCTCAGCTGTTGGCCTGTCGTCCAACAGGATTCATTTAAATGTTTGAGTGGTGATGAGGAGTCATGTAAACTGGAAGCTGTTCCTCAAGTCACCATCTTCCCTCTGTGCACAGAGTTACATAGTTCATGCTCTTGCAACAGTTGTAAAAACAGAGCAGAACATGCAAACACGTCCACTGTATAACATACAGGGGAAGCAAGAGGAGGAGAGGGTTGACTTTAATAGAAAGTGAATTATCTGTCATTTTTGTTCCACTCCAGATATAATTCAGCAAGAAGATTGGATCTGTACATTAGATAGTCTGAGACGGCACCTTGGAAATTGGCAGTCACTTCCAGCCAGAGAGGGTAGTAAATGTGTGAACAAAACCCAGCCCAGGTTATCAAGTAAAACCCTGAGCCAACGGGGTTCCTTGGATATTGAGTAGCTGGCACTTTTCTTCATTTAAAGAAGAAAAATAGCCTTTGTTCTCCAGGTGGAGGGAAGTACTTTGAGAGCAGTCTGTTGTAGATCATGACAAAATCTGGCAAGCAAAACCAATCTCAGCAGGATTTCACAGTTGAAAATCCATGTGAATGCTTTTTGCTTGGATCTAGGTGTTATCGTACTGTTGTACATACCCATGTGTCACCAGGTTTTGGTCCCTTATTTAGCATTTTTGTTACGAATTTTGGCTCAGTCTGAGTTGCTGTGCTTTAACAAAAAGGAATATTTGTTTACTGAGAACTGAGATAAGTGTCTTCCATATAAAAAGAATGTATTTTTAGAAGCATGGTGTGGTCACAGTATTTCCCCTTTGTTTTGCTTTCTTACAAAGGTAATAGTGATATGCTCTTGAACTGAAATCAACCACCCAAGACAGTATCTGGGACAAAATGAGTAGAAGAAAGGACATACTAACAGCCTTTCTTCCAAAGATCCTCAGACAGCAAACACACTTTACAACTATACCTTCAGCGATTAAAGATTTCCAAAATGAGTTAAAAACTTTAAGGATCCCAGTAGCCACTCATAAAGCTTATGAGACTTTGCTGTGAGTACTGTTTCTTACTGGCTGACTCAACTTGTGGTAGTCCTCTAATTAGCTTTGTAGGGGTCTCTGAAGGCATCTGAGTTTCTGACTGGCTAGGGAATTAGGCTGAATTTAGGCTGCCTGGATATATCAGTGCTGGGTTTGAGCATTTTTTGTAAGGATCTCGTTACTGCGTGGTGTGCTGCAGCCCCCTCTGGAATGGCAAGTGGAAGCAGCTTGGTGGTACAGACTGTGCTGCGATAAATGGCAGAAAGCACAGAGCAGATCGGTTTGAAACGAATGGGAATTTAAAAAAAAAAAAAAGATTAATTCAATTAGTCAGTTGAAATTGAGTTGGGGTTTACAACTTGAATTTTTAGGCCCAGATCCATCAGAGCACTTAAGCACCTGATTTACCTTGAATACATTTCGCTTTTCAATAGCAATCCTTTGCCTAGCTATCAGAGACCTCCAGGAAACCTGGACTTAAACGTGCATTGTAAAGCATGGGGGAAGGATGGCAGACAGTCAGTGGTACTTAGAGAAATTCCACTTTTTCACTCCCTGCACTTTCTGTGGTTTAAATAATGCCTCTTTAATGTTGCCTTAATGCAATGCTTTTCGTTAAATATCCTGTAAATAATATCAAGAAAGGTTATTTAATGAATAATCTGACTTTTTCTTTGAAGAGACTTGTTACTGATCTTAACCTGGAATCTCTTTGGTATTATTGAGGGGAATAACAACCTTAATGTCATTTTGGTTTGATTTCTTTGTGTGAAGGCTGACAGCTCTCCCTTCTCTCTTGTCACCAAACATCTGAAGAAAGCTCTGTTATTGAGGGATTACTGCAGTGGTCCTTGGTCTTACAGAGATTTCATCAGAAACATTTTGTTTTTAATAGACAATGGGAAATGTTCAGCTGTCCGTGATTACATTTCTTTGTACACAGTCTAAAAATATAAATGAAAATTATAATTACATCTGTAATTCTGAGTCTCAGCTGAAATCACTTTAATCCCAATGGGAAAAAAAAATCAATACGGAACTCTTAACCCTGGTCTTTTCCTCCTTAGACATTTCAGTTTTACTAGTTTATGCCACAAGTTTTGTAAGTTTTTCAAGGGACTTTAGTATACAGAGATAATTTTGCATCCTCAGAATGGTATTGCTGCTTTGTGCTTTTCTGATTTAGCAGCTGGAATGTTCTTCTTGAGTAGTGGTTTATATTGTAGCTTCTTGATATGATATGAAATTTCTCCCTTTTACTTTTCAATCATTAAAAAAAGAGGGACCTTTGAAATGTTGCAAAGTTCTTTTAAAGAAAATCCCATTTTACTAGAAGTAGAATTACATATCTTTTCATTAAAGAGGGAACCCAAGTCAGCATTAAAGGTTTAACATTGAGGTTTGGAAAAGATGTCATTCTCAACTCACCGCAGGCTCTCTCTACTATATTGTGCTTTTTTCCTATGGGATTCAAATAGTAGGTCTGTCAAGGTTAAATTTTATCGTTGTTGGGGTTTTTTTATACCAACATCTGTAAGTACAGACATGCCATCAAGTGTTTTGTGTTTCTGAAACCTGCACCTTTCTGCAAACCAGAACTTAGACCTATAGTTGCTTTGGTTTGAGTTAGCTTCTGGGGAGGAAAGGTTGCTTTCATGCTGTAAGGCCTATGCAAACTATTAATTGTCCACTAATTACAGCTTCCTCTGAAGCATCTGGTTCTGGTAATAGTCAAAGATGTGATGCTGCAATTTAGGAAACACTCTGCTGCATTGCCCCAGTTGCCACACTTAATCATAGATGTAACATCTGCATAGCAGAGGTGTGCTGTGCATCTGGTAGGATGTCTTGTTTCTTAGCAATTTTGCATATATGGACCCATCTCTAGATCATAAGCGTTCAAAAAGTGAAGCATAAATTAACTGCACTTTGGTCAGTCTTTTCTCTGAATACCTGAAAGACACAATTGAAAAGGAATGCTTCCACGTGGAGTGAGGCATTTCAGCAACCCACATCTAGACTCGAACTATTTATTTGCTGTCTAAGGCTGTCAGGCCTTAACTTCCTGACTTCATTCCAGGATACAGATGTCTCATTCTCTCCCTGCCCTCTCATCCCCTTTCAGATACCATTCTCCTATACAGGAGCCTAATCCAAAGCTCACTGAAATGCTTCTATTGACATCCAGAGGCTTTAGCTGAGGCTGGATGACTCTGGGGCACAGAGTTCCTCATCACATTGAGTTCTTCTCTCTTCTCAGTCTGGTATCTACACAGAGCACAGATCTCTTTCCAGCTTTACTTCACTCTGCAAAGTATCTTGATTTTTTTTTTTTTTAATGAACATACCACTTCAAGTTTATCACATCATGCAATCTGAAAATACTTAGAATGATATTGTAGTAGTGACCTTTATTGTTCATTAGTGAATCAGCAGCATAGCTTACTGTGGCTTTAAATGAGCTCTATAAATTGGTTGTTATTTTCAATGATGATTCCCTTGATTTGAACATACTAGAGCAAAGATAATTGTTTGATTGATTCATTATGTAGAAGATTGTTTCAAGTTAGAGGGTGTTTTTATTTAATTTTTTTTTCCCCCCATCCAAATCGAGACTTGCTGTCTGGAATCTTTGCCAGGTTCTTACCAGGTTCAGATCAGGAAGTGCTATTGCTGCTCTTTTTCTGTCTTATGGCATGTAGTAGACTTCCTGGGTGGAGTAGGGGTGCCTCACTGATTGAGGCGGTGTTCATCATAATCTAAACCGAAGCTACCGACAGCATCGCGTCTTGCACATGAGACTCTACCGCACATCGTAGTCTTTGTCATGTGATGTATATATGTGTTCAAAGGAAACAAAAGTCTGTACCTGGTGGTGCTGTCCAAAGGCTCTCTTTATCTCAGTATTGGCCTGCCTCTGTCTTCCAATTGCTGTGCTGTCACCTCTGAAAGGTATTGCTGATTCCCAGCTGTTGGCATCGCTCTCCCATTGCTCAAGGATGCAATGTTTTGGTGTGTCTTTAAAGCACTTTTTTATTTTCTGCTGTGTGCTCCCTCTTCCAACTTCAGCATCCTGATGTCTTCTGCTCTAGGTACATGACTAAGCTGATATAACTGTGTTGTCACGGACTGGGCTTGCACTCTCTAGAAGATTGCTGTACTCCAAGAACTTTGCTGTTGCAAATTTGTCATCTGGCATGCGGCATGGTGTGCAGATGGCATAGAAACAATTTGTTTAGAAGCTACATATCTCCTCTATTACAAGTGTTGGGGGGGGTAGACATAGATCTGGGATATTGATGGTTGCACCAGTTCCCAAAGAGCAAAGGACACTGCATGGCCCAGGGACCATGTTAGTATGTCCTGCTGGATGCATGGTGCTGCCAGGAATGCATGGAGGAAAAATCACATAGATCTGATCATGTCTCATATCATCTTGGACTCCTTGCAGGCACTGCCAGGGCTGGTGCTGCTGGGGAAGAAAGCAAAGAAGAGAACAGTAGCCAGGCCAGGAGGGGAAAGTGGCAAAAAAAGTGATGGGAGATGTGGGCTACAGAAAACCGAACCTGGCCCTTGTGGAGTGAGGCAGAGAGGACAGCAGGGGATGTGACATCTTGCCCTGTTGTCATGTCCTCCCATTTGCTTTTCTTAAGGGAAAGCAGTCCAGCAAATGTAAAGGGGAAGGGGCAGAACTTCTGACTGAGCACAGAAGTGTGTGAATATCAGCAGTTACATAGTCTTCATCTGTGAATGGACAACATAGCTTGGTGAGATCTGTAGGCGTTAAAGTTAGCGCCATATATACGAGTAAAAACTCTGCCTAATGCCGATAAGGCCAGGTTACAGCAGCTGGGAGCTCTGTTGTGCATTTCCTCTGTGCCGTGTGGTTCAGGTCTCAAAGCAATGTTACAGCGATGTATTTGGTAGCGGTGGCGCGCACGTGTGTGTGTCTCATTTGCACACAGCTATCATGCGGGGCGTGTTGAGGGGGTGTTTGAGGAACCGAGCAGATTCACGGCTGTGTCTCACGTCTCCAGAATCTGCTTCTGCTACCAGAATCTGGTGCGCTAAACCCTCCTCATCTGAGCAAGTCAACAGCCTGTCCCAGGCTGCCGCCTCAGAGAATGGCAGGGACTTTGTAAATAAAGGAAACAATTGAATGATAAGTTCACACTTCAGCACACTGCTTAACAACCTGATAACAGTTAATTACATACAGTATTTTCAAATGCAGCAACAGGGAGATAACTCATGCAGAGATGGAGCACAGGCACTTGGGCCTCAGGACCGGAGGTTAACCTCTTGCTACCCATGTCCCTGAAGAGGCCGGCGGCCTGCAGCATCGAACCTCACCAGGTTTGCACATTCCCTGGCTAGCAGGCGGAGGCAGGGGGAAGCTGCGCTCAGCCCCTCGACTGGCCGGGCCCCGCTTTGAGAGACAACCCAGGTGCTGGCGGGCAGGACGCGCGGGGTGGTAACCAGGGGTTGGACGTCTCCACCATGGGCAGCAGGTAGAGCGTGTCCAGTCGGCAGGCGCTCCACTTGCTGCAGCTGCACTGATGTTGGTGTAACTGTAGAAGCTTAAGGAAGAAGCCAGCATAAACACAGCTGGAATGAGCTGCCGTCGCAGGGCGCGGGCGGCCGTCTGCGAGTCACGGCAGCTGCAGTCAGTGCTACTGCTCTCTGGGCACCAGGCGGGACGTTTCCGTCTCTCCTAGCCCGGTGGGATTGAGGGGTTTGACCCTTGTTATTTAAAGCTCAACTTCAGGACATCTGCTGTCAGAGCACCTACAAAGTTTGTGACTTAATGCAAGTCTAATTAACTGATTTGCCTATCCAAATCTGGAGATTTACACACTTCTGTGGAGGCAGCTGTAAAGTTATAACTTCAGCTGTTTATCATGCCCTGAGCCTTTAAATCTCAATTATTAAAGGTGGTGTTTAATGGCTGGCTGGAAAAGGGGTGGTTACCAGAGTGTTAATGGAGTGCAGCAAGCCAGGAAATCTATAATCTAATGCTGGTATAGAAATGAATGGTTCTAACAAAAGAAAATATAGGGGGGAGGATGTACTTACAGGCTGTTTGCACAGTTTCGGAGCAAATCAGTACATGAGCAGTAGGGGAACAATGAGGACAAAAATACTGCCTGAAGAAGGAAATGAGAGCGGCTTGGTTTTAAGGTCCCACTCACCCCCAAAAAGCAGCCATTATTCTTCTCTGGATCTTGAGCTTTGCCTTTGTTGCAAAGGTGAAAAAGGGAATGGCACATCCCAGTTAGTTTAACAAAATGTCTGGACCTGGAAAGAAAAGAAATGAAGGGAAAAATAACCAGCTACAATCAGTTTCAAAAATCATTTTCCTTTTTTATTGAAGCATGGTATTACTACCCAGTTTGTGCCATCGGAGGCAGAATTGACAGCCATGCTTCATCATGGCAATGGGAGAAAATGCTGCAAGGAATGCTTTAATTTAAATGAGAGATGCTTTTAAAAAAAAAGCCTAAAAGCTTGGTAATTACATTAATAACCACTTCTTACAGGTTTTTACTAGCCCACTAAAGATCAGACAGCGTGTTAAGTTCCCAGCGGCTGAATTGTAAAGACCTGGGCCCAGGTTGTTATTACTTAGGAAGATTCTTTTAATGATTTCTGTTATTTGTTGAAAATCATTTGAACAGCACAGCTGAATAATCACCATGCTTTAAATTCATTTCACGTGAAAAATGAGAACAGGATAGAATTTGGGTTTATGTGTCTTTGAAAGCACTTTACAAAAACTATGTGGATAGCAGTAGTGCTGTGGATGGACAGACCAAGGGAGGAGGCTCCTTTGCTCAGGAGGAGCTCTCCTGGAGCCTGAGCGGTCTGTTTGTTTCCTTCTGAAGAGGTATTTTGACTATGGCAACAGAATTTCCTTTAAATCAAATTAAAATCTCCTGAACCACGGCAAGACCTTTAATTTCTACCCTAATAGTCTCCAAAAAAAAGCAGAGATCTGCAGATGAAGTTAGGGCAAGGCAAAGAGATCTGGATAGTATTTCTGGCTTTTGTGCTGCAGCTGTGCTGGGGCCAGCATTGGGGTCTCACCTCTGTGCATCTCTCTCCCTTCTCATTGCTTGCCTGCTCTTGAGGGAAGTAGCTGGCTTTTCTCCTGGCAGGGATAGCGGGGTCCCCGTGGCTGTTGGAGCTACTGTACAGTAATGCAGTACAAATATTACCACAAGAGAGACTTCACTTCAGCGTTTTCACTTTTTTTAGTGAAAAACACACCCCCAGCGGTGGCAGTTTTGCATGCATTCAGTACTTCTTATTAGTTTGAGTCTGCATTCTAATACAAAATTCAGCTGAGAAACCTAAACATTTGCTTCTCTTCCTGGCTTAAGATGCATACATCCTTTAAAAAGAAGTTTTCTCCCCTCATCATCTCAGAAACTTGATGCAAGAGACCAAAGGCCAAGAACTCTTTTAGTCTATAGGAAGAGCTTTTGGCCCCTGCTGATCTACAAAACAAAAGACTAAAGGGACCTTAAAATCTCATCCAGGTCTCTCCCCGACAGAGCATGAGGGTTCCTGAGCAACAAGCATGACTGCTTAGCATTGAGAGTAGGTTACCAATGCCAAGAGGTTAATGACTCACACAGTATTATGTTGTGTTGAATAATGAGTAACATATGAAATGACACATGTTGTAATGACTCGCTACTTAAAGTACCAATCTACTTAAGATCCCTTTAAGCTTGAAGGGATCTCAGAATAGCGATGTCTTGTTCAATAGGTGCTACCTCATTTTATGCCTCCTGGTAGAAGAGATGTAGCATGCCTGAGAGCATATGAACAAAACAAGTGAGGAATTGAGTAGGAGGGATTATTGGACTAGTTGTTTTGAATGCTTATTGGACATTTATAGAGCACCGGGTAGCATATTTGGGGTATTGTTGCTGTTGATTTGAAGGTTTTAATCCTGATTATTGCAGTTCCTATATTTGGAGGTTGGATTTAGGGAAGGAAAGAAAGGGGGGTTTTGCCTGCAGGACGGGATTATTTGAAGCTGGTCTGAGATCTGCCGTGGAAAATAAACTAATGGTGGAGCAAAGGAGCAACAGTGTTTTATGGCTTTGTTGCCTATGGGAGGGGGTTTAATTAAATGGCACTCTAAATTCAGATGTTAACCAATTTGTGACATAGTTTGCTCCATCAGGATTTGAGAACAGTCAATTTGCTTGCATGCAAAATAGACTGTTCATGGTGTTGTGAGAAATCTTATATAATCTTATAGTAAAGTTTTGAACCTGTCAGACTACTATTTGCCTATCTTACAGTTGTTTCTGCAGTCTGCTTATCTGCATGGAAAGCTACTATCTGACTAAACTTTATGTTTTGTCCGGGATGTAAAAACAGGTGGGGACACCTAAATGTCTCCAATTGCTAAAAACTACCCAGGGAGCTGCTGGGGCCCAGCATCTCTCAAAATGTGGCCCCCTGCAAACAGTAAAGGACTTTGTTCTCCAGACACTTTAAGGCTAGACTTCAACTAGAGTAATATAAACATGTCTATGCACTTACCTTCCAGGATTGTGGTGCTTTTGCTGTGTGTTTCTAAATATTCCAAGCCATAATACTGTAGTGAGAGAAGAACTATGCATATAAGCTCTTATGTTCAGGCCAGTCAAGGCCACTGTTAAACTTTGCAAAACTTCATGGAAGGGAAGAGAGTCAAGCTGCCTCCATTGCATCTGAAATGTACTTGCTTGAATTTTAAACTTGTATGGTTCCCTCCTTCTCCAAGTCCAAAACAAATATGAATTCTTTAAAAAGGGAAGAGAGAGATTTTCCTGCTCTTTTTCCCCCCCCCCAGTAACGCAGGTCATGAAATGATCATTATTTTTATGGGTCTGCAAAGCCTATAGAAGTCAAAGCTATGTAATATACATTGCAGAGTGTTCTGCTAATCCAGTCCAACCGCAGTCGTGCCTGGCCCAGGGATGAGGGTCTGGTAACTGGAAACCTGACACTGAAAGAATTCCAAACACAGTCCTCAAACTAAAAACAGCTCTCTCCGCATGGCATGTGCTACATGAGAGCCAGGGATTGTATTCGTTTATGTTATCTGATTTTTTAGCCTTGTATTGTTGATAAAAGAACAGGAGAAGAAAGCACCTCCACCAGCTCAGCCCATAAATAATCTGTGTGTGGTGTGTTTGAGGTTAGTATGACATTGCTAGACATCTGCCGCCTTCTGAGAGGTACAAGCCTCTCTCACAGACAGCAGCCACTGAGCACTTCCTTGTGCTGCAAATTCTTCCCAGCACTAAGATACCAAATTTGATTTCCAGTGGTTTTTTAAATGCAAACCCCATCATCAACTATGGGAAGTATTGGTCTGAAACAGCAAAGAATGTTTGTTATAGGAGTAGCTCGCCTATTAAGATACAGAGACAGACTTTAATGAAGCTCAGAGTCATGCAGTGATTTTTTTGAAACCTGCAGTGATTTAAAAAAAAAAAATTTTTAAGTTATATCCACACTGAATATTAACCAACAGGAGTTCTTGGTGCCACTGACTACAAACAGCACTGTGATGTCTTTAATACTGTATCTATAGAGGTAGGGACTACATGGTCTTTTCAGTCAGTTGTTTTCAGTGTATGTTGAGAAGAGCTTTATAAAGACACGGGGTAATGTATTTGATACTGTAAGATTGTTTGTTTGCATAATTTAATTCTTACATCAGCTTCTCCTTTCTTCTTTATAAGTAGATCCTCCTGACTGAGAACAAACAGCATGCAATCACGATGCATACAATAGAGTTCTTCAACGAGAATTTGGACACAGATAGGACCTTGTTGCTTTCTCCTGTTCTTTAATCACAGCCTGAGCTGCCTGATGCCATCACCCAGAGCCTCTGTATGTCTTGCTTAGACATGAAAGAGAATGCAGCCAAATGTGGGCTTTCCATTTGCTACTTAGTCTGTGGCTGTCTTTGAAGTTTATTTCAAGAAGCACTCCCTGACAAAGTAAGAAGGTAGTTTTTCATGTGAGATTATATCCCTTGCAAAATATTCCCTCAGCAGTGAGGAGGAGACAGTGATGTAAGAAGAGAGCATTCCCTTCCTTGCTTTTTACCAGGTACTAAGAGGGTGACCTCTGTGATTCTCCCTATAGAACAGAGGCAAGAAAGACTCTTTGTCATGATGAAATCCAAACCCCCAACATGATGGAGAACAGCGTGAATGGCCAGACTGTCATTTTGCTTCCCTTTCCTTTCACATAACCCAAGCATGTGTCTAGTGGCTGATGCTAAAGGTGACCTGCAAATGAGGGTTAACAATGGAACACAGTAAACCTGAAATGAAATTATTTTTTCTGGTTGTTTTTTGAAGCATCAGGTATTTAGGCCTGTCTACCCTGTGAGATCCTCCAAACTGAAGAATTACTGAAATAGGGGCTTAAAAAAAAAAAAAAAAAAAAAAAAAAAAAAAAAAAAAAAAAAAAAAGGAGGAACAGCAGAAAGCAAAAAGTGTTTTATTTAGGTTTTTTGAAACCTACAGATAACTGTTTAACTTCAATGACTAAATAACATTTTGGGTAAGATAAGCCTTTCTTAAGTTTTCTGAACCCTTTAGTTCAGTTTTAAATAAACCCCAAAGTTCTTAAAAATTCTGCAGCAAAGCCAGAAGATATTAGATTTTCTATTCTTTGTGCTTGGAAGATAAATAAAACAGGGATAGAAAAACAAACTACTTCAGGCTTTACTTGTCACAGAGAAAATAACAACACATGTACTGTTAATTGAACATCAGTCACAAGTTACCTGCTTTATTTGGCCAAGGCTACTTTGTGCTCTTAAAGCTCCTAATGGCTCACAGTTCCTACCTGGTGAATCATTTAGAAGATAAACCAGTAGAGCTGCTAACCAGCATATGAATTGATATGGTAAAACATGTTTGCAACTACCTGTGTGTGTGATCTATAATATCTCTGCAGGGGAAGGTGAGATTTCACATCCTCACAATAAAATCAACATTTTAAGGAGCACCCTGCTCCTGAAATTTTGGAGGACTGCGTTTCACTGCCCCACCAGTTTGATGCCTTTCTTGAACCTGGTGTGGTGTTTCTACCTCCCTTCCTTCTGCTGCTTCCTTCAGCAGCAACCTCTGCTTTTGGCTAGACCCACATCAGTGATGCATCTTCCAGTGGGAGTCAGCAGAGCTGAACTATCAGCAAAAACACTTTTTGAGCTCTGAGATCAGTTCCTTCCCAGGTTGTTGTGTCAGCTTCCCTACCTTCTGCCTGCCGTTAATTTCACTGGACCCCCAGGTCAAACAACTGGCCAAAAATCTGGAAAACAGCTGACGGTCAGAGCAGCTCCTACTCAGCATGTCCTCTCAGAGGGCACGCTCCTGGCCTGGTCCTTTTGAGTGGCTGGACCTGCTTGACCCAATTTGTGGATTTTTGATCACTCCCCTGGGTCAGTGATTTTCCACTTGAGGTTATTGGTTTGACCCCCAAACCGTGGGTCACTTGGGAGGTGTGATATGGCCCTGTGAACTCTGAACTCATCAGGAGCCAACAAAAACAGTCAGAGAGGGGAGAAGAATTTCATTAGGGCCTCCTCAGAGTTGGCAGTGTCTGCTGAATGAAAAGGCAGGGGTTGTTTTGCTTCTTGAAGAAACAAGCATAGCATCTACAAGGGGCTGCCAAGTAGAAAGTGTTTGGTTTGAGTTGTTATGGCAATTTCTTTAAGGATAAACAACAGCTTATACTTTTACACCATGAGCTATCAAGTGAAAATGGTGTTGCTTTAGAGGAGCCCAGCTCTTCCTGACAGGAACTACCCCCAGTGTCCTAGACTTACTCCTAATGGTGACAGCATTCCTACAGCCAGAGCTTGGTATCTGGAGGTGTTTCTTCTACCTTAAAAAGATTGACTTTCCGATGGTTAATTTGGCACACTCGGGGAAGGAAGGGCCGTCTTCTCCCTGTATTTTAAGACTTGTCAGATGGAGGTTCATGTCAGAGGTTCATGGAGCCTCCTCAGGCTGGTTGGTTGCACTGTGAGCAGCTCTCTAAGAACAAACTTCACCGGGCATGGCCGGTACGTGGGGAAGAATGAATCCTCAGGAGATAACTTGGCTTCACCATGCAGTGCTGGTTGTAAAAGGGAAGAAAAGTGTCATCATTGTAGCATGTGTATCCACATGCATAACACTCACTAGGATCACCAGGGGAAGTGAGCTGAGAGTGTGGTGTGGCCACAAGGATTGTCTTTCATTAAATTTCCCCCTAGTCATGCTGCCCAGGGGCAGCCTTTTGGGAAGTTAGAGCGTTTCCCAAGGTTTTATTCATGCAAAAGTTCTGGTAATCGTTGCTTAGATCACTGCTTGTATTATTGCCAAGGCTGCTAAAAACCTCACATACCCTTCTGTCTTCCTGGGGCTTTCCTGAAGGATCCATGTAAAGTGGATTCGAGGCACTTCCAGCAGATTCAATTCCCTTTGTGTACAACCTCTCTCCTCCCAGCTGCTAATCTCTGACTCCTAGGGAAGACACTCGAGAATGATACCGCCTGTGGATGTTTCACCTTCAGAGAAGGGAAACTGGTGCTGAGACTGAACAGCTTGGATATTTCTTTATTTTTTAGAGAAAGATTTTGCTCTTCCCATATGTTCCTCTCTGCCATTTGTCTACACAACCAGAGATGGAATTAGCTGTAAGTGAACCAATGGTGGATTCACTTTTGTAGCATAGGTAACGGCAATGAAGACTTCACAGAACAAGCTCGAGCAGCTTGGGTATTGTGCCTCAGGTCTGGCACACTTGTGCTTTGATTGCTCAGGGTCATCTTCACTGCACAGTCCTAGGTCAAAGCTACCTGAATGCACTACCCTCTGCAGTCACAGCTTGTGTGGCAGCAGTGTCACGCTGCCTCCTAGAACTGGACTGGCTGAGCGTTCCTGGATACCGCTCTTTTGGCTGGATAGCAAAACACATCCCCCTCTTTTCCTGCAACATCCAGGCCTCTTGTGGGAGTTGAAGGATAAACTGTGTGCTGAAGGCTCAGTAGATGATGCTGGTGCTTCAGTCCCCTTCACAAGAGTCATTTTGGTACCAATTAATCTTGAATTTGTTATTCTAGAGTAATTCAATTTTGCAATTAGAGCTGTGTCCAAAAGCTACCTGGCTCTTCATTGAATTCTGGATCAGGTTCCAAGCTCAGTCCCTTTTTAATGTAACCCATGAGAATGTGGTTGATTATAGCTGCCGATGAGAACATCTTACAAAATCTAATATACAGGATTTTGAGCGTTATTGTTACATTAAAAGGTGATGGGTATAGGTTTAACATTTGTTCCTGTTGGTTTGCTGCTTGACACAAAGCAGGTCCTACCATTGCAGAAGCCTTTTGTGGTTGAAAGTGCGTTTTTGTGCACAGAGGAATTAAAAGCTGAGTGTGAATGGACTGACTAGTGAACAAATCTTCATATAGGAAGACATGGAGAAACTCTTTGTCCTGCTGTGGAAATTAGGCTTTGTTGCAAGGCCTAGGTGTGAGCAGAGACAGCAGTTGTCTCAATACATACAGTTTAAGAGTTCTTTTAGTATCTCAGAGGGTGGCTTCAGGCTCTTCAGCACTTTGTCTGGACTGTCTCATCAGGTTGCAGGGGGGGCAGGGAAAGCCAGGAGTGCCTGTCTTTTATAATGTTCTGTTTTCAAAGCAAAAAGTCTCTAGGGAGCATAGGGTCCTAAAAGTCCAGGGCCTGGAATTCTTCCTTTTGCTCTTTCCATTTTAAACAGGAAACATTTGCACTAAGTTATTCCAGGGGGAGAATTGTAGGTTCATTTCAAGGCAGATAATGTTTGTTCATTGCCTATGTCCATGATTTACCCCATGGGCTTAAACGAGTGCAGCAGAAAACCACATGTTTTGTTTAACTTCATGCAAAACAAGTTCCAGTGGAGTCTGGGAGCCCAGATTAAGAAGGGGGCAGCGTGCTTGTAAAATCATTGTGTGAACAAAAGGAGGCATTAACAAATTGTGAACACCTGATCTGCTGTACCAGAATGACTTTTTAAAATAAATCTATGCAAAGAATATTTAAACAGTTGATGAGTTCAGGCCTAAAGCCACAGAGCAGGTGTAATTGATTTATACTTTCAGCCCCTGTTTTGGGTCAAAACCCTGCCATCTTCCTTCAGCTCTCACTTGGAGAGAAGCTTCCTCTGCAGTCAGTGAGAGATTTTGCCCAAAGTGCAAAGACATTTGCAATCAGACTGGCAAAAACTCCTAATTGAGTTGAACTTTTGGGATGCTCTGGTGACATGTCTATGAGAACAATTATTTTTGCCATTTCAAAAGTATCACAAGTTAAGCTGTACTAGGAAAAAATATCAATGCTTCATTAGTGCAAATCATGAAATTAAGATGCAAAAAGCTACAGAGAGGGCTCCATGGCACATCCTCAGGGATAACGTGTTCACATGTTGCTTTTCACGTGAAGTAGAGCTTGTCAGATGATACTGATGCAGAGAAGTTACAGTGCTGTTGTAATGTCAGGCCTTCTAGATCACGGGAGTTTTTTTGAAACCCCACTGGCAGCTCGCCCATTAAACACAGGTACTGTAGCCTGATATCTCTAGTGTTTCTTCCAGGAGTTCCAGTTTTTCCAGCTATGGTGTTTGGAAAGTTTTATAGTCTGACATGTTAGGAGAAAAAATAGTGGGAAATGGCTTGGAAAGCGTGAATATTTGTGCATGTAAAGCTTATGGGATTTGCAGACTTGCAGACCCAACTCATCTGTTTATCCTCAGGCTAGATAAGATTCAGTCAAACATGCATTGTTTAAAGGAGCTTTGTTTCCATTATAGCAAATGGATCACAGGAGGCTGACTTTGGGAGCTGAAGGGCTCCAGTGCTCCCCCATTGTAAAAGGGCTGTGATGTGCGCTGGACCTTTCCTCCAGCGTCCTGGGTGTTACAGACTTTTGTAGCGAGCAGGTGGGAGGCTTGTTATCCTTCAAAAGTTCTTTTGATTCATCTGGACCTGTCATGCTTGAGGTGGCATTTCCTTTCCCAAAGTAAACATAGAATGTGAGTACAATAACGTGTTGCTGGGCTAGTAGACTGCCTTTTTATGTGCTTTATTATGTTTTTCTTTCTCAGGCGTGGACCTGCAGAGCCACTGGAATATTTAACAGGGCCACGAGTAATATACAAGGAGAGAGATCTTCCCTACTACCAAGGAGGACCGCCTGTTGTCCACTCCTCTAAGGGGAACTACATCCGTGCACCAGACACAAGAGTGGCAGAATTGAGGTACCCCCAGTACTACCCAGCCCAGCCTGTCACAAACCAGCACAAAGGACCCCTCCGGCAGGACGTGCCTCCTTCCCCTCCTCAGTCCCACCGAGCACCAGCTTATAATGAAATTGTCCGACACCGTGGGACCAGTCCAGACCAGTACCAGTACAGGCAACAGGATCCCAGGCAGAAGAACCCCATGACTGCAGCTGTATAGCCATGCACTGGACTGCAGGCACAGCCCGGGAGCAATCCCGTCGGACGTCACCCTTGTAGAGTTGTTCCCAAGCGTAGTTGCCTGTAAGTGGCACACGAGACCTGGAGTCGTTCTTACTGAGCTGGGCTCAGCATAGGTGCTTCCTAACAGGCAAACCCACGTGAGGTACGATGTGTTTTGAGTATGTGAGGTACCAAACAGTTGAGTATTTTTTAATTCTTTTTAAAAGCAGAAAGTGGCTGCTGGAACTCTTAATACACCTCAGGGCTATTTACCGAATCCAGTTACACCTATACAGTCCGTCTGTATAAGGGCAGTGGTGTCACCAGAGTTTACTTCAGAGTGCTGTAATAGAGCCTTTAAGTGAGAACACAGCATGCAGTATGGACTTCGTGCAGAGGTGGGGATCTCGTGTAATCCAGTGTGTGATCGTGAGTTGACAAGGGACTGCCACAGAGGTAGCAGCCGCGTTCCAGTCATGTTCAGACCAGCACCTCTGTGCTTTAAGGATGCTGCAGTTTCAGATTTGTAATCTGGCCTCTGTCTTCCTCTTTGTGTTTGGTGGTGGCAGCAATCTTGTAGCCTTCATTTTTTGCAGTTTGCGTAGCAAGATTCTCCACTTCTTGCACCTGCTGCATTTGGAGTAAGGCAAAAAGCTTTATCTGCCATGCAGCCAGCCACCTGAGAAGTGTGTCTGTAGATGTGCGTGTGTGTGCTTGTGAGTGTTTCTTAGTTATATAGTGTGCACTCTTTAAGTGTGAACCCTGGAGATCAGATCCTCAGCTGCTGTCAGGAAGTGTCGCTCCTGCGGTTTCAGTGGAGCTGGCCTATAGGAAGTGACTGAGGAGGTGACCGCAGGCATGGACTCCGTAGTTCCTATTACTATATCAGGTGCCGCCTTGGCTCCGGCAGGGCAGCCCCTTCCCGGCCTGCTCTGGCCAGGGTCGCAGCGAAGTGCCTGCCAGCAGCATGCCAGCCACTGTGTGAAGGCGCCCGCTGGTGCGGAGCCCACTGCCAGGCTCTGCCAAGTGCCAAACTACTCGAGTTCTTGCAGCCAGGGGCCATCAGGCCAGCGGGGAAAGGGGCTTTTCACAGCAAGTGGGGAGGGAAAAGACTAGGAAAGCGACAGGGAGGGCTTCAACACCCTGGGGCCTAGGAGGAAGAGGAAAGAATAGCTGTTTGTAGCAAGTTATTTCTGCAGTGCATAGGAGGAGAGAAGGTGTGGGTGAGGAGAGAGGCTGGCAGCGCAGCAGAGCCGTGGGGGCACAGGGCAGTGGGGTACATGCCGAGCTCTTTGCCCTGCACAGCCTGAGCTTGCGCTGCAGCTGGCCAGCCTGGGAGGTCAGGAATGCATGTCCCCAGTCACGAGGACCTGTGCTACCCAGCCCAACAGGGCTGTGGGTGCTCAGAGATTCGTCTCAAGGATCTTGTCGCACGGAATCCATACAGTCTTGCCACCTAGAAATACATTTTGTGAAGTTTCAAAGTGTCCTTAATTCCTCAACTTCTGCCTTTTGGGAGTGCTATTAAACCGTTTGGGCTCCTCTCTTCATCAGGGAGAGACTGTGACCTGGCCTAGGATTAAGCACAGGGATTTCTTTGATGTCTTTTTGACACCTTTGGTATGCAACAGATTAAATCACATGGGTCACTTCCCAGGTATTAAGTATCACCAGGAAGGTTTGTCCTGCTAGGAGCATGTCTCTTTACTAGATATCCCTGGGAACAGGGCTTGTTAGAGTAAGAGGTCCGTAAGGTGCAGGGCAGGGTGTGTTTGTGCACTGCTGCTTTTCAGGGGCCGCTGCCAGTAGGTAATGGCCCTGATGAGAAGCATCGTTTAATCCCAGCCAACATTTATTCTGTGCTGCTAATGCTGGTGAGAGACTGACATAACCCTGAAGTACAGGGAGCACTTGCAGCTGCCCCGCTGGCTGGTAGACTCTAGCATTTGCATTCACACCAATCTCTACCCACCGGACAGGCTGGGAAGCAGAGGAGAGGAGACAGCTTTGGGTGGTGGGGAAACATCTCTGTGATTCAGATACAGGGCTGAACTCCCTGGGGCAGGGGCAGGCAAGCTCTAAATCCAGTCAGGAGGAAGCACTGGTGGGAGGGAGAGGAATGCAACCGATTATGAAGCAACAGTGTTCGGTTCTTGTTCCATTTCTTTCTGCCCTCTTCCCTAGTAATGTAGGAGGGAAAAACCTCTGGAGGGAGGGTTGGATGTAAAGCTGGATGTCTCTTGGTACCCTCCATAAATAAGGCACATTCCCCAAGGAAACTCTGCCTGTCATGTACGTGCTGTACACAGCCTTGTACTTCTCTCAAAGAGTTTTAGATGCTGTAGGATACTCAGCCAGGACTTGGCAGCCACAGGGTAGCTGCTGGTGTTATGAAGGCCCGCTGAAAGTGAAGCGAAAACAAATTAAAATACTTTCCTTTCCCTTCTTGAAATATAACCCCCGATACATTTGATCCAGCTGTAAAGAAACTAATATGTTTGCGACAGTGGCTTTATCAAGCCAGGCCACAATTAAAACCAGCTCTGAATATAAGCTACTGCCTTTATAAATCACTCTCAACTATGGCATCACAGCACAGGGAACAGAACTTATTTACAGTATTTCAAGAGCCAGGGCCAAATAAACTCTGGATGGAAACAGCTCCCGGGTTATTTATAGCCTTTGAAGGACCTGCGCAATTGTCTCCCCGTAACCTGAATCTCTCCTGAAGAGCTCCCCTTGACTGCATCGGCTCCACTTGGTTGAGGCGGACAGATCAAACAAGCACCTTCTGAGCTGTTAATCTTACCCAACAGGTTATTAAATTATGCTTCTGCTGTTAGATCAGTACAGAGCTGCTTCTTAAAAAAAAAAAAAAAAAAAAGTATAATATATGGATGCATCCTACAGATGAGGAGCTAAGGAGGAAGAACAGTCTGACCTAGCTGGGGAAACAAGACCAAAAAGTATTACAGAGCATCTCATCAATCTCTGGTGCCATTGTTCTGGGAGAAAATTGCCATTTGCTGGTTTAATATCTGGTAGAGGTACGGTATGTTCAGAAGTATAATGTGTAACTACAGTATATATAGTCAGCTTCTCTGCAGTGTAAAATGTATGATTTTAGCACCATATTGTGGAAAAATATGTACCGTGCAGAATTCACGAGGTGCTACAACTGACGGTTGAAAATACACACTTGCAAAATCCAAAAGAGCCGTTAAGTAACAAGTTGTTCTTTTCCCCATATGTCCATATGTTTGGGAAAATTACGAGTCTGAAATGCTCTTGACACGTAATTGCCTCACACTCCCTCATCCAAAATGTGCCAGTCCAGCAGTAAAGTTACTGACGTAGCGGGCGTGAAGGGAGAGTTTGGGTTTGCCACAGGAGCAGCGTGCCATAAGTGTGCGTGTGAACAGGAGTCAAGACAAGGGGGAAAGAGGCCCGCTCTAACGTGAAGCTGGAAGCTTTGATTTCCTGAGCTGGTGGCGTGCAGCCTGCATTTCTGGCTCTGGCGTGGGGCCAGCCAGGCCCAGCAGTTGAAAGATTAAGAGATAGAAAAAGAGCCTGTGGATTTTCTGAGTGACCACCCACTAGTGAGCCACGATCTTGGCCTGCAAGCAGACATTACCACTGTGATATATTATGATGCAGAAGTCTCTAGGCACCCCTCGAATGCATAAAGAAATATCAATTGCCCTTTGTGAAAAAAAAAGGGGGAACTAAGCATTAAAAAAAAAAAAAAAAAAAAAAAAAAACCTTGAAAAAGTGCATGCAGCCCTGAATTCCAATTCACTCCAGCTTCCTGATCTAGAAATAGCGTCACATGCTGCCTAATTTTTTTACAGATGAATTGTGCTACCTCCTCCTCCCAGCCATCACAGATGTGTTTATTCAGAGAGTTAGTGCTGTGAGTGAATCCTACCGACTGCTCTGCCAGGGCCGCATCCAGACACTCTGCTCTGAGCAGGGGCTGCTTTGCACTTCTGAGAGGCCCTACACTTGTGCTCTCTGTCACAGTTCTGCAGAGTCTCGAAGCCTTCCATGCAAAATCGGAAGCTCTATTCACTATCTCTGCATAGAAGAGAAGGCTCTTTAAGACGGTGTTCTCTTATTGTGGGGGAAAGAGAGGTGTTTGTGATCCTGACAATACCTGTGCGTTTAAGTAAAACTGATTTTAAAATCTTGTGTGATTGTTTTTGGGGAGAAATTCAACAAAAAAATTGAGTTTTTTTCTAGTACCACATCAAAGATTTCGATGTTTTGTTATGTATGGCTATATAAATTTTACCTGTTTTATTTTGCATTAAAATAAAGGCTTTAAGACTATATATGATTATGTATTTGTATATTTTCTCTTTCTCTTCTTTGTATCTACAAAGTCATCCCCACTTCTGGATGTGATTTGATATTAGAAGACCATGTGTGATCAGAATTGGTAAGGTAAATTTTTAAAAAAGAAAAATGAACCACAACAGCCATGTGCTGCCCTGTAGAAAAAAACAATCACAGGGTTTAACTTGATTCCCTCTCAAATCCACACTGTCTTCAGTTGTAGAGCCAGAGTCCTGATTTCGTAGCCCTGATTGAAAGGAGAAGCAAGAGAGAAGTCCCTTGCCATCTCGGCAAATTTCAGCTTAGGCAACTGCATGTTCGTTGCTGAAGTTCCCTAGAGTTTCATCTCAACGTTGAGCTCTTCTCTTGCTGTTGGTAACAATCAAGGTGTTCTGCAGCCATGTAGCAGGTACCACGTCCAACCAGCTGAGGCTGTATTTCAGTGAGATGGCTGCAGCACTATCTTGCCAGAGATTTAGGACTCCTTGAAAGTTTTACACAGGTACTTAAGTTCAGGTACATGGGTCATTTCGCTGAAGCTGGTGACGCTACTTTTCATACTCCAGATTATGCACAAGCATAAATCTTTGCATGATCAGAACTATGGGTTGCAGAGCACACTGAGATTCAGCAAGAGTGTTACGTTAGATGAAGTAATTTTCTAAATAGTAGATATTTAAGTGAAAAGTCACTAGAACAGGGAGAAGGAACAATGTAGCCTTTCTGAGATGAAAACTGTGTTTTACTACAAAGAGTAGAGAACAAAACAGGACAGAAAAGTGCAGAAGGTTTACAACACCAGATATAGCAGAAAGTGCAGTAATGGTTCAGTAAAAATAAATCTGTACTGCATTCTAAAATATTTTTAATGCAGATCTTGGTATTTATGGCCAAGACAGCTCATGGGCAACTCTGAGTCAATCTTAGCATGTGTTAAATTATCATTCACATAGATGCCAATTTTAGAAGTTACCAGGTCATAACTTGTACCTACAGCTAAAGTGGACAAATAAAACACTGATACCTTTGTTTCTTCTGCTGCTGAAGTTGTACACAGAGTGGCAAAAGACAAACTAGGAGTGTATTAAAAGCTGGAAGCTCAGTGAACACAGTTTCAGAAGGTACTTCTTCCGCCTTGGCGGTGGTCTCCCATGGTTTCCCCATGGTAGCACTCACCTCCCTGAGACCTGGGCTCAAGATCTGGTTTGCAGTCGCTGATGTGTCTGCATAAAGAAGTATACGGAGCCATTTGACTGTTAATTAGTTTTAACGAACCAGACTACACCCTCAAAGACGTGTATTCTGCTGTAAGCACCGTGGGATGTAGTGCCCTTCCCCAGGAAGGCTCTTGGGGCTGGGTTACTCACCCCAGCACCAATGCAGTGACCTGCTGCAATGTGGCAGCAGTCGAGCACTACCCAGGGGCAGAGCATAGCAGCCTCTCAGGGGTGAGGACCATGGCCGCCCTGGTACTGGAGGCTTTCAGTAAGTGAAATGTCATTATCAAGATTGGAGTGGGGCTGGGCTGCTCCTGCAGCCTCCCAGAAGGCGTTCAGGGCTTTTAATAAGCCCCAGGGGCCTCTGGCTCAAAGGCTCTGGAGGCCTCCTGAGGAGGTTTCTCAGGCTCACGGCACTTGGTGCACTCGTCCCTGCAGAAGTGCGGAGGCGCTGAGACATGTCTTGGGAAAGTGTGGAAACAAATGAGACTGAGAAGGGATCCTGCTTCCCAAGCATGTGATCTGCCGCTGGTTTTCCCCGTGGGCTGGAAGGGAGTGCCTGGTACAGGCAACTGGAGAGACAGGATTGCTCTGAGAATTGGGAAGGAGACACAAGGTGGGGAGAGTGGGAAATGACAGGGAGAGGCAACTGGAACAAAGGAAAAGGGATAAATTAAAATAGGTTGGGGAGGGGAAGGTGGGGGTGGTGTCAGACCTGAGCAGGAGAGAAGAGAGTGGAGAGAAGAGGGGATTGTCCCCGATGTGTAAAGTTCACACACTAACAAGGAAGGTGGCACCTTCTGATGCACTGATCGCTGCTCCCCAATTTCCATTTTGCATCCCTCCACTGAGCCCAGAGTCAGGACCTGTTTGCAGCACAAAGCAACCTGTGCTTGAAGGAGGAGGCAGAAGGGCAAGTAGGAACTGTGAGGAAACCCATCAACCAGCATGGGGGAGAGAGAGAGACACCTCTCACCCATAACAGCCCACTCCCCTAGATCACATCTCGCCACCCAGATCTCATGGCCTGCTCCTGACACGCCACCCTTCACCTCCCTGGGTAGCACTAACACCACAAAGTCCCCTTCCCTAACTGCCTCTTTCATCCCGGGTTCCCCCTGAGCTCTTGACATCCTTGAAGCCACATTGACCTTCAAACACAACTTTTGCCTTCACTGCTGAGAAGCCTTGAGCCATCTGTGAGTATAGGTAACCAACACCGAGAGTTTTACTGGACCTGAAAGTGATACGGAGTCAAAGCATGCAGCCCCCAGGGCCAGCGTTCCCACATAGTGCGGGCTGGGGCTGTGCCATCATTACAGACAGGGACAAGTTGCAGTCATTTTTTAATCAGTTGCTTTGTGGGTATAGATTGCAAGAAAGACACAGATTTTATCTCCACTGTCTTTTTGCTTGTCTTGAACCAGCCTTTGACATGCGCAAAAGCTGTTTTATTGCTGGCCTGGCACAAAAATCCTGAACTGGTTTCAGGGGCCAAAAAGGTGATTATAGTCTTTAAAACAGAATTAATTCTCAAACCATTCCCAAAATATGCCTGACAAACTAACCCAAGCCAGACGAGTTGGCTGTGCTTATGGCAAAAAAATCTCAGTGCAGAGGAAACAGCCCTGCTTTGCTTTTCCAGAAGAATATCTGCATCTGAAAGAAAATAATATATTGGGAAATATGTACAGTAGAGTAAAATTGCAAAATAAGACATTCAATGAAGATTCTATATAAAACCGTGCCCTTTGCCTCCAGCAGGTAATGAATAAAAATGATATAAAGAAGCAATGAACATTCAATGTTTTATATTTAAAATACATTTTGTGAGGAAAACAATGTGGCATAGAAACAGGACTGAAAGGTTCTCCAAGATAATGCCAGAAGCTGCAAGATGTTAGCAGCATTGTCGCATAAGTTTCAAGGTGTAGGTTTTTAATTTTCTCTTATGAATCATAGAAGCAGTCGTGAAAACTGTCATTAAAATTCATTACAAGAAAAGTAAACTTACATTAAAACCTACCCCATTCTTCTCTGAATTCTTGGTACTGGTTAGGAAGCAGTGTCTGCTTCTCTGCCAAAACCTTACCTACGCAATGTGATTTAATCTCTAGGCTCTGTTAAATTGGAGTTTTCATACATCACATCCTTCAATCCAGAGTATTAAAAAAAAAAAAAAAAAAAAAAAAAAAAGGAAAAAATTTTAAGAAGCTTCATCTGCCATAATTTTTCTAGGAATGAAAAGATAATAAAAAATAGAGCAAATATGAAGAAATTAATTTATAAGTAAATAAAAGTAAATAAACCACACACACACCCCTTCCTCCTTGCTTCCCTCTTCCCTTACTCCTAGGTGTATATATATGCACATACATATATAATTTTGTATTGCTGCTTTTGATCTAAAAGCTAGTTTACTTTCCCAACTTTGTTCTAGCCGTTCCTTCTCTCCAAAGGAGAGTCAGTAGTTAGAGCGATGTATGCACATGAGAAGAGTGGTAAAACCGGTGACCTCCGGATCTGTGAGTGGATGGATGTACCCAACAGCCAGGACTGAGCCACACACAGCAAACCAAGGAGGAGGTTTTCAGAGAGAGCAGCATTTCCACACGCTGTGCATTGCTCCAACAACTGTATCTCTGTAAGTGACAATTTGCAGAGGTGGACTGAGTTTGCAGGGAGGTTCCTACCCGGCTGTGGAAAGGATTTGCCAGGGCTGCTGCAGTGGGTGAGCGCTCCCAGACAGACACAGGAGCCATGGCACAGCGGCAGTGCGCTCGCTGGCCCGTCTGGGCTGGGAAGGGAAGATGCCATGTTTAGGGAGGTTGAACCCGGAACATAAATTAGAGTATTCATGAGGTTGCTCTAAGATCATGTTAAACACCCTGACAGCCTGCTGGTTATTTCAGCAAGCAGAGGAAATCATAGGCGCTCTTAGCATGTCCAGTTGCCAGCTCTGCATTCATATTTGGCCAAATCAATCACAACTAATTCAGTTACAGGAGTGTTAGGTGCAAGAAGGGTGTTTCTGAGTCTGTTCACAGAGGCACATGCACACATCCTCTTTACCATGGAGAATGCCTTTCCTTCCTTCCCTCCTTCCTTGTTTCTCTCTCCCTTCTGTTGGAAGTAAGCCCTCCAGGCCAGTCATTTTTCTTTATATAACAAGAGACAGTGAGGCCTCAGTCCAATGCGCATTTAACGCAGTTGTGCTGCCAGTTGCCTCTTTCTGCCCCATCCCTCCCTCCTAGCACTTGGTCCCACCCCATCCGTCATGTCCTTTCTCCCTCTCCAACTGCAGAGATTTTCAATGCTGTGAGAGGACAAAGGTAACTGAGCTGCTATTGAAAAAAATAGACTGACTTGTTTTTCCTTTGCTGGGCTGTTTTTGACGTGGATCATTTCCCAACTTGGTCCCCCAAATTGCTTTGATGGCACAACAGAGTGGATAGAGTAATGATGGGAACAAGGCTGGGGGGTGAGGATGGGTTGGAGAGTGGTTAGTCTGCCGTTGCTACAAAACAGAAAAGAAAAAGAAAAGCAAGAATGCTAAATCACAGCCAAAATGCAATGTATTTAGGGGCTTGGATTTGAAAGCCACGCACCATCTTCTGCAACGGTTACATTCCTCTGCACATTTACTTCTGGCCAAGCTTCCTGAGAGCAGAGGCAGCATTCACCAAGTTTGAATTCCTGAGGCTCTTGCCTGGGGATTTTCTTCTGTGTTTAGCTTTAGGAAGAGAGAGGAAATTGTGAGGCTTCACTTAGGTTGTGGCTTTTCCCCTTCCTGGCATGACTTACGCACAGAGGCACCCGGGAGCCCTGGGACCCCTTTCCCCTTGAAGACTGAGAGTAGTGCACACATTGCCGCAATGGCCTGGGAACACGGGGCACTGGGGCAGACTGTAGTCGTGGGCCCAGATGTGCAGTGCACACTGAGGTTCCCACCCACTTGCGCTTCCTCAGCTCAGGATGGCTGCTGCCCAAAGATTCCTGCGTGAGGTGGTGGCCAGAGCAGCAGGTCCCAAAGCATGGCCAGGGTGGCCACTGACACATCAGGGGCTCTATCATGGTGTTTTTTCTGTAGGACTTTGTTCCCCTGGCAGGGGCTGGCTCAGGGATGCCAGGAAATGATTCAAGCCACCCTCCAACATGGTATGTATCAGTCACAGGTTTGGCCAGCAGTAGTGACATTTGGCCAGTGCTCCCTGGGCCCCAGAGGCAAGAGGGGAGCCCGTCTGCCAGCTGAGCCTTGCGTCCTCCCTGGCCTGCAGACTCCGGGAGAACAATGGGAGCCCTGGGCCCAGCACGGGCAGTGTTTGGGGCAGTGTTTCAAGGAGTGTGGCTTTTGTTTTGACTGTTGGGTTACATGTCTCCTCTTAGATGTTTACGCTGAACAAGAGACACTTGTTCTCTCACAAGCTTCAGTTAGGTTGAGTCCAGCTGGATTTGTGCTTTAGGTGTAGAGAGCCAACAATACATCCATCAGCTGCCGCATCCAGGAGAGCCTGGGCACTGCTGCCCTGGGCACATGTGCTTGTCCCAGTGCTCCCAGGAGCAGGAATGAAAACAGGCTTTGCAAAGAGCCTTGCCAGAGCAGGGTCTGGGTACCGAACACACAGGGCAGCTCTCAGAGCCCTCTGCTTTGGGGAATGCTTTGATGCTTCATGTACCCAGAATATTCAAGTTTATTCTCTAGCTGCCAAGTAAACTGCTTGTCTGCTTTAGTTTATTAAGCCTTTTATTTTTAAGAAATCCTTTATTTATTTAAAAAAAAATACGCTTCAAATCAGTTCACTCTGCTCCTTTCACTCTATCTTGCTCTCGTCCCCATACCTCCTGTAGCTAGAGCCTTGGCTCACAAGCCAGAACACCAACTGGCATGAAAACATAAAATAGGCCCAACACTGAGCAGTCAGACACGTTGCGTGGGTCCCCATGCGAGGCAGGCAGGCTCCAGATACAGCGATTCAGCTGCAGGCACCCAAACGTGCAGTCTCCTGCCACATCCGACAGTCTGTGTGCAGGGGAGGGCGGTGGGGCTGCGGGGGGCTGCATGGGGCAGCCCTGGCGCTTCGGGCCAGCGCTGACTGAGGGTTAAGCAGGGTGTGGGCTCAGTTTACTTTTCCCCCTGCTGTGAGCCTTCTCAAGCTAAAATGTTTTAAATTGTCCTTATCCTCAGATTAATAAATGCTGCGCTGTGCAAGTGTAAACACAGGAAAAGAACTGGAAAAAAAAAAAAAAAAAAAAAAAAAAAAAAAAAAAAAAAAAGAAGAAGAAGAAGAAGAAGAAGAAAAAAACCCTAAAAAATCAGACTGGTGCTGTGCAGTCATGACATTTCTTTTCCTAACAGGATATGGGATAAGAGGAAAAAAATATGCATTATATAATGTGTGTCAGGGGGCAGGGGGGTTAATAGACCAATTAAGCATCTTGTCTGAGCTGTAAAGCCCATGAAAAGAGACAGTTTAGGACGGGGTCCCTGCAGTGGTGTGTCCCCCGAGCCAGGGTGGCAGGCGGGTGAGGAGGCATGGCAGGGCCTGGCTGTGGTGCACAGCTGGTCGCAGTTCATCATCCGTGGGGCTCACTGGTAGCAAAGGGGCGAGCAGCAGCACAGGTGAGGGTCCTGAACAGAGCCGCTGCCCTGTGGGCACAGGGCCAGCCTGCCTCGCTGGCAGCTCCACCACAGCGGGTGAGAAGGCAGCGAGTGAGCAGAGCTCCCCACCAGCTTCCCTCAGCCTCAGGTGGAAACCCAGGTGGGACAGACGGACTGGCACGTCACAGCCCACGGCCACCATGGCTGGATAAGAAGAGCCTCCAGGCTCCTCAGCCAGCTTCTGCAGGGGCGGGTGAAGCACCGTGGTTTTGGCCATCCTCTCCCTCACTCCTATGTCCCAGTGACACAGTATTTTCTCCAAATGCAAGCCTGCTCTTGGGATGTGGCCAGTTTTCTCCCCTGGCAAAGGTTGGTCATGAAGAGAGAAACCCTGGTGTGGGTGCATTTTTGTTCCTGTCTGCTGGGGTCCCCTCAGAGGTCCCCTCCACAGCACTCACAGGAGCAGCCCCCTGAGCAGAGCAGCTGGCTGCCCCCACACAGCCCCCCAGGCCACACCAGAGAGGTGGGATCTAGGCCACAGGGCTGCAGACAAAGCCAGGAAGCTGTTGCTGGTCAGGCATTTCAGGAGAGGGCATGATTTCCACAACAATAAACGCATCTGATGATTTGATTAGAGGGAAGATGAGGTCCCCGGGAGGAGGGCCTCACACACAAAAGAGGAATAACTCATGCCCCCGCTGGCAGTGACAGGGCAGGAAGATGAGGGCAGTGGCCTATTGAGGCTTTGATCAGCCGGGGTCAAGCATGCGGGCTGCTAACATGGCTGAAAACCACCTAGGAGAAGGAGGTTCCCACTGCAGCGTCATGCCTGGCCCCCTCCCAGCCCTCCACTCCTCTTTTCCGCAGCCCTTCAGCCCCTGTCTGGGGAGCAAGACGGGAGCCTCCCTGGGCAGGTCCTGCCTCCCGGCCTCTCCTGGCTCCAGCAGGGCCATGTCCGCTCTGAGCCCACAGTGCCAGGCATCACAGCACATCCCTCTACTCCTGCCGTTTATTCATCTGCCTCTTCTGTGACTAAGCCGGGGAAAGAGGCTCCCTGTGTCCCTTGTCAACCCTCTTGCCATGGCGCAAGTGGAGAGATGCTGAAGCGCTGGCAGCAGTGGGGAGGCAGGGGAGTGGTGGGAGAGCAGAGAGGATAATTTTCCAGTTCCACTTCTCCTGGGCATTTGAACATTCTGGTCATAGTCACAGGCACTTGGGGGCTTTCCTGTCTCCTGGAGGGTTAAGCTGTCCCCCTTCACCTCCGCAATGAGAGGCCTTGGGGACTTGGCTGCATTTCGAGGGATGGTTCTCCTTCAGTAGTGCCAGCAACTGGTGATCCCGTCATCAACTGGTAGTCCTGAATGGAGGCTGGATAAAATGTTTAGTGTAGCTGTTTTACAGCTGTTCTCTGCCTTCCTAAGACACCCCAACGCAAAGCAAAGCCTTAACACTTCAATAGCTTTACCCACATGAGTCCCTCCTTCGGAAGAGCCCGGTGGCACAAAGGCGCCACGTGTGTATAGAAACATCTTGGGAGATCTGAGCTGCACCTTTACTCTCCCTTGGACTGAGCTACAGTACGTGTAAAAGTAACTTGCATTTGGCCCACAGAATCATAGTACTTGGAAGCGAGAGCAAGCAAGAGACAACTTGGCACTCAGAGATTGGAGCTCTCCAAGATCTTTACAAACACAACATAATTAACCCTTTCAAGAGAGACAACCCCTTCTAGTCTTCTGCGTGGAGGGGAGCACTGGCTGCACACAGAAATCACTGGCACTCCAAAAAGCAGGGTAAGGGGTGACAGGATAAAGGCAGCTGTTATTTCAAATAGAGGTCTCTATGCAGAGTTCTATTGTGCAATATACGGATCAGTGTGTGGACAAGCCCTGAGATTTTTGATCCCAGGTTACATCTAATAGTTTATTTAATACAGAAAAAAAAAATATCTGCTTCTCCCTTTGATACATGTATGCTCTGTGAGGGCTTCCATGTGAATGCAGAGCGGAATAGGCTGGGGCAGTGGAATTTTTTGCTGTGTATACTTCATAGCCTCTCTCAGTCTCCAGGCTCTCTCCAAGCTGTCTGAGCCACAACAAAAAGGTTTGCCACCGTCTGTTCCTCATCTCACACCCTCAGTAAATCATCCCAATATCATCTGGCGCAGAGCTCCTAGGAATGTGGACAACCTTGACAGAAAGTGTGGGTAATGGACTGGGAAATCCAGCGGAAGAGTTTTGGGGAACATGAGACCGTAAGATAAGACTCTTCCCTGATCTGCCTCGAGACCTTAGGTCTCTGCTAAGAGTGCAGCTAGAAAGCAGCTCTTTAAATGGACACTACTTCAGAGATATTGACTTACCAGTGGCCTAGGTACAATTCCCCATGAAACTTCAACCTGGGATATGCGTGTCGCTAAGAGACAAACAATACCATCTGCAGCCTGCCCCTTTGAGATGTCTCTGTTTATAGAAAAGAAGGGGGTGGCGAGCGACTGTTAAAAAGTATTACTTCCTGACGTCATCTTTGAGAGTCATAGATTTTAGTGGCACTAGTCAGTCAAAACTGTTTAATGGCACAACAGTCAGTGCTCCTTAGCTTCTTCCTTGCAGTGGCTGCAGCAGAGGGTCAGGGATGCTGAAAATAACATTTCTGTCCCAAAATGTCTTGACTTATTTGAGAGTGTATGTGTAGAGGGAGCACTAATATTTCACATAGCTGGTGCCCTGCGACCTGTGCACCCCTGGGAAGGCAGAGCTCTCTGGAGACTTGCAGTGAGAGTAGATGAGTGAAACCATGAGCTCAAGGAACAGGGAAAATTTTGCGGAGCAGAAAGAAATGTTTGTGTCACCTTCCCATAACTACAGGCTCTGAGGCGATTACCAAAAGAATCAATAGGTTCAGCTTAAGCTAATGAAAAAAACAGGAAAGAAAGATACCCTCCCCAACCTGCACCCACAGTCTCATTTACCTTGGGCAAAAAGCAAAATAAAACATGACTAGATATGAATTCCCCACCAGAAGCAGAATTTTATACCCACTCGCAGAGGGTAAGTGACTTCATGTGGTATACAGCAGTGGGAATTCAGACATGTAATGTAATAACAAGAAAGGATTTTTATATTTGTCTCAGAAACCCTGCTAGCTCAGACATTATAAAAAAGAATCCCAAACCGTTATGTCCATCTACGTCTTAAAAAGAGTGAAATATGTCCCCAGTTTGAGCCTAGTTCTTTATTTGAAAAAAATGCTGCAGGAAACATGGGCAAACAGCACCTCACATTTGAACTGTACATTACCATCCCTCAGCTCTTTACTAGGGCAATTAAATGCCACAGAGCAACTGCTTAAACAACTTCTTTGCTGAGTAAACTTTTCACTAGTCATTTGCATGGGATGTGGCAGTACCAGGTCCAAGCCTGGATCAGGGCTTCAAAGCAAAACCACAAGGCGAGGAATAAGGAAAAGTCTTCTAGTGCTGCCTCTGGGGGTGAAACAGCAACACAGCACAGCAGACCAGGACAGGACATGAAAAATACAGTATGCGCTTAGGGCTGACAGCCATAATGTAATGTGACCCCAGTCACATTGGTATTTGATTAGCGAACGCAAAGGGATCAGGAAACAGCCCTGCTCTTAGGAGAAAGAAATCTTTCATATCCCCTATAGTCAAGCCCTCTGCTTTGTTTTATCTGGGAGATGGTATCTGAACGCTTTAGCAGAACAGGCTGTTCTACCAGAACACGTTAGTCCCTGTATGTCCCTGCGCATGGGACTTTTTCCCCGGGTGCCGGCTGAAGAAGTGGCTTGCTGCAGCCCCAGAGGAGGTCTGTGGCAGACTCTGTGGGGGTTTGTGAGTCTCCCGTGTGCCTGCTGTGCGCAGGGCTGTGGCCATCACACCACAGATTGGGAGAGCTCGTATGCGATGCTTTTAAGTTTGGTTATTGGGAGCTGGTCTGGGGTTTGAGGGGCAGACCAACTTTACATGCTGCAGTGGGGTCACAGGCTTGAGCCACTGGTGTTGGGCTCTGTCTGTCTCTGTGGGATCTCAAACAGGGACAGCCAACAAGTCCTCTTCTCCTCCACCTCCTCCCCCTGAGGCTGCAGGTGGCTGAGTTCATCCTGCACACAAGCCCAGGCAGCTGCCAGCCTCTCCAGAGAGGAGCTAAGCATAGCCAACCACCATGAAAGAACTTTTTTAGGGGGCAAAATTAGAGGCTCCAGCTTTCCCCTTCCCCCTCCTCATCCCACCCCCACTGCACTGCACGTCTGTGATACTTTATTTCAGTCAGCTCAGTTTTGCTCCCGAAATCTGCCTCCCTCCTTCTGTCCCAACATTTCCTTTCCCTTGGAGTGAGGTAAATAAGTAAATAACGTTAGTCAAAACTGTGGGTGGACCGAAGCCTGGAGTGCCAGGAAGCAACTGGTGTGTCTGATTTTCCAGTGAAAGTCCAGGTGCAATCTCGGCAGCGCGGCTACTGTCTGCCTTTCAAGCAGATGTCTTCATCTAAAGCTCCCGCCGCCACCCCACTCCCTTTGTGTATCAGCGCAGGGAGGACGGGAGCGGGAGACAATATAAATTAATATCCATTGGAATGACAGCAGCTGGTGCCTTGCATAGCTGTGAACACGTGTCTTAGAAGTAGAGTGATTAGTGGTAAAACTGTAGAGCTGAATGTTTATGCTTGATCAATTACAGGAAAACAATGGATGGGGTTTTTTGCAAGTGGGAGGAGTGAGGGGAGGGAGGCTTCAGCCATGAGATGATTTTCTTCTTTTTTTTTTTTTTGGTAGTAATAGCTGCAGAGAATCTGGTCCCTAGTTACTGAAGCGACTGGCAAACTGGCTTCTGGGAAACCCACTGGTTGCTGCCTCCCAGCAGCACTTTCAGAAAACAAGATCAGTGGGGGGTGGTTAGACTGCAAATTTCTTAACATTTAAGAGGGATGGACTCAGCTGCCCAAAGCAAGGAGCATGTGGGAATGAGTTAGGCAAAGTTTTCTAGTGCATGAGTGTGAATGGATTATGCGTAGAGGCCTTCAGCTGTAAGAAGTTGTTTCGGTTTGTTTCACAACCTAGCACCTCTCCTACCCTCCCAGTTAAGCAGAAGCAGTCCTGTCAGAGAAGTGTCCCGTTAGTGGCTGCAGTGTGGCACAAGAGTGTGCCTACAGCTTCAGTTTCAATTCCTGAGCAGCTCTAACAGCAAACACAGCCCGAGTCCCTCCCCACATCCGCAAAAAAAAAAAAAAAAAAAAAAAAAAAAAAAAAAAAAAAAAAAAAAAAAAAAAGCAGAAATTGAGTTACATTTTGCAATAATTCTAATGGAAATGCTAATGGGATGAACAGCAATACGAAGCCAGTGAATGACCCAGCAATTTCATCTGTGCTGGCAACGGATGACCATCTAAACCATGTTCGGGTAATTCTTCCTCTCATTAGCAGCACAATAACTCATACGCACAAATCCATAGGCATTTGCTATAATTTTTTAACATGGCTGGAAATAGAAGTAAGCACATGCAATAAGGGAGCGTTACAGCATGTGTTGGCTGTAAATCTGTCTGGAAGTGGCCTGATCCTGTTCCTGGTTAAACCAGTGGGAATTTTGCCATTGACTTCAATGGAAGCAGGATGGGATTTTTTGGACTTATTTTAAAGTGGGACTTTGCTTCTTTGGAACAAAGCTTTCAGATTCACAGCTATATTTTAGTACTTGGCTTGAACTCCCATCAATTCACCTTTCATATGTTTAACAGATGGGGCTCCTTTGCTGCTCACCTTCTGTTTGGCGTCAGCACTGTAACCGGTCTCTTCTGGGTGACGGCCACCCAGGACCTGGCGTGCATGGGTCCCGTGACTGTGTTGTGGGACTGGGCTGAGAGAAATAGGGAGCTCACATTGCCTTCCCTGGGCACCTTCAGTCCAAACACGTTAGAGTACTTTGAAGAGGAAGCCACAGACTCCTTATTTTTCAGCAGGTGAAGGGCCAGAATGTTTCTTAGAGGACAGAGGAGAGAGGTGAGTGGTGGTGAGGAGCACGGGGACTTCTGCTCTGCCCAGAATAGGTCTAGCAACTCTGTGTTGTGTCATGTAAAATGGAGGTAATTCTAATCACTATGGCTTTCCTAAACTACCTGTAGCCCTTTGGGATAGCACCGTGTTGCAAGTATTAGGATATACATGTACAATTTTAACTTAAGTTTGTAAGGAAAAGAAGAGGCTTATATATGGTGTATGACCATGTGTTTCTCTGCTGTTGCCACAGTCAGTTTTGAACCACTGGGCAATTTCATCAGAAATACAAATCTCCGGCAAGGTTTGTAAAAACAGCTGGGGAGATAGGACAGAGAGACCATGTTAGTGCCATCATGACAGGAAAAACCTGAGCTCAACCTTCATTATACACCCACGGATCCAACCACATGCTAAGCACCTCGAGGAGAGCAGCGTTCATTTGTCCCATTGCTCACAGAGCTAATTGCTTCATTGATATTCATTTTTGGTGGCCACAGTATGACAAATCCAGCTGCTTTTTTTTTTTTTTCTTCAAAGAGTACGCTCTCATGCTGCTCCTTTCTAGCATTGTCCCTGCTCCCACCTGGCTTTCTTGCGGAGCACTTTCCGCTCCCCCTTCCCAGCTCGGCCTCTGCCCTGCTCCCCCCAAATAGCCCCGGGCTCCTCTGCCAATTGTCTTCTCACTTTCCAGGGAGACATTTCTTCTCCCTTGCACTCTGCTAGCAGTGTGTCACCTAAGCACCCTCTCATTACTCACCCAGGGCACCCCCTCTCAGCTGTTGATGCTTTACAGCTCATCCCTCCACCCCCCATCCAAAATTTCCACCACAACAAAAACTCAGGAATGAGGCAATTAATATGTATTATTTCAATAGGAAGCTTAAAAACAAAAAGCTTTTGCAACAACTTCCCAGTCAGAACCACGGAGACTATTGTAAGGCAGAAAAACCTAAGAAACGGCAGCTGTAAAATATATTTAAAAGCCTTTATTCTTTCCTATCACAATGTGGCAAAAGAGACTAAATACAGCTTTCCATTTGTTTAACTAAAAGCTGCCATTCCTCAGTCTCTTTGATGATAATGATACCCACAGTTACAATCAAACTCCAGCACACACATGGAAAACTTTGAGCTCTGTACCAACTTTGCACAATGTATTATTAATAGCAAGATACGCGAACCCAAACGCTCTGAGGTGCTGAGAGCAAGGGAAAGCCTGCCTGTGCTGGGCTCATGGTTGATGCTGATAAATGTAGCACACTGAGGAGGGAAAAGAAACACCTGCAACTGAGGATTGTTTGTATGACGGTAGCCACTGGACACACTGTGCTGCGCATGGGGAGAGACTGTTCAGGAGTTCAAAATCGAGCAGAAAAGTCAAGTAAGGGGGGGGTGGGTGAAGAAAAGGTGTTAGCAGTCCCATTTTGCTAACGTGGAAATGAAATTAAATATGGTAAAGGTCCAGTACTGCCCGCAGGCTTACACTGGGTCAGGTCCTGGGTCACTTGTGTGGCTCAGCAAGGCCAAAAGACCCTACTGATTCTTCTTATCTGCAGCTGCATGGCCACAAAAAAACTCCTTATTTCAGAGTGCTTAGTAGTTGTTATTGTACTTTTACTTCAGCAAATTCTCAGTGCTAAGCCCTAAATCTGAATTTATGAGAAGCACAGCCTGAATCTGCCAAGGTTACATACTCCTAACGTCCTGTGAAGGCAGCTGAGCACAAGAGTGAAACCACTGCCCTGCTGTACAAGCTGCTCAGAAAATGGGCAGAAAAACTTTTGTTCTGCAGGTCCCAGTTCCCTGGATGACCATCCAGGGTAGTTATTTGAGGCATGGGTTTCGGTGCCATCCTACTGACTGTGAAGCAGCCTTAGCACCATTGACTGTCACGAAAAGTTATACTGAAAAATCAATGGGGTCTGTGTGCAGGATCCTGGGGAGAGAGGGAAGACACCTCTTGGGAAAAAGAGCTACTCTGCAATGATAAGGAAGCAGCTCCATCCCCAGAGGGAAAGGGTGATGGCTGTGGCTCAAAACGTTCACAGAAAGGGAAAGGAAGAAGGGTAGAGCTCCTCGGAGATTATAGATTTCTTGTTTAGGAAGCAGTGTAAGTGCAAGGTCTGACTCGAGATGTGCACGCATGTCAAAGGGAGGATTATGAAGAGAATCTTCAGCCTGTTACATCCAGCAGGGCTGTCTCCAGCAAGATCATAGCACCCCTGTGGAATTTTTAGGAAGGTAAGCATGTATGTAAGTTGTGTGCCAAATATGCTTTGAAATGTTCTCAAAACACAGGAGTGTTTGGCTATGATGAAAATACAGCTTGGCCTCGCTTCCAGCTATCAGCTGGGATCCTCTAGATCTGTTCCCTTTCCTGTCCTCATCTGTCTTTTATTAGCAGAATATACATGGCTTTTTCTGTTATGAGATTGTTTTTTGGGGTCACTGACACATGCTTGGTGACGTCAGGTGAAAAGTAATGGCTCCCTTAGGAATCACTGACTTTCTGGGACATCCTTGCCTAAGTGCTCCGTGTTGAAAACCCATCTCCAAACAACTGGGTATCCAGCAGCATCAGAAGAAAGTTCCTACCTCTGATACTGCACAGGCATAGTCAAATGGCAATCTCTCCCTCAACAGTTTACAACTTAACTAAATGCAGAAGTAATCCACAGGCTTGTCATCCACGTTGTATCTGGCTCTTGGCTTTTGTCTGCTTTGTCTCTTCAGATTGTAAACTGTTTGAGGCAAGACCTGTCTTTGACTCTGTGTTTGGACAGCAGAGGGGTCCCAGTCCTTGCAGAGCCAGGTACCGTAATACAAATAAGGCACAATAATTTATTTTAAAATGAACATCAAAGAAAATAAAAGATTAAAAGGGAAAGAAAACCTTTCATAGCTCAAGGCTTCCCCCCATGACAGTGCTCCAGAAGAATGTGCTGTCTGCTGGAGGGAGTGTCTCACCCCAGTTGCTGGGAGGGCTGTGTGACGTACCATCATGGGACCCAACACCGGAATGCACCTGGGCACAGGGGGTAGGGGAGAGGTCAAAAGCTGAAGCATGATAAGCAAAGGAGAAGACCCCTTGAAATACACACATGCATTTTCTTGCCAGGATCTATCAAGCCAAGCGCCAAAGCATGGTAATGGTATTTTGTTTATAAGGAAAAAGGAATCTCTTCTAGCCTAAGAATTTGTTTGCCAAGTTTCAGGCGAGGGGGGGTGGGGGTTCTAAAATGACTTGTTGGTTTAAGATTTTGTGTATTTTTAAGGAGGTGTTTTAATAAGATTGCTGGCGTGGCCCTTTATAACGCCGAGCACACAGCCCTGTAAGTACTTACTACAGAGCATGACACTTACACCGTGGAAGCCAGCCCAGCGGAACTCAATGGCAGCACTTACAGTTGAAGACGTCATGCTGGCTTTGCAGGGCTCAGCCACTTGGGTCACATCCAGGCATCAGTGAAATTGATGGATGAACTCCCACCACCTTCAGCAGACTTTAAATAAGGCCCTTGGTTTGTGACTGTAACTGGGTAGGAGTCCACAGACGTGCCCCTCTAATTCAGTCTGTGGAAAATTTGCTGTTGACCCTACCTGGAGCGTGGGCCAGCTGCAGCTTCCCCAGAGTGAAGCTGACCAGATGCTACTCTGTGGGCAGGGACCTGCAGAGACCATTTTGGGTGCTTTTAGCAGATGAACGCACAGAGCTTGAGTCACCTCACATGAGCAAGAGGTTATTTGATTTTTCAAGGGTCTTAACTGCACCCCACAGTTACAGTGGGGTAAGAAACTCAAGCCCAATACGAAGCGCTCAGTAGCAAAGCCAACAGAATTGCCAGGGTCTGCTGACGGGACAGACAGCCTTTACAGCTCCATGGTCTCCTCTTTACAGGCAAGGAGAAGCTGTGAGGCATCAGTGCCTTCCTCACAAGCTGGTGGCCAGTACCAGTGGCTGCATGGAAAAGGGTACCAAAGTGAAGCAGGAACCAAGCAGGTTATTCACGGAGATGGTGCCAGGAGGGTTGGCTCCCCTCAGGCTTGGGGTTTTGCTGCAGTGGCGTCTACTGCCGTTAGCAAGGGGTCAGGCCCATTGGTGTGTTACAGTGGTTCAGAATCTGTCCTCTCCAGCCTGGGTCACTGTGTGACCCCCTCGCCTCCTCCATGACCCCTTCCAGGTCCATTCACTGTGCCAAACAACAGCATGCAATCATCTCGTGGGGGTTATTTCTGCCTAATGTACCCACCCAGTGGGATTTCAGTGAACATTAAAGCTGTAGATGGAGCCTTTAATGAAGTTAACCTGCTGAAACCAGGAGAGCGTTTGGTTGAAGTACACCTGAAAGCCCTGGATTACACAGCAGCTGCTTCAAAAGAAACCCATTGCCTCCTTTCATACTGCTGCCGTATTGAGAAATAATACAGCACCTTTATATTCAGCCTAATTTAGTCAGCCTGCTGAAGTCTGAAAGCTTTTTTTTATTAACTCTGAAGATGCAGGGGCTTTCCTCTCCCTGGCCAGCACGCCGACCCCCCCGCACAGGCTGCTGCTCGGAGCAGGCCCCCAGCAGCACGCCCGCGCCCCTCCTGCAGCTGAGCACCTCCTGTGCCGAGCCGCGAGGAATCGCTCTCCCTCTCTCCGCTAATCCAATGATGGATTTTAACTACATTAGTTTGCTTCCTCTGTTCTCTTCCCTGCTTTCTGCCATTTATTCATTTCCCCCCATCCCCTTGTTCTGTCTCTTTGTTTCTTTTGCCAGCTCCCCTCTCTGCTCATGTCTCCTTTTTCCTCTGTTTTTTTTTCCTCCTTTCTTTTCATTTCTCCTTTCCAGGCTGCCTCAGCACTCCTCTGCAGTGGTGCTGCTCCTCAGCTCTCCCTACAGCCCTTGCCAGCTCCTAGCACAGCGGCAGGGCAGCGCTGGCCCAGGGCCCACAGTGGCCACCTGAGCTTCAGGCCACGCTGCAGCCAGGCAGCGCGATCGCTGGAGCAGCCTCTGCACACCAGCAACACTCCTGTACAAAATAGCCGTGAACAGGAGAGGGGGGGGATAAAGCAGCTCCCTGCCGCCCTGTGGTCGGGCTGGCAGCTGGAAAAATGTAGGGGGGACGTGTTAGGAGGAGGCGAGCTGTAACAGGGTGGGCAGGAGTGGGGTGGGTGGTCAGTAATGGGGTGGGCGAGCACCTGCAGAGCAGAAGAGGCAGCCTCTGGGCTCGCCCTGCAGCCGCTGCTTTCAACCGCAGATTAGCAGCCATGGTACCCCCCATGAAAAATTAACTGGGGAGCTTGCTAATTAAGCCACCTTTATACTGGAAGTTTATGGACTCGGATGCAACGTGCCAAACTGCTTTCTCCAAGTCGGGGTATTGGCCTGCTTTTTGAATATGGACGAATTGCCAAGCAAATAGTCTGGCTGAAGACTAGGGCTAATGGGATGCTAAGGTAATTATTGGCTATTTGTGGCTATAAAATGATATCTCGTAATCATGCACCTGATAGACTAATAAAAACATTTTATATGATGCACTTAGAGCTTTTTAGCTAAGGATCTCAAAGCACTGTCTGGAGGAGGAGAACTGCATCAAGAGCTCTGTGAGGAGTTGGGGAGACAACCAATGCCGTCTGCCCCCGTGCCCCGCACTCCCGCTCCTTGGGTATCCTGCCAAAAATGTCTGAGTCCCTGCTCGCCTCCTAACTGACAATACTTATGGTTTTATCTAGGCCGAGTATCATTTTTCCCCACTCTCATTCCTAACCCTGGTTTTGTCCTGCCGTGTTGTTTTCTCTGGAAGGCTGTCAAGTTCTGCGTTGGAAATAGTGTGTTTTGACATAGAACTGGGGAGAGGAGAGACCCTGTTTGTCCAGCTACTCTGGAGCCCAGAGAAGGTTACAGGAATACATGATGCCTTGGTTTTAATTTTATTTTCTTTTAAATCAGGATTGAGAAAGGCTCTGAGGAAAAGCCAGGGGGTTTCCTCCTTTACAGACACCTCCTGATGGCCCGTCCATAATGTGAGGAGAACTCATTTAGAAAGAGAAAGCTTTGAAAAGGAGATGCAGAGGGAAGAGAAGAGCAGAGCTGAAGAATGCCAGGGAAAACCCTAGGTACTCCGGCCTGCAGGTCAACAACAGGAAACTAGGCAGTGTTTGAGACGGCGAAGGCTTTCTGCCGGAGATGGGGGAAATTTCACTGCCTCACAGCTCTGACTAACGCTTGGGCTGCAGAATTCCTTCAACCAAATTTAATGCAGATGGTACGTTAAATATTACAGTACCATTAAATTACATACTGTCTCATTTTCAGTGAGGTTTTGTGGATGTTTCTGACACACAGATATGGAAAAATGCTGTAGTTCCCAATGGGTTTGGCGAGAGCTTACTCGTGGGTTTTAAATACCCACAGGAGGACTGAACAGAAAGCAGAGCCCTGAGCCCTTTGGCAGAAGCCGGACTTCCCTGGCACAGAGAGCTGATGAGGTCCAGCCTTGCTTGGGGCATGGAGTGCCGTGAGCATCTGCCCCTGGAAACAGGCAGAGGAAGTTCAAGGTTCAGAGCATCACCGTGTGCTCAGTGCCTCCAAACCTGAGAGAGGATCTGAGTCTTAGATGCTCCTCAAAAGAAGTATTTTTGACCCCTTTGTACATGAGCTGGACTAGCAGGTGTCACCAGCTCAGTTGTCATCCTGTCCTGAACACCTGCAGTGGTAGAGACAGCAGCAGTGCTGCCTGGTATCACAGTTGTGCCTCTCCTTTCCCGACAGTGGCATGTTGTGGAGAGGAGACTTGAGATCTGATGCGAAACCCGGGGCTGGATTTGTGGAGAGCTATGGAAAAGCAGCTGAGAGAAACCTCTGAGGAGCAGCAGGTAACTTCGTTTCCCATCACCGTTTTGTTTCCTAGGGTTATCTTCTCTTCACGCGCTAACAGATCAGAGCTGGTATCAGTGCAAGGTCATGTTTGTACTCTTCTATTGACCTTAACCGGGAGAAACTCTGACTGAATGTAATGGGAGGAAAATTGCCCCTGCGCTGTATGGTGTGTGAGATGGGGCCGTCTCTGATTAGGGCTTGGTAACCTACCTCTTCCTTTTCCATGCACATCTCAAGAGAGGAATGATTCATACTGTGAGTTTATATTACGCTCCGATATCTGTGTTATGGTTTGCAAGGGCTATTTATACACACAAAAAATCACACTTTGCTAGCTTGATAGTAGTCTAACTATAAGCACGTAGTAAATAATAGTTGCATAATTCCACATCAAAATACAATAAATAAGGCAGTAGACTCAGTTGCCACTGGCTTTGCACTGATTCCAACAGGTGTCGGAGCACATCTGAGCCACAGAAGATGCAAAATCAGGTATCAAAACACACAGAAGAAAGAGAGAAGCTACAGCCCTCGGGATAATGGCTGAAATATCAGATCTATCTGTCAGGCCAAATCTGTTGCTGTCGATGAACTTCCACCGGCCTCGGAGGAACTCGGTGCGCTCGTGTTGTGTGAATGTGCTCAAACTGGTTAGCATCGTGATTTCATTGACGTGAGCTGGTAATGCTACCCGTAACTGATAGACAGCAAGAGTACAAAATAATTAGTCTCATCACCCTAAACGAACACCAGTGAAACGTTCGTACTTTCCCTCTCACCCACACAATGATGTATCTCAGTTCTGCCACATGCCAGTATCTCCGCACTAATTACCAACTTGAAAAAACTGAGGTAACGCAGTTTTAATCCCTTTGTCTACGGTATATTTGGAAGTTGGAATCTATAATCTAGGGATGATCAACAACATACAGGATTTGTTTCTAAGCAGGTTTTTAAGGGCTTGTTGCGCTTGTGCTCTCAAGCGGGCCGGAGGTGTGAGGGAGCAAGCCCCGGTTTGTCAGGTACCGGCCTTTAAGCCCGCCGCGGTCTGCGAACGTAAGCGGCAAGTAAAGGCAACGTCCCGGCGGTTCCGAGCCGGGCAGGGACTGCTCCTCCCGAGGGGCAAAGGCGGGCGAACTGAGCACTCTCAGGCCGAACGCGCCGCTCTCGGCTCGGGTTTTTAAAGAGCGTCTCGGAGGAAACCGGCGGGGAGCGCGGACGGCGAGCTCGGAGCCGTCCCGGCGGGTCC